>NC_056047.1:21221969-21821969 GCF_004379255.2 Salvia splendens | reverse complement strand
AGTACCAAACACTACTTCACCTACATTTAATTACTCTTCTGAGTGCACGGTATGGGAAATAGGTGAAAAAACACTGTGTGATATGACACACAACAAATGTACTAAATCACGCGGGGCGTTATCATCCTAAATATAGCTAAAAAGTTAAAAATGACCTCATGTATCTAATTTTATGGATATATGCACTATTGAATTTTATGAATATATCCACCATTTTTTATCATGAATCTTTGATGTTACAACTCCTAAAGTTAGTGACTAAATGTATAAGTGTATGTGAAAGAGATAGGATGAAGAATGAATCATGCAAGAAACAGGGATGAGAAGAGCTGGTGACAAAGATGCGCGTGCATGGAAATAAAAGAGAGTTGCATGAGATGTGGAGCTAGCTGACTCATCATCCAGCTGTCAATGACCGAGCATCTAGTCAGCATGAAGTTGGTTGAGAAGTTGGTTAGAGAGTTAGTTAGGAAGTTAGTTACTTGTTTCATGAAAATATCTAGCTCATTGTATAAATAGCGAACTCGTGTGTAGTTTGTAGATTGATTGGAGTTTGATGAATAATAAATTCTCTCTTTATCTTAATCCTTGTTACAATTTATCTTTTTCCACATGGTATCAGTAGATATTTGATCATATTTGATCATTTTCTTCGCTTCCGCTCATCTTCAACATTCTTCTCCTTTCTTCAACAACGAATCGCAATCCACGCGGTGGAAATCCACCTGCAGTTACTCCAATGGAGGATACTTCAAGTCCTTATTACCTTCATCCGAGTGATAATCCAAGTTTCCATTGGTTCTTCACATTCTCACCGGATCAAACTACATCAACTGGAGCAGATCGGTTACCACGGCACTATTGGCGAAGAATAAAATTGCATTTGTTAATGGAGTTCTTCTTCGACCGGCCGAAGATGATCTCTTGTTTCCAGCGTGGCTCCGATGCAATAGTATGGTTGTATCATGGCTTCGCAACTCAATCTCACCTCAGATCTGTTCGAGCATCATGTATATTGATAATGCGCATGAAATCTGGTCCGATTTGCGTGATCGCTTCTCACTGCTTGACACAGCTAGTGCATATTAACTGAGGCAGAAGATTATGTCTCTCACGCAAGGAAATGATGATGTCAACACTTATTTTACAAATTTGAGAATAATTTGGGACGAGTACAGGCATTCACAGCCTATTGCTTGGTGTGTTTGTGGCACATGTCGATGCAATAGTGCATCAAAGTGGCACGCATACCAGGAAGAAGAATGTAGCATGTAGTTTTTGATTGGGCTTAACTCCAGCTTCTCTCAGATCCGATCAAGTATCCTATCTATGATTCATACACCTCCTTTATCCAGTGTTCTCTCTTGTTCTGCAGGAAGAGAGGCAACGCACAATTGATGGCAATTCATCCTCTTTTTCTACTGTCAATCCGTCGATGAGTGAGCAGTTATATTCTGCCAATGCTGCTCAATCATATAATAGAAACAACATGCTGTGTTCTCACTGTGGCAAGACTAATCACACAGTTGATAGGTGCTTCGTGCTTCATGGATTTCCTCCGAGTTTTGGCAAAGGAAGAGGAAAACTGATTGCTAAGGATAACAATTTCTCCAAATCGGTCAAATTTTGTGGAAAATAGTTTTGAAGATTCATGTGAGATATCCACTGGTGCTGCCATGCCATCTTCTGAGCAATGTCAGCAGCTAATTCATCTCTTGCAGACTCAGCTTGCTGTTTCTGCCACTCTATCCTCACCAACACGTTCTCCTTCTGCCGCACTGAATAATACTTCCGCATCCACAAACTGTACATCATTCACAGGTACTATTTCCTTCATACCTTTTGTAGCTTCAATAATCACATCAAATCCACATTGGCTGTTAGACACATGGGCCACACATCATGTATGTTGTAATTTGTCCATGTTTGATAGTTATACTGCCATTAAGAATGCTTCTGTTCACCTTCCAAATGGTGCAACTGTACCAGTTACACACATTGGTTCCATAACCCTCAACTCATCCATCACTCTTGTATCTGTTTTTTGTGTTCCTAGTTTCACTTTCAATCTCATTTCAATAAGCTCATTGGCCTCCTCACTTCAGTGTACTGTTGTTTTCACTCACAATTCCTTTGAAATTCAGGGAGTTTCTCTGGCAACTGTGATTGGGAGGGGTGGCAGAATAGGCAACCTATATACATTGGATATTTCTGACTCTCTGGAAAACAAAGGTTCTGCCATTTCTTCCTCAATAACTTCTTTAGATTCTTCTTCTTTTTCAGCCTCCTTTATAGCTCCTTGTGCTAATCTTGTTGTTAGTATTGATGTATGGCACAAGAGATTGGGGCATTTGTCATATAGCAAACTAAAATCCATGTCTGATGTACTTCACTTTACCAATAAAACTACCTCCTTATGTGAAATCTGTCCTCTTGCAAAACAGAAGCATCTTTCCTTCATGAGATCAGATAGCATAGCAGAAAATTGCTTTGATCTCATTCATTATGATACCTGGGGTCCCTTCACCCCCTGCACTAATCAAGGTTTCAAGTACTTCCTCACATTGGTTGATGATTGCTCTAGATTTGTTTGGACATTTCTGATGCAAAACAAATCTGATGCTGGGGTGATTTTGCCTCAGTTTTTCAACACAGTACTCACTCAATTTGGAAGGAAAATCAAAGCCATTCGTTGTGATAATGCCCCTAAATTCAACATTCATTCCCTATACTCTTCTTTTGGTACTGTAATACAACACTCATGTGTTGAAACTCCTCAACAAAATGCCCGGGTAGAAAGAAAACATCAACATCAGCACTTGTTGAATGTTGCTATGAGTCTTCTATTCCAATCACACTTACCTATTCATTTCTGGGGGGACTGCATTCTTAGTGCATCTTATCTCATAAACAGAATTTCATCCTGTTTTACCACACAATTCAACTCCTTTCCAGATTCTCTTCCAGAAACCCCCTTCATACTCTCATTTGAAAGTGATTGGATGCTTATGTTATGCCTCAACACTACAAAGAGGCAGAGATAAGTTCTCACCTAGAGCAATCAAATGCATTCTTCTAGGATATCCCTCAGATTTCAGAGGATATAAAGTTTTGGATTTGATGACCATGCAAGAATTCATCACAAGAGATGTTGTATTTCATGAGGATACTTTTCCTCTGACACACTTACCTCCATCTACTTTCCCAACCTCATCAGATACAGCAGATTCTCCATCTGCATCTACTAATGTCCCACCACACACTAATGACTCTCCTTCATCATCACACCCCTCCCCTCCATCTATACCTTGCCCAAACATAAATAATTCTGTTCCAACCACCTCCGAACTAGAAGGAACATAAAACCTCCATCTCACCTAATAGACTTCATCTGCAATTCTGTCAGTTCAGGTTCTCCTTATCCCATCTCTTCATACTTCAGCCTATCCAAACTCTCTCCAGAATATCTCAAATATATAATCCTCATATCTGCTGTCTATGAGCCTACCACATATAATCAAGCCGCCTAATACCCTGAGTGGCAGCAAGCAATGCAAGAAGAGTTGTCTGCTTTCTTGAGAACTGAAACATGGTTTGTCACTATATTGCCATCCGAGAAATTAACCATTGATTGCAAATGGGTCTACAAAGTGAAGTATAACTCTGATGCATCAGTGGAAAAGGTATAAAGCAAGGCTTGTGGCGAAAGGCTTCACCCAATTGGAAGTTGTTGACTTCCTAGACACCTTTTCACCTGTTGCAAAATTGACAACATTGAAGCTTCTATTGGCTCTAGCAGCAAGCAAAGGATGGTCATTGACTCATCTTGACATAAATAATGTTTTTCTTTATGGAGACTTGGAAGAGGATATATACATGACTCTTCCACCAGGCTATGTTGTAGACTGGCAGACTGTTGAAGGGGCAACATCTCAATCAACACTGGTTTGCAAGCTAAAGAAGTCTCTATATGGCTTGAAACAAGCATCTAGGCAATGGTACTTAAAATTCTCCGAGGTCTTGAAGGGTTTTGGTCTGCAACAGTCTGCATCAGACCATTCTTTCTTCTTCAAAAGTGATAACACTGGTTTCTTTGGCATTGTGGTGTATGTTGATGATATCTTGGTGGCCACAACTGATCCAGAGATGACAGAGAACTTCAAGAACTTTCTATCTAAGCGTTTTAAGTTCAAAGATCTAGGAGTTTCTAAATATTTTCTTGGAGTTGAAATTGCCAGAAACAAGAAGGGAATTCTGATATCTCGGAGAAAATATATAATGGACTTGTTGAAAGGCACTGGAATGATGGGATGCAAACCTTCTGCAGTACCTATGGATCCTTTAAAGAAATTGAGAGTAGATTCAGGAAAGCCTATGGAAGATGCATCAAAATATAGGAGATTGATTGGCAGATTGTTATACTTGTGCATCACTAGACCTGATGTAACTTTTGTTGGGCACAAGCTAAGCCAATATGTGGCAAAACCTACTGATGAACATTGAGAAGCTGCAGAGAAAATCCTAAAATACTTGAAAGGATCTCCAGGCCATGGCTTGTTTTATTCAAGCAACTGCATGATGAATCTGAGCATCTTCTCTGATGCAGATTGGGCATCATGCCAAGATACAAGGAAATCAATGACAGGCCACTGTTTATATCTTGGAAACTCTTTGATATCTTGGAAGTCCAAAAAGCAAAATACCATTTCAAGATCATCAGCAGAAGTTGAGTATATGGCAATGGCTTAAGCCACTTGTGAAGTAGTATGGGCAGTGGCTCTTCTTGCTGATTTTGGAGTGAAAGTAGAGAAGGTTGTGCCTCTATATTGTGATAACCAATCAACCATATACATTTGCTCTAATCCTGTGTTTCATGAAAGAACAAAACATAGTGAAATAGATTGTCACACCGTGAGAGAAAGGTTCTTGGAAGGAGTCATTAAGCCCTTGCATATCAGAAATAATCTGCAAGTGGCTGACATATTCACAAAGCCATTAGGGCCAATGGCTTTTCATTCTATACTCAGCAAGATGAATTTTGAAAGCCTTTACAATCCATCTTGAAGGGGCATGTGAAAGAGATAGGATGAAGAATGAATCATGCAAGAAACAGAGATGAGAAGAGCTGGTGACAAAGATGCGCGTGCATGGAAATAAAAGAGAGTTGCATGAGATGTGGAGCTAGCTGACTCATCATCCAGCTGTCAATGACCGAGCATCTAGTCAACATGAAGTTGGTTAAAGAGTTAGTTAGGAAGTTAGTTACTTGTTTCATGAAAATATCTAGCTCATTGTATAAATAGCGAACTCGTATGTAATTTGTAGATTGATTGGAGTTTGATGAATAATAAATTCTCTCTTTATCTCAATCCTTGTTACAATTTATCTTTTTCCACAGTTTCATTTATATAATTCACTTTTTTTTTGTCGCTCATAGTTTTCTTCTCCGCCAGTCCCACTCATCACGAGCTTGCTACTCTTAGCTATAATTAATTATTATTGTACCAATCAATTTCACCCAGTAATGAATATACTTGGCCCTTAGGACAATTTAATTGGTGCCGATACGTTTGCAGCTTCATGCGCTCAATAGTCACTCCATATAAAATAAAATAAAATAAAATAAAATAAAATAAAATAAAATAAAATAAAATAAAATAAAATAAAATAAAATAAAATAAAATAAAATAAAATAAAATTGGAGCGACTAAAAAAATGAAATTACGATTCACTCTTCCAAATGAGTTGGTTTATGTTCGACAAAATTTCATATTTTATTACTCTTCCGTCTAATAAAAATATGAGTATGTTAAATGGCACGAAAATTAATCACAATTGATAGAGTAAAAGAAATTATGAGAATAGTAATTAAGTTCTAGTAATATTAGTGGATAGTGAGACTCACATTATCATTAGTGGTCTATAGTGGTATAAATTGTAAACAAATTTATGAATATGAGTAATGAGTTCGAGGACCACTTTCCATAAATGAAAAAGCTCATACTTTTATGTGACGGATGAAAATGAAAAGTGCAGATATTTTTATATGACATAGAGAGTATTAATAGTACTCTTACTAAGTTTTACATTTTTTCACTATTTATTTTATGATTATTAGTCTAAAATTTATATTCTCTCCATTTCACCAAAGATGACTCCCATTTATTTTTTATTTGTCTGAACCATGATAACACATTATTAAAAATAAAAATTCTTTTATTTTTATTTTATCTATTTATTTCTTATTTTATTCTCTTCCCTAGATATATAGAATAATTGCATATTTCACTAATAATTCAACTATATATTTTAAGGAAGACTTTGAATTAATGCCGTAAAATGGAACTAATAATTAAATCAACAAAATTTAATTGTACAGTAATGTATCAAAAGCCAGATTCCCGCTCTCATTTTAAGTGTGGTAGGACCCAATGCTTCTTTAAAGAATAAATGAGGTGGGGGCATGTGAGGTGGGTCCCATTGAGAGTGCCATGACAATGTCGTATCAGAATTAAATAGTACTCCCTTGATCTAAGAAGATACCCCTTGAGCAGACCCATAAATTTATGCAATTTAATTTTGTTGGTGAAATGGAGAGAGTAAAATTAGAAATATGGAATAAAGTTGAAAGAAAGATGTTTTTCATATTTTATAATAGGTCGACTGTGACAAATCAAAAAAAGTAAGTGGGTCATCTTCAATAGGACGGACGGTTCTCTAAAATATTGATAAAATATACTCCTTCGTTGTATGATGGAGGTGTATTTTTTTTGTCATGCGATTTAAGAAAAATATTGTTAAGTGAGTTAAGTAAATGAAAAATAAAGTAGGAAATGAAAAAGGTAGAGAATTGAAGAGAAAATAAATCAAGAGAAAGGAAAAGTAAATGAGAATAAATGTGTTGACCTTTACTAAAAAGGGAAATGACTTCATTATTATGAAACATACTAAAAATGGAAAAAATGACTCTGTTATGGAATGAAAGGAATAAAAGAGTGAGAGAAAAAATAGGTAAATAAAGAGAGAGTGAATTAAAAAAAATGAATAAAGTACTAAGGAAGAGAAAAAATAGGTAATAGAGTATAATCCCTCCGTCCCACCACAAGTGATCAAGTTTTCATTTTGAATTGTTCCACCACAAGTCATCAATTTCCTTTTTAATTAAAAATAAAACTTCAACGTCTCTTACTTTATTCTCTCTTTATCTTACTTTATTCTCTTTTTATCTCTCTTATATTTTCTACTTTTAAAAATAAAAATATTTTATTTAAACATCTCAAAATGATCAAAATGATAAAAATAAGATAATTTTTGGCGGGAGATGAAATTATTTGACAAATAAAATAAACTTAATAATGGGTATACTTGTCTGCAGATCCAAAACTCTTGGTTGGAGGTAGTTATCCGCTGCGGGCATATCAGATACGTGCGACCAATAGCAACACAGTTTTTTGCTGTCTTCGCTTTACTTTCTCTTTTTCTTTTTAATTTACTGTTTAAAAAATTTCTCCAACGCTTAAAATCTCTCTGTCTTTATTTCAATTTTTAGGCATTTTTAAATTGGCCACTCACATTTATGATAACAGCACCCGCAACGCGGGCCGCCCGCGTTCCGCGTTTCGTGCCGGCGGAACGGAACCGGCGCGCGACGCGTTGCGGAGGTGCGTTCCGTCTCCGTGTCGTTCCCAAGCCGTGCCGGGTGCCGAAGGCACGACCCGCGGCACGGTCCGTGCCGCCACGCGCTTCGGCGACGTGGCTCGCCCTGCGTCGTGCGTGACGCCCACTCGCCGGCCCGCGAGTGGGCGTCGTCACGCTGACGCAATAAATTCATTTTTTTTTAAAATAAATTTTTAAAAAAATATTTTTTTTATAAAATTTTTTTTTTATATTTAAAAACAATTTTTACAAATAAATGAATACTACTAGAAATTCGTATTAGCCCATATATATTTGATGGGCTTGCGAATTTATGAAACTCATTCTTGGTTGTCTCTCTTTTATAGAGACATCCTTGAATGTTTCATGTTCCACTTTCGATGTGGGACAAACTCATTCTTGGTTGTCTCTATTTTATAGAGACATCCTTGAATGTTTTATATTCCACTTTCGATGTGGGACAAACTCATTCTTGGTTATCTCTATTTTATAGAGACATCCTTGAATGTTTTATGTTCCACTTTCGATGTGGGACAAACTCATTCTTGGTTATCTCTATTTTATAGAGACATCCTTGAATGTTTTATGTTCCACTTTCGATGTGGGACAAACTCATTCTTGGTTATCTCTATTTTATAGAGACATCCTTTAATGTTTTATGTTCCACTTTCAATGTGGGACAAATTCATTCTTGGTTATCTCTATTTTATAGAGACATCCTTGAATGTTTTATGTTCCACTTTCGATGTGGGATAAACTCATTCTTGGTTGTCTCTATTTTATAAATAGAGACATCCTTGAATGTTTTATGTTCCACTTTCGATGTGGGACAAACTCATTCTTGGTTATCTCTATAAAATTGTATTTTAAATTTTGTCATTTTTTATTTTTTTAGGATTTTAATTATGTCTTTTTCTATTTTTTTGAATTTTAAGTTGTAATGTTATTTTAATTTTAATTAAGTGTGTTTGTTTTAATTGAATTGGGTTGGAAATAAAAATAAAAAATGAAATTGAATGAATAGTAATTTAAGGAACGGTTAAGGAACGGATAAGAAACGGAGGGTTGCAGGTTTCGTTTCTTAGTTAAGGAATGGAGTAAAAAAGTACAGTGGGGCCCGTAAATAGTAGTTTAAGGAACGGTTTAGGAACGGTGGGGGAACAGCGTTGTGGATGGCCTAAGGACAGCTGTGGTTCCTTTTTGCTTAAGAGCATCCACAATAGGCGGCCTTCCCTAATAGCCCCGCAACTTTTTTGTCCACAGCCCCATTTTTTTGGCTATAGCTCCAATTTTTTCCTCCACTGCTCCACTATAGGCGGACACTTCCAATAGTCCCGTAATTTTATAACCAATTTTCATTTTAATTTTTTCGTTTCCTTTTTAAATCAGCTGAATTGAAATAATTATAAAACGAGGTAATTGAGACCGAATATTCGTTGTATTGGCAAAGGTAAAATTATACAACGAACGTAAAAAAATTACAAATAAAAACGCCACCACCGTCTAATCGGTGGCGTCGTCCGATTCCTCCGCCGATTCTCGTCGCCTTCTACGTCTCTACCGTGCATTTTTAGAGAGTGAAAGTGTAGATAGTGAATGAAAGGAAAGCGTGTGAAAATGGAGTAATAAATGGATGGTGAAGGAGTAGTATTTATAGGGGTGATTTTCGAAAAAAATAAAAAATAATAAAAAAATCAAAGGGGGCGGACGCCTATCGCCCGTCGCCCCACTATAGATCGCCCGGCCATCGCCCCGTCCTCGCCCCGCCGCCACCACCATCGCCCCTTCCTCGCCCC
Source organism: Salvia splendens (assembly GCF_004379255.2). Classification (NCBI taxonomy): domain Eukaryota; kingdom Viridiplantae; phylum Streptophyta; class Magnoliopsida; order Lamiales; family Lamiaceae; genus Salvia; species Salvia splendens. Next base: position 21,812,517 of record NC_056047.1, on the reverse strand, counting down.
CTAGTCGCCGAAGCCTCTTCCGCCCCGTCGTCGCCCCCTTCGAGGCGTCCGCCCCCTTTTGCCTATAGTGGATGCTCTAAAGATGCAAACCTTTTTTGGTAAATAAATTCAGTATACTATAATAAATTGAAAATAATGCTTTTTTCAGATTATCTAATGTTTATTAGATCTAAGGTTTATTAAAGCATCCACAGTGATAGTCCGCCCGATGCATCGGGCGGGCTATTATTCGCCACTATAGCCATGTGGACGATGCCCGATGCATCGTCCGCGCCCTATACATCGTCCGCGGACGATGGCGTCGGAACACGCATCGTCCGCCTCACTGCGAGTCACGTGGACGATGAAACGCGTTTTTCTTTTTTTTCGAAATTTTTATCTAGCTCCAGCACGGCGGCCCCGCCCCACGTTTAAGGATTTCCGATGGGCTTCAATGAGGTTCTATCTAGACATGCCTCAATGCGCAAGCAACAAGACCATGCTCAGCTCATGAACGACATGATTGAAGAAGTTTAGGACCGTAACCGCCGTTGAGAATTTGTAGTTTTTTTTCGTAGTGTAATGTTTGAATTTTAATGAAATTAAGTTTTTTTTCCAATTTTTGTAGTGTTTTAAATATTCAAATAAATAAAATGCTTAGGACGGATTATAGGGTGGCCTTATAGGGCATCCCACTGCATGTGGAAGGGTAGGAGGATGAAATGCCGATGTGTCGGAGCATAGGGCGCCCTATAGGGCGGACTATAGGGCGCCCCATTGTGGATGCCCTTATGATTATATTGTTGTAGTATTGTGGGAGCATTAGGGTGCATTCTTAATTAGAGTGCTAATGTACATCCAATCACGAGCTGTCATGTGGCACGAAAAATGCAATACACATTTGTAAAGTTGTACATGCATTTCCGCATATTGCATTTTATATTGTTAAGTTTTGCATATTAACATAAACTGTCTACAATGCAAAATAAACTATTTATAAATGCAATCCGTCTATATATAAAATGCAAATTAAAAAGTAAATATCTAAAATGCAAACTCAACAATAAAAATGCAATCTGCCTATAACTAAAATGTAATCTGCCAAAATTCATCTTTCATTTCTACAAATGTATATTGCATTTTTCGTGCCACGTGGCAGCATGTGATTAAATATACGGTAGCACTTTAAATTTAGTTAGCATATTAGTATATCCTTATTGTTGTATATATAAATATATAATATTCATTAATTTTATCAGGTGAGAAGTTTTTGATATACATGCAAGGTGCTATAGAATTTTTCTCTACAATTGGACTAAACAGAAAACAACACAATCATTTTGTTTTTAGAGAATCAATAATGATTCCTCATCTACTCTCGTGATGACCAAACTATCGACCTATATGACTCGAACCCTCGACCTATCAATTATAAGATAATCGTCTTGCTGTACTTCATTATCAACACAATCATTATTCAAATTCTTAATCTTTGTACATCTTATTAAAAATATTATTGATCTTGTTATAGTATTTCAATCTTTTCATCTTTCGCAAAAAGAACAACACCAACTTCTCCATTTGTAAAATGACAATGTCAAATGGAACATATTGGACAAATTTTTGCTGAAATGAAAAAAAAACATCATAATTTCAATCTAGGCAATTTTGGGATATGAAAATCAATATAATTTCTTCTTCTTCATTAATAGAGAGACAATTGGCGAGCATTAAAACATGAGTGAACTACATAAAAGACCCCTAACTTTTCGCCTTGTAACAGTAGACACCCCTAACATTTAAAAATCACTACACATGTATCTAACAAAATATATAATCACGAATGAGATTTTTTCGGACCATAGTGCCCTCAAGGCTTAAAAGGGCAAATGCGACATTTGACTCATTTCTTCTGCTGCATGTACACGCCGCCTGTGTTGAGGTGACATTGAACATCATTTCACATGTCATCTCACTTCTCTTCCCTAGAATATAGAGGGACGCCCTCATTTGAAATTTTAGTTTTTGCTGTGAAAAGGCATGGGCCTGCATTGAAATTTAATGTTTTGTTTTTAAAATCGTGCACGATTTTGGTTAATTAAACTCAGAATTGATATTATAGCTCTTTCTTTCTCTTCTATTTCCCTCCATTTCACTTTCATTCATTTCATCATTTTCCCTCCCCTCTCTCATCTTACGCACCATTTCTCATCAATGCCTCCAAAACGGAACCGAGGTACCGCTGGAGCTTCCTCATCTCGTAGGTCTTCACGACGCAAAAAGAAGACGCAATCGCCACCGTCTGCGGCATCATCACCGTCACCTCCGGCATCACCTAGATACGGCCGCGGACCGCAGATAGTCGATGTAGACCCAGAAACATGGAGCATCCGCGATCCTATGTTGGATTTCTTTGTCCCGGAAGATGAATATAGTAAGTTGAAATTTAACATTGCAAGCATGTGATGTTGAGTGTGATTTAAGGATACCAAAATTGTGTGTTTTGTGAAATTGATTTGTGTGAAATTGTTTTGTTGGTTTAAATTTGGACTTTTTCTAACTCTAAACAAACCCTAACAGAGGACAAAATCGGGATGTTTTCTGTTGGTTTTCATCATCGAGGGTCACTCTTCGAACTCAATGGAAAGAAGAAGTATGTTGGGGGGCAAGTGACATTCTTTGACTTTTGCAATTTTCTCCAATTTGAGCTCTTAGATCTGTCCAGTATGGTGTTGCGGGTGGGGTATCCTAGGAAAACTTGTGAGTTCTATTATGTTCATCCAAAGTACAGTCCTGACTGTACCGGCGTGGACATAGGAGGGCCATTGCTGCCCATGATTGACGATCAACATCTGGAACCTTTTCTGGAAGTCGCTGCAACTAGCACAAAGCTAGTTCACATTTATGTGGTGGAGTTAACGGAGGCGGCAGCCCTACTGAAGAAGCGAAATGAAGAAGCGCAGGAGTTTCTAGACTTTGTCAAATCTTGTAAAAAAAGCAAGGTGGTCATTGAAGAAATAGACTCAGGAGAACCAGTTGTTGTGCCGAAGCATAAACCGAAAACGAAGAAACATCAGCCCGAGAAACAGAGGAACCCATTGGCACCACCATTATTGATGCTTGAGTGGTACCCAAGGGATGTAGAGTTTGAAGCGTATTTGACCAGCAGTTTAGAAGACAAACGTCGGGAATGGAAGATGGAAGAGGAGGCAGCACGTAAGAATCTGTTGGATGCATTTGCATCATGTAGTACAGAAGGAGCACAATACGCACCTGTTGTGGTTGATGAAGAGGTTGAGGTGGAACATAATGATGCAGTAGACGAAGTTGTTGGACAAGGAGAGGTCAATGCATGCGAATCAGTAGACGACCATTCAGAGGTTAGTACATCACTTGGGATTTTGTTTGGGATTTCAGATTTATGTTTGGTTTGCAAATGTGATAAATCTTTTTTGTCAGATTGGACAATTAAATCACTCCCACCAAGAAGTACAGCATGAAGATGAGGCACTTGAAGAACCTGCTCGCGTGGCAGAGGTTAGTGCACACCGTTGTACGACATTTGTGATTTAAGTTTGTATGTATGGTGTTCATTTGTGATTTTATGTTTCAATCAGAAGGGGCAATCAAGTCATAGCCAAGACTGTCAACATGTTCCCGCAAATGTGTACAACCCAACGCTGGATTTTTCAGAAGGACATCAATGTCAACTGCAGTCTGATGATCCCATTATCGAGGAGATTGCGGATGAAATTCTAATGTTCGGAATCGAACAGTCTGAACATTATGGACCTGAAGTACAAGCTGGACCTGAAGTGCAGGCTGGACCGGAAGTACAAGCTGGACCCGAAGTACAGTGTGGATCATTTGTAAATGCTAATGTGTCGGAGGTAGATCCTCAAGGGGAGGTATACATTTCATCGTTTGAGTACGTTCCGGACGGCTGCCATCTCCATAACGAGGGAGTCCCGACTGATGATGAAGATGAGGAGATGGACCATTTTATCTCGTTGACACACATGTGCCGAGATGAGCAGTTGTTTACTTCATATTACGAATCCATTTTCCAGCAACAACCTGTGAATCAGGACCCCGACAATGTAGACCAGCCAGGTGACGGCGAAGCCCAGCCGGGGACGGGGGGGTCAGGTGACGGCGTAGCGGCTACAAGGGAGTCAGGGGGGTCAGGGGGGTCAGGGGGGTCACAGGATAAACGGCGGAGGAGGTATTCGCCTTATGTGGAAAAGCCGAACATGACAGATAACCCACTCTTCGAGGAAGAATTGGTGGACGAGTTACAAGATAAGGACGACCTTGATGATTTGGACGGTTGTGGGAGATTGCCTCGAGTACCACACTCGAACAATTCATTTGTAAGATGGATGCTCTCAAGACCGAGTATCCACAATCACATCAGTGGCTTTCTGGAGTTGCTCCCAAAGAAAAGTGGGTGAAGGCATTTTTCTCTCCACATACTTGTTGTGATGTGCTCCTGAACAACATTTGTGAGACGTTCAATTCGAAAATTGCATTGGCACGAGAGAAAGTAATTATCAGCATGTTGGAGGACATTCGAACAAGTCAAATGGAAAGGATTCAGATCAGAGGCCAGTGGATCAAAAGCTACGATCAAGCAGTCCCTCCTGTTATCAAGGAGCTTTTGGATAAGTGGTACGCGCTGGCTTCATCATGGAGGGCTACATGGAAAGGACAGTGTTCGTACCAAGTATCAGGGCCGGCTGGCCAATATGTTGTCAACATGCGCGATTTTACATGTTCATGCAGATTGTGGCAGATAACCGGAATCCCGTGCACTCATGCTATCGCCACAATCAACAAGAATGGTGATGATGTCGCGCGGCAAGTCTCCCGCTATTATTTGAAGACAACAATGGTCATGCTGTACGAGAATGTCCTTTACCCAATCAATGGGGTAGACAATTGGCCCAAGCATACTTCTGATGGTGTGTTGGAGCTGGCGCCCCCAAGGTCAAAGAGACAGCGTGGTAGGCCGAAGAAATTGAGGCGTGAGGAGCCACAGGTTCGTCTTCATGCTGACGGAAGTGAGTCATTGCGCCGAACATTCGTGATGAAATGTCGCCGGTGCGGTCAAGAAGGTCATAGGAGGACATGCAGCAATGATCCTCGGACAGATGCTCGTTCTCAGGTTGGGGAGAATTCGCAGCACAACGGGGCACGTGAGACTGAAGAGAATACTTTGCCTGAATCATCAAACAATCGCCGACGCCATGAGGTACTATTCAATGAGCATCTGTACCTATATTTTCATATATACTTAATATACTATTAATTGTTGCAGCCTAATGTTTCGGACCGGGGACCTAGCACGCGAACCAGGACTCAGCCTCAGAGATGTGGCCGGCGCGGTGATCAAGATTGACTGGCCTTGTGTTTGTTTGGTCAATATTTTGGTTTATATTTTGTGGAAAACATGATATGATATGTACGTTATCGGAGTTTTGTTACAGACTGATTTGTAACAAACTACTCTAGTGTATTTGGGTGGCAAATGATACAGTAAATCGTCGGTTTGGTTTTCATGTGATGTGTACACAGTTTGTGATTTCAGTCATAGTTGCTTAAGGGTTTAGTAACTTCATTCGTGATTGCAGGCACAAATGGGAACATATTTTGTGATTTCAGTCATAGTTGAGTAACTTCATTCGTGATTACAAGCATAGAAGAGTAAACTTCATTCGTGATTTATGGCATATTTGAATGTCTTAACACATTCATTTGTGATAACAAATGAATGCAAACACAACGTATTCAAATTCAAATAACATCAAAAGAGACGTTATCGGAGTCAACAGGACATAGCTTTGTTATACCAAAAGTAGAAAAATTACAATGCATAACAACAAGAGTGTGATTTTTAACTTTCGGACAATTGTTGCCGTTTTAGCAATGGTTTGCGTCAATGCTTCACACTCTTCAGTTTTCATGCCAAGTTGTAACTTCAAGGCTTCAAACTCCACAGTTTTCAGGCGCAAATTCTCTTGAAGAACACTCTCAAGTAGCGATTTGGCTCGAAGGTCAGATTCGAATTGGTCACGCTCAAGTTTCACTCTCTGAAAGTAACTGTCTTGGCTTGGGGATAGACTCGCATCAAACCATCGAAAAAACTTGCAATCATCTTCATGCATAAAACTTTTTCCTAAAACTTTCTGCGTACAAAATTATTCAACGACCAAAAACACATGATTTTAACCTTCCATATTGGGCAGCGATAGTACCGTCTACCCGGGTTAGCAGCCGTCCTCGAAGTCACAAGCTCAGCCTCAAGCTCGTGATTACAATTCACAATTTCGGGTCGAGGCCAATTCCAGTTGAAGCTTGAACCGAAAGATTGAGAAGAAGAAGAAGAAGAAGAAGACATTGCAACACAACCTGCATTGAATTCAACAATATAAAATTCAAATCAGCAATGCAATTTCGCCTAAACTTCATCCAAGAATTGCAAAATTCGACCAAGTATTGCAAAATCAAAATCCAGATGAAATCGCCTAAACCCTAAACCATTGTGGTATACCCTAAATTTCCTAAATTCCATATACCGAACAAATAGAATCCCCTAAAATGTGGATACCACTGTAACCCTACAGCCACAAACCTTTGCCGAACAAACCACTTGTGCAAATTACCCTTTAGAACTTACATAAAACAAACACAAGTTCGGACCCACGGTTATGTTTACAGAGGCAACTTCACAAAAACCAAAGGAATGAAACGAGGGAACGATGAATTGTAAGGAAGAGGAACGAGGGAAAATGAATTGTAACGAAGTGGGACGAGGGAAAGATGAAATGTAAGGAAGTGGAATGAGGGAAATAATGAAATCATTTAGAGAAGGAAAGGTCAAAGAACATGGAAAATAGAGAATTGATGTTTGACGAGACAGCTCTGAGAAATCAGTCAAGATGTGCAGATAGAGTCAGAAGCTATGCAGCCAAATGGACTATAATACCATTTTCGTCCGAAAAATGGCAAAATATGCACTGTTTGTGATTATATATTTTGTTAGATACCTGTGTAGTGATTTTTAAATGTTAGGGGTGTCTGCTGTTACAAGGCGAAAAGTTAGGGGTCTTTTATGTAGTTCACTCTTAAAACATTTACTGGGTGAATTAAATAATCATAGTACTGCACTAACTAAATCAAGTTTCCATAGGTGATTGACAAGATGATTGGTTTAGTTTTGCTTAATTTATTAGTAGTAAATATTTTTTTATTACTTTATACTAGTACTTTATCATTGAGCCATTAAAATTGTTAGTTCTAATAAATAAAAACTAAGATTGCTTTAACTTAAATTAATTTGATAGTTCGAGGCAGCTATGTAATAGGTGGCATGTTCCACTTTGTACACTCGCGCATTTGATGGGGCTTTTAGCACAACCAATAGGCATCAAATTTAGTTATTTCACTTTCTCTTTTTGTCTTTTTTTCCATTTCGATGATTGTATCCTTTAACAGTGACATGCAAAAAATGTGTACTTAATAATTTGTTTAATTTATCTTTTTATAATATAACATGTTTAGGAAACATTACTACTCCTCTCCTATAAAGCCTCTCCTATAAAACATTACTACTCCTCTCCTAAAATATAAAATGTGTACTTAATAACCTAGTATTATTTTTGTAAATTAATTTTGCTTTTGGATAGGTCTACTCTGTCTTATTTTATTGAGCTATTTAATTAACTTAAGCTAAATCGTGTAATTTGGATCTGATTGGCAATGGTTGCTATTTATTTGAATGATGAATGGAAAAGGCTGATCAGGAAAATTTTCGATAAAACAAATAATACCATTAAAAAGCTATGATTAGATTTCATTTTAATACTAAGAGGCAAACTAGAAAATTATCACATAAAGAGAGGTTATTCACATTATATTGAGACATGATTAATTATTAAGTCAACATGGAATAATATTTAACATATTTTTAACACCTCTCTATGTTTTCGGTCGCAATGGACATCAAACTTCCACATATGAGTTTATGCTATTTTTAACACGCCCTCGCATCTTTGGGCCAAACTTTTACAAGTAAGATTGATAAGATAAAAGAAAAAAAAATATCAACTTAGATTCACTCTGATACTGTATTAGTAATGAGTCACCAACTCTCTTGAAAGGTTATAATACATATATATGCGATATAATTACTTAAGATTTAACATATAGGATTATATGAATTTAATTAGGTATAGATCGATTTCTTTATGTATTCTTTTCCGATGTAGACATTTTGAATAGTTAATTCATGGGTATCGCACATATTGTCTTATTGATATTCACACAGAATTTCAATTAATTAATAACAAGACCTGGTCATGACGATATAATATTTTAATACATGATAGTGAAATCGGATTAATCAATTTGATACGGAGTACTTAATTAAAAATAATCGTGCTAATATGAAAGTGACTAGCATAATTAATTTATGTACTTGGGTGGAAGATTTTATTAAAGGGGCAAAATCAAGGATTTGAATCATTTGATGTTGTGGTTAATATGTCATTTTAGAGCATCCAAAGATATGACCTATAGATTTAAATATTTATGTGGTCATCTCTATTTAGCTCTAACCGGTGCCGAGATTATATTAAAAAAAAGTTCTACAATTTTATGTACTTTAGTATTTTTTATTTAGATATTTTTAATCAGTAGTATAATTTATGCAGAAAATCCGCGCAATTTAATCTGCGGTACTACATTCTATAGTAAAATACTCATTTATATAGGAATATTCTCTAAAGGGTTTAACACTATCTGCTTATGATCAATTTATCAATTAAAAACAAACACCATTACTTAACACTATTTCCTTATGATGAATTTAGTAGGTAAATAAGCGGAAACTTAAAGATACATAACTTATTAGTTTTAATTTTTATAATTAATGTATTTAAAAATTTCATAAGATTTTTTATTTTAAATTTTTACTTTCTAAAAATTTAAGAAAAAGATAGAGAAAAAAGCTTTGACATAAAGTGATTGAAATAGTGAAGTGAAAAATATTATTTTAGAAAATTAAATTATAAGAAAAATATTATATCCAATACTAAAGAGATAGAGAAAATATCTTATACATCACTAATATATCTCATTTTTATGAAAGCCCAAAAATGACCTCAATGCATTTGGGGTATTTATGGTGCAAAATTGTGATGAATACTGAAAAAGTGATTACACCTTAGTCCATTGACTACCTTTTATATTTTTAAAGTCCACGGACTATTGGCGTACAAAATGCAAAGTCTAGGAACTACTGACGTGCAAAAATAAAAAATAAAAGAAATTTGACAAAAATAGCCTTTAAAGGACAAAGGGCATTTTAGTCTTAAAAAGTGCAAAAGTTCAATCCATCGATATTACTCAAAGATTAGAGACAGTGTGATAATTTTTAAAGAATAGGGGTCGCAAATAATAATATAGCAAAGTTTAGGAACTAAAAATGTACTCCCTCTATCCCATTAAAAATGAAACATTTTTCTTTTTGGATTGTCACATTAAAATTGAAACGTTTCTTAATATAGAAATAACTTTATCTCTACTTTTCCTTCTGTCTTACTTTACTCTCTCTGCTTTAACTCACAAAACAACACAGCATAAAATTTCGTGCCGCAAAGCAAATGTTTCATATTTATTGGGACGGATGGAGTAGTTCTCTCCCATAGATACCCTTAAGGTCAAAAAATATTTAAAGGGGCAAATAATTCATGAAATAGTTAAAAAGTCCTTTATTGATATTATATCAATGTCTACAAACACCTTGTGATATTTTTAAAAAGAGTGAACTAAACTAATAGTCCCTGAATTTGTCAAAAAATGCACCAATAGTCCCTAAAAACTTTTTATATCATTTTTAGTACAATAAGACTAAAGTAACCTTAGGCACCACTAGTGTGAATATTTAATGTTTGGGGGGCATTTTAAACCTTTCTACTCTCCCTTTAATTTTTATTGTTTTTTCTTCCATAATCATTTTCTTTTAAAAACTCAATTAAACCCTCAATTAAATAATATTTGATGCTTTATGATTGCAAAAATTTTAATAATAAACCAAATGTTTAAATTATGATTTATTTATTTTTATAATTAAATATTATTTATTATACAACTCAATCAATCTGTATATTTGCGAAGAAAAAATTAAATTTAATAGTTACATTTTTTTAATAAAAATATTAAAGGGAACTATAGAAAATTCAACTTAAATTTTTTAAATTTGAGAAGAAAAAAAATATTATAGTAAACTATAATAATTTTTCATTTAAAAAATATTATTTAAATAATACTCCCTAGGGAGATGATCAAAGTATAACTAATATTAAGTGTATAACTAGAGAACAAATCTTAGCCATTAGATCAAAATAATCTAGTTCACTATATGAGCGATTTAGTTCACTATAAGAGTGATTTAGTTCATTACAGTAAGGAGTGAACCAAAACACCATTATAGTGAAGTATTTAGTTCACTATAAAAGTGATTTAGTTCCCTACATGAAGGAGTGAACTAAATCACTCTTATAGTGAACTAAATTCGTATTCTCTCTCTATGCATTTAAGTAGTGGTTTCCCTAGATCACTACTCTTACTACCTATACTTAAGTGAAAATAAATATTTTAATTACGCTAATTAAAATATAGTATAGTAAAAAATATTATTTAAGTAAAATAATTAAAATTTAAGTGAATTATATCTAATGTAAATTAAAGCGAACTCTTGCAAGTAACATTTTTTACTAAAAATATTAAAGTAAGCTATAGTAACTTTTTCATTATAAAGTTTAATTTATACGTTATTCAAGTAATTATTTTAAAAAAATAAGTGAATTAATTCAAAAGGTGCTTTTGTGTATGTCCAAAAAAATTGTATAATTGAAGAGATACCAAAATTGTAATTTCTAAATACCGAAAATGCCCTCCATTGCATTTAGATTTTAGAAGATTTTTCAAATGTGAAGGGGTATAAAAGATTGTCAGGTACCAAAAATGTAATTTCTAGGGACAAAAAGGCTATAAAAAATTTTTTGGGACCATTAGTGCATTTTTTGACAAGATCAGGGACTATTAATGTAATTCACTCTTTTAAAAAATATGGACAACATATGATATTAGTATATTATCTAGGGATTGAAATTGTAATTCTCTCTATTATTTATAGTAAAAAGTAAATTGGATTTTTAATACAGACATATTAAAATGACAAACTAGAAATATTAATGACGAAGATAATATTATTTTTCTTCAATAAAAGAAAGATTATTGTTGGAAACGGTGAAAATCATTGTATCAGATGTTTTTATCCAAATTTTAAAAATGTGTATGTATATCCAAAGTTTTTATCTAGCAAACAGGCATGATCGTTTAGCCAAAATGACGACTTTTCCACTTATAAAAAGTCACATATTTACTAAGTAGATCAAATAATCACTATATTAGGAGCAAGTCACACTATTTTGCACACCACTTGCTAAAAAGGTTCCAAGCCTCCAGTTGATAGTAATACTATGCAAATAGAAATTTCTACATAAAAAGTTGTTTTTTTAATTCGTGTGCATATATTAGCCTACTAGTAACCAAAAAGTTTGAGCCCGGACCATTATGTTACGACCTTCAATTTTATGATCGTTTATCGATAATCTAGTAACTAGCACCCGGCCAAAAATTTTGAGCTCGAATCCATTATGATACGACCTTCAACTTTATAATCGTTTATCGATAAAAAAGATTAATTTCTTAACTCAACCACCAAAATCAACAATAAATAAATAAATAAAAACCCTACTCCGTATTTAATATAATAATACGAGTTAGTACAAGTAAATTAGATTAGTTAAGATCCCTTAACCCAGCTCAGTTCCTACCATGAAGGGACACTTGCTTAAAAATAAAAATTCCAATAGATTAATCTAATAGTGGGAGGTGGGTGTTCATATAAAACATCAAATGAAAATAATAATAATAATAATTATCAGAGACTTCATATTTCTTCTGTTCCTTACCAAACAGACAGATTAATTTCATTGAAAATTATTTTGAAAAGTAAAATTAGATGAGCTTCGGCGAAACTCTTTCCCATTTGTAAATAAGTACTACTAGTATAAATTTTTTAAAACAATAGCAATAAAATATTTTGTGAAATGAAAGGTTTTTTTAGTGCATATCCTCCAAAATTATGTCAAAGTAAGAATATTTTTCCGCTGATAACTCAAAAATTTGACAAATTGAAATCATGATACTTCCAATATTTATATTTATTGAAAATGTGATTTTGTTTCCGGCCTTTGAAAATTAGTTTTATGAAGGCATATATATTATCTTATATATACACTTATATGTGTTACTAGTCCCCCTACATAATTAAATTCTTATCTCTGTTTTATCATTGCAAAGAAAAAAAGTACTATACTTAATTTAGTAAATCTCTGAAATTGACAAACGAGAACAAATAAAATAATTAGTAGGTCGAAAAAAATCGATTTATTTTTTCCGAATAGTAGGTTTTATTCCAAACATTTTGTACAAGCAGACACACCATGTGAACTCGTTCATAGATTCCGTGGGCTGGGCCCTGCTTAATGAAAGTAGCTTTAATGGGCTCCGATGCGGGTCCAATGAAAGCGATCCGTTACAGCCAGATATAATGGAACCCACCTCATTTTCTTTCATAAAAATAGTATTTTAACTATTTTTCGTGCCTTTTGTTATTAGGATATTTATAATTAATGGAAATACTCATATTTAATATGTACACGGATTCAAGATAGTTTTTTTTTACGAAAACTTATATATTCTTCTGTTTAACTCTATCTTTCCCTCTTCTGTTTTATTTTCTCTCCTTTTTAACTTTAAAAAATTATTTCTTAAATTTCGTTAAAAATAAATGACTAACTACTTGTTGCAACTAAGGGAGTGCATGTTTTGATAAGATCAAATTAATAGTATGATGAGCAAATCATAATGTCACATCAACACGTTGAGGAATTCTTTTTAGTATAAATTGTTGCAAAAAATTAATCAATTTTTTTTACGACAATGATGTGCTTGGAACAAGTTCCTATATATTTTGACAAAAGTTTATCCATCTTGTTTTATACTTCTATTACTTGAGTCGTAGATTGATATATCAAGATAGGTGGATCATTTATAATTTTGATAAAAATTGACATTTTTATTTCTACTTTTATTTTTTATTTTCTTACTAATTTATTGTTTTATTTTTATTTTATTTTTCATTTAACAACTAATCATAATCATAAAAAAAGCACATGAAATGCTCCGTTTTTTTTATCATGGGAGGAGTGTCACTTAAAATTATTTACCTTCCAAAGAGTTCTGCGAAACACTATGCCTAAATTCAATATAAGAAGAGTATGAATATCATTTTATGATGAAAATTAGTTAATTGAAAATGCAACATATCATGTTTTTGAAATAATTTATTTTTATTTGAAGTTTAATTACAAAAACACCTTTTATAGTTTCTCCTACAACAGTATACAGTAGTGTTTTTTTCTCCTCTACGGTAGGTAAAAGGGTACACGAAATGGGATTGATAATTTTTTATTCGCCACGATAATCTGATACAAATTTGTATGTAAATAATGAATTTGGGTCAAGTTTTATTGGATTCATATTCTTATTGGGTTAACCAGTTAAGAATTTGATAATTTTAGATTGAATTCGAGTGGGATGCGAATAACCCCATTAAGAAATAATATTGCTATTATTTTCATTTTTTATTATTTAAAAAAATTTACTCCATGCTTTACTCTAGTATTTTATTTTTTTTATAAATAAGGTTTAAATCGTGGAAAATGGATTTTATCATGTAAATAAAGTTTAATCTTGTAATATTATATTTAATCGTGTAATATGAGGTTTTAATCATGTAACATCGGGTTCGTGTCGTATCAACTCATATTGTATCGTATTGTTAACGGATTGTGTCGGATTCAGGTCGTATTTGGGTTTGAGGGTAGCAGGTCGGGTTCATGTTCAAATTGACAATTTTCTTAACAGGTCTAACTCGAGTTAGACCTGATAATGACACAATCCCTACATTTGTCACCCCTAATAGGCAGACTGCACCCTATTTTTCCATCTCTCTTATTTTTGTTCTTTTTTTCATATTTTACTCATTTTCATATTCTTTTTTATTTTACTAATTTAACATTAAAAATAGTAATATTTATAAATATAAGATCTACATTTTCTTTTTCAAAATACTCGGAAAGCAGTAAGCTGTAAACAAGCTGCCCACATTTAAATAGTCCTCTTGCGGAGGTGGGCCCCATCAGCTGATCAGTCGCCAATCATGTTTGACTCTTTCTATATCCCTCCGTTCACAAAATGTTGTCCATGTTTTACTCGATACGGGTTTAAAAAAATATAAAAAAAAGTGAGTGGAAAAAGTTAGTGAAATGGAGACCCCATATTATATATTGGTTTTATTATAGAACATGAGTGTAATGAATTAATGAAAAGTGAGTTCTATTTACTAAAAATGAAAAAAAAGTATTTCATGGAGGGATCAAAATGGTAAAAATGGACATCTTTCACGGACGACGAGGAAGTACTATAAAAATGAAATAATAAAACTGAAAACTCAGTCTGCTGCCGGATAAGCCCATAATACCCTGAAGGTCAGACTTTGATTTTTTTAAGAGCTTCCTTTCTCAATTTAGCATTTCTATAAACATTCCGTAAATTTCAATAGACTATAGAGCAGTTTGGAATGTATGATGGCTTTGCGAGGAAGCCGAGCCACATAGGTTTCAGCCGAAACTAATACTCAAATAATAAAAAAAATATTCACAGTAATATATATAATATATCTATTAAATGCCTCGTATTTTCTTATTTGAATGAATTCTAGTCTCTCCTTCGTACAATATGAGTCATATTTAATATGTACACGGATTTTTAAGAAATATTACAAAGAATAATGGGTTTGAAAAATTAGTGGGATATGAGATCCACTTTTTTATATTAATTTTATAATATAATGTGAGTGAAGTAAGTTAGTAGAATGTGGGACCTACTTAACATTTATGGTAAAAGTGAAATGCGACGGATCGAAATGACAAATTTTGACTCTTATTGTGGGACGGAGGGAATAATAAAAATCTCATTTTGTTTTTGCTAATTTTAGTATGTGGATCCATATTCCACTGATATACTCAATTCACAAACTAATACTTATCTTGTTTCCTAAAAATAAAAACACTTTTATTTTTAGTAGTTTTCTAAAAATAAAAACTCTCTATTTTAGTAATTGGACCATACAATCAACTAACACTAATTACACTACTTTTTCTCTTCATCTCTCTTACTATATTCATTGTTTCCTCCATTTCTCTTGCTTTACCAATTTGCATTAAAAACTCGTGCCGTTTCCAAAGTTCCTATTTTTAGGAAACGAAAGGAGTATATAAATGGCTAAACGGCAAAAAAAAACATAAAGTTTAGTGAAATTCTAGTCTATCCTGTAAATTTAAAAAATGACTAATTATCTCATAATTTTGACATTTTTCTCAATTGTCATATAATAAATTATTTGGATAAAACTATGCATGCTTTTGGAAAACAAAAAATATTAGGCAAACAAAACATTCAGCTATTTAAACGACTTCATTTAATACGTTTAGTCAGTTAAATCTTTAATTTTTATATATGTGCACATTATGTTGATAAAATTAAGAAATAGAACATAATGAATTTTTTTCTATGGGACAATTGCGAAAAATATCAAAGTTATAATATGTACTTTTGAAAGTTGTGAGATAGACGAGAATTTGCAAAACTTCTTGGTTATTTTTGGCCATTTACCCTATATAAAAGTCAGGCAACACTCACAAACATTTTCCACTCATTTTTCTTCACAAAGTCAAACAATTTTTTAAAACTCACACTGATCAAATATTCAACATTTAATGGGGACCGATGAGAGTAGTTCCTAAACATTTTCTTAGATTTTAAACAATAGTCTCCTTATGCCATTTTAGTTCATCGCGTAAAATTAGTCTACTAATATTTTTGGAAAGTTTATCTTTTTGGGTCTCATTTGTCACTAACAATACTACAATCAATTTTTTTTATCTCTCTCATACTTTATAAATTTGGCATTAAGATATAAGTTGTCCACGATGTCTATATTTTTATGGGACAGAGGGATATATTTTACCCCTCGTTTAAGGCATTTACCCGAAAATAACTCACCGTTTATAAAATTATCATTTAGTATCTATCTTTAACAAACTCGTTAAACTCCCAATAGTCATGTAATTGGTTGAAAACTAAGGATTCGAGATAAAAGGCTTGACATTATGCACATCAAAGGACCAATATATAGAAATACGCGTTTATCAGTTGTATTGGTGGATCAAGAGTGGGGTGCACCAAATGAGAGAGCGAGAGTGGGTGCATCAGAGAAAAACATGAAGATATAAAGAGGGGATAGGGTGAGTGAAGACATGTGAAAGAGGACATTTGCGAGTAACAATGTGTAATACTCCCTCCGTTCCAACTAAGTTGATACAAAACTTTTGGGCATGGAGATTAATAAATTGTGTTGGAACGTACTTCCTCCGTTCTATAGTAATAGAGTCATTTTGCTATTTTGGTACGTTCCATAGTAATAGAGTCATTTCCCTTTTTAGTAAAAGTCAACACATTTTTCCACACCTACTTTACTCTCTCTTACTTTTTTTTTTCTCTTCATCTCTCTACCTTCTTCATTTTCCACTTTATTCTCCCTTTATTTAACTCACCTAACACAATTTTTCTTAATCTCCGTGCCAAAAAGAAACGTCTTCATTACTATGGAACGGAGGGAGTAGGAGAAAAGAATAAAGTAAAAAAGATAAAGAGAGAGTAAAGTAAGTAATGAGAAAAAGTAAAAGTGATTGGATGTTTTGTTTTTAGTTAAAAAATGAAATGACTCAACTTAGTTGGGACATCCCATAAAGGAATACGACTCAAATTAGTTGGGACGGAGGGAGTAGTATATATACAATTGCACTTGTTGGTGCAAATCGGAAGTAGTTGATTTAAGAAGTAGAATTAAAATGGAAGATAAAACTTGTATTGATCAATTGGTGTGTTGTGTTAAACGAATAAACAAACGATCGGATTTCGATCGAGCTGAAAACACAAAGAAAACTCTAACCTAATATGAAACAACTAAATACATTTTAAACAAATCAATAACCTAACAACTAGTTTCAATCCTACAGTTCAGATTAAATAATCCAATCAAAATCAGATCTAACTGCCCTTGAAGCTCCTCAACTGAAATGAGCTTTGGGCCTTCTTCCTTCCATAAACTCAATTCTTTCAAACCACAAAACCTCCCACAACAATTCAACAATCAATACCAATAACTCTCCACCTTGAAGGCTTAGTTGATGTCAATGTCCTTTCTACACCTTCAATTTCTACGTCTCGGTATCTGAAGGTTCTTGGATGGATCAGTTTGGGCTAACCTAACTTATGCTTTTGATGTATTGCCACTACTATTTTGATAGCCTTTCCTGGAAATTTGTTTTACTTAGTTTTTCTTTTGCTTATTCTAGTTATTGTTTGGTTTTTGATATCATGGTTGTACGCGACTTGTTAGCTTCTTGTTTTTAGTTCGTGCTCTGTTCTTGGGTTCAAGTCACTTATGGTTGAATTGTGTTTTGGATCGATATATTTTTAGTTTATTTGCGAGTTGGGGGTCTGTCTATACCCCTCACCCACGCTCGGTGTTTTTTTATTAAAAACAAATACTAAGAATTTAAACAACTAAAAGCATACTTGAAAATTATTTTATTTATTTATAAGAAAGCTTACCTTGGTCGCTTAAAGAGTTTTCTTTACTCGGACTACCGTACTCCGACCTTAAATGTCTCGTGGAAAAATATTCCTCTTTTTAATAAAAGTAATAACACATTTATCAAATCGAGAACACATCTAATTAGAATGCATGCACTAACTAAATTCCATTATTTCATAGTTAACCTTAAGAAATTTTAGGAAGGCTCGTGTCTCACGAATTTTTATTATTCACTGATGCTCCCAAAGTTGTACTCCCTTTGCACCCTTATAGTTGAGGCGAATTTTTTTTGCACGGAGTTTAAGAAAATGATGTTGAGTGTGTTAAATAAATAGATAAAAAAGTAAAAGAGAAAAAAGTAGAGATAATCAAGTAAAAAGTGAATAAAGTAAGAGAGAGTAAAGTAAGAAAGAGAAAAAAATGTTACTATATATGGAAATGACTCAACTATGAGGGAACTTCCCGAAATGGAAAGATGACTCAACTATAATTGAACGGAGTAATAACTAATCTCGGCCCAAGACATTTAACTAAAAACAGTTCTATCCAAAAACATTTAAAATTCGCAGCCCATCAATTAATTAAAACCAGCCAACTTCCCTCATAAAACTGCCAGCCCAAATCTAAATTAAATCACTTGGCCCATCTGTAATTAAATGGGAAAAAAATGAGGCCCGCCTCAATTGGGAGAAGTAGCACAAAACCGGTTCGCCGTCGCCATTCTTCGTTGCCCCGCCGATTCAGTGTGTCGTCGTCACTGTGGCCTTCGCCGCCATAAATTGGTGAATTGATTGGGAATTCAACAGGATTTAATTGCAATTCTTCACCATAAATCTGTGGCTAAATTGGGATTTAATTTGGGTATAATTGTGCACATCTACGGCTGGAGTGGTATTCCGCGCTGCAAAAGTGGAGGAAGAAATTGGACTTAAAGCATCTGCAGCGCTACTATTCCGCCAGAGCAGCCGCCATGCTCACCGCTGCACTCTTGCCGTCGGCTGGCCGTGTTCGATAGCAAGAGCACCGTCGTGCCGACGTCAACAGCACGAGCAACCGACGTGCATGCTCTGATTGGTGATTGATTTATCATTTTTTTATAAAAAAAATTCGAAAATATCTGAAAATTTCAGATTTAATAAAATAAAAAAAAATCTCACTTGCCAATAAAATATATCTATTTTTTCCACACTTTTAATTTATTTTTTCATTATTTTTATCCCAAAATTCACACTTTTATCTATAAATACCTCAATTTCAATACAAAAAAAATCACACTACACCAAACAACTCTCTCAACCTCAATTTTTAAGATTTTAATTATGTAATTTTTAATTTTTAGGAATTTAATTATGTGGTTTTTAAATTTTTAGTAATTTATAATAGTATTTCTGATATTTTTAATGCATTTTAATATTGGAGAAATGTTTTTAGTAATTGAAGTATTTAAATTGAATAATAGAATGGTGGGACCCTTGATCATGCTCTTGCGAAAGAGCATGAATGTGGGTGTTGTGCTCTTGCAGAAGAGTATGGAGTAAAAAATGAATAAAAGTGGGTCCGAGCCCACGTCCATACTCTTGCCAAAGAGCGTGGATGTGGATGATCTAAAGATGTTATTTCAAAATAAATCGTATTAAGCCCTATGACTGTATTTTTATTGAAACTAGTATCACATCCGTGCTATGCAAGATTCATTTTATTTTCATCAAAAATATGAAATATTTATTTAAAATAAAAAAATAATATTATTATAGATATACTATAAACGTATACACTAATACATTTGATAAAAATAGTAAAAAACAATTTTGACACCATAAAAATAGTAAATTTTATTAGCGTATAAATATTACTTATTCTTAAGAAATCTATTTGTAAAAAATATATTATTTAGTTTACTAATTCTAAATTATAGCTGTGTCATTTTTATTTTATTTTTATCTGAAATAATATTTATTTTTATAATTCATTATAAATAAGTTTATTTACACAAAAAATATATATAACTTATTATTTACTCATATTTTACTTTTATTGATATTGACTCATATTTTACTTTAATTGATATTGGCTATGCACGGTCCATTTTATTTTCATTAAAATATAAATATTTATTTAAAATAAAAAATAATATTATTGTATGGGTCTAAAATTGTAAATATACTATAAACTTATATAATAATACATTTGATAAAAATAGTAAAAAAAAATTGACACCATAAAAATAGTAAATTTTATTAGTGTATAAACATTACTTATTCTTAAGAACTCTATTTGTAAAAAAAGTATTATTTAGTTTATTAATTCTAAATTATAGTTGTGTCATTTTTATTTTATTTTTATCTGAAATAATATTTATTTTTATAATTTTATTATAAATAAGTTTATTTACAAAGAAAATACTTATAACTTATCATTTACTCATATTTTACTTTTATTGATATTGACTATGCAAAATGTCTATTTTTCATTATTGTCATAAAATTTAAGAGTTTTCCATACATTATTGCTTAAGATGATTCCAATGGCATTAAAAATCAAAACAAAAATTATGATATAATTCAAAAATAGATTTAACATCACCAAATTTGTAACGCCCTGTTTTTCTAAACCTAATTTTTGAACCCTAAAGTACTTGCAATTAATGAAATATTTATTACGAAGTCCGAGAATTTATTTGTTGAGTGAAATTGTTGCTGGATTAGAGTTTTACGGGTCACAAAAGCATGAAGTATTTCTTCGAGCAGAAAGATTTGAACATGCGGCAACGAAGATGGCTCGAGTTGGTGAAGGATTACGATTGTGACATCAATTACCACCCCGACAAAGCAAATGTAGTGGCATATGCTTTGAGCTGGAAAGACCATTCCTAACTGGCTACTTTTCTCACCAAGGAAGAAAGCCTGATTAGCTAGTTTAGCAAGATGCGTTTGAAAGTGGTGAGGGCACCTGAAACAGTGGAAGCCCGAATCGCCACCTTAGTTGTTGAACCTGATCTAAGGTCGAGCATCATTGAAGCACAACGGATGGATGTGAAATTGGAAGAAATTCGGGTAAAAGTGTGAACCGACGAATCTGGGAATTTTGGTGAAAAAGGTGACAATGCCCTTACTTTCGAAGGAAGAATATGTATACCAAATAACGAGGAACACAAAAACGAAGTTATGAGTGAAGCACATAAGACTCCTTACACCGCTCACCCAGGAAGTACGAAAATGTATCAAGATCTGAAGAAGTCCTTTTGGTGGAATGACATGAAGAAGGATATAGCGTCATTTGTTGAGAGATGTTAGTCTGCCAGCAAGTGAAGGCTCTACATCAACGACCGTACGAAAAGTTACAACCACTAGAGATTACTGAGTGGAAATGGGAGCACATCGCCATGGATTTCGTGACGGGATTGCCGAGTACTCTGCGAGGGAACACTGCCATTTGGGTAATTATAGATCGACTTACCAAGAGTGCGCACTTCATACCGATTCTCATAAGCTATGGGTCCAACAAGCTAGCTCAAATTTACATAAGGGAAATAGTTCGATTGCATAGAGTCCTAGTGACTATCACGTCCGACCGTGACCCAAAATTCACCTCAAGATTTTGGATAAGTCTACAGAAAAAGCTTGGAACTAAATTGAACTTCAGCACAGCATTTCACCCGCAAACCGATGGACAGTCCGAGAGAACGATCCAAACTCTCGAGGATATGTTGAGAGCCGTGTTACTTGACCGAGGAGGAAGTTGGGAGTGAGCACTATCATTGATTGAGTTCGCATACAACAACATTTTTCAGGCAACGATACACATGGCACCGTATGAGGCATTATACGGAAGAAAGTGTAGTTGAAGAAATGGTAGGAACCGTTCGGCAAATTCGTGAAAGAAAAAAAAAGAAGCTCAAGACAGACAGAAATCATACGCGGATGTCCGACGAAACGACTTACAATTCCAAACTGGCGACAAAGTTTTCCTGAAAGTATCCCCGTCGAAAGGGATAACATGATTTGGCGTAAAGGGTAAATTGAAGTCGCGATTTATTGGGCCTTACGAAATTCTTGAAGGAGTGGGCCCCGTCCCATATCGATTGGCGCTGCCACCAAGCCTTGGAAAAGTGCACAACGTTTTCCATGTGTCGCAGCTACAGAAATACGTGTTCGACCTAAAGCACGTGATCCGTTTTGAAGAAGTCGTATTGAATCCAGATTTGAGCTACGAGGAGAGACACCACTCTATTTTGGACCGAAAGATCCAGAATGTGAGAAATAAATCTGTTGATTGTGTGAAAGTACTTTGGGAAAATCATAGGCATGGAAATGAGGACAAGAAGATGGAATTGTACCCTGAACTCTTTACTTGATGATAACAAATTTCGGGACGAAATTTCTGTTAAGGTTGGTAGGATGTAACGCCCTGTTTTTCTAAACCTAATTTTTGAACCCTAAAGTACTTGCAATTAATGAAATATTTATTACGAAGTCCGTGAATTTATTTGTTGAGTGAAATTGTTGCTGGATTAGAGTCTTGTGAAATAAATTACTGCGAGAATTTAAAATAATTTCTCTCGGTGAGGAATAAATTTATTGGACTCAATCCGCGAGTTGGATAGGATAAATTGAATAAATAATATAAAAAAATTCAGTCTGTGATAAATAAATTGTGGACTGCACAATTAAATTAAAATACAAAGGACCGTGAATTAAACTAATCTAACTAAATCTTTTCTCTGTTGACTTGGACACCAAGCTGCATTAATTCAAATTTAATTAAAGTTTCTGCTGAGATTTTCCTCCTCCGTCATATATAAATAAAATGAAAAAAAACGTTGATTAAGATTGCGAAACTAACTACCCATATCCACCCCCTCATTCCACGTTAAAAACCGTCCCTTTCTTCCCCCACTCCATAAATCTCTCTCATATCTATCAACCACAACCACCTCCTCTCTGTACTACTCATTCACAATCGTTTTTTTTTCCTACTTTCAATTCTCTGCAAATCTGCAAGAACTCACAAGAACAAGGCCAATTCTTCTCAATCTCTTCTCGATCTAACTCAAGGTAATCTTGCTGAATTTCTCTCCTGCTATTCTACAATGTTTGGAAATCAACTCATTCATTCTTCTTGTCAGAAACCAAGAACTAAAGTGAGGGAGTTCCTGTTTCGTTCAGTTGCAAATCTGCAAAGTTAAGGTATACCCTTCTTCAATCCCAATTCCATACACTTGCATCCTCCATGCCTTAGATCGCTTAAGCTGTAATTATTTGAAAACAATCCAAAATTACGACAATTCGGGATTTCAATTCAGAATAAAGTTTGTAATTAAAAACTTACCAAAATTTTAGGACGGCTTTTATGTTGGAATGTGAGTTTCTGAATTCTTGATTAATATTGCAAGTGCTTGTTTTAAAAGGAAGAGTGTTTGTGTTGGAAAAATGGAGTATACGGCGTGTGTTTGGAGTGTGTCTTCTTTCTTCTTCTGTTTGTTTCTCATACTATTTCTTTGGGAGTATATGAATTGGTAGTGTTTGTAAGAACATGCGTAACGCAAGGGGCCGGGCCGCATCTCGCGAGTCCCGGCCCGTCCCATGCATTACACGGAAGGGCGGCACGGCTCAGGCCCGTCCCGGTGACGCGTGACCGGCCTGGGGAGCGTCCCGCGTCCCGGCCCGGGACGGGGTTGCACGGTGACGGGCCGCAAGTCCCGCGTCCCGGCCCAGCGTTACACGGTCTTCGGGCCGGTACGCAAATCCAATTTTGTATTTTTTTTTAAATTCGATGTCTATAAATACGAGCTTGCGTTCCATCCATTTCAATCCCGCGTTCCATTTCAATACTCTATTATACCCTTTGTTTCGGCGCCAATGGATTGGTTCAACAGCGATCAACGTGAGATGGAGGAGTTCGTTAACTCGAACAATTGGTACATACCGTCATCGCAACCATCGCAGACACAACCTAGTCCGGGAGTCGGTAGCAACGGCGACATTACATCGCCGGTCAACACCGACGAGTTCGAGGTCAGTGAGATGGAGCCCGCTCAAGAGCGGGGAAAGGAGAAGGTCGGGGAGGAGGATGGGCCGAAGATGTACACTCCGCCCGAGACAATGTGGCTTGCGAGGAACTACATCGACGTCTCCGAGGATCCTATCATCGGCAACCAGCAGAACGGCAAGGCTTTTTGGGAGCGGATTGCGCAGAAATATAACGCTGGCCGTCCGGAAGGGTCGAGCGAGTGTAGCTACGTGAAGCTGCGCAAGCATTGGGGCCGGGTCCAGGCGGATATGAGCAAGTGGAACGGAAAGTGGGCCAACGTAGTCCGTATGTGGCCGAGCGGGCACAGCGAGGCGGACCTCGTCGAGAAGGCAAAGGAAGCGTTCTTCACTGACGGGAAGAAGACCTTCAAGTACTTCGAAGTTTGGAAGCTCGTCGAGAAGAGCCCGAAGTACACCAGCGGTGCTGAGCCGGCGGCAACTGGGGCGGCGAAGAGAACCAAAGTTTCCGCCTCCGGAAACTACTCTTCGAGCGAAGGAGGTCCGGCGATCGACCTCAACGTGACGGACGACGATGTCTTCTACTCCTCTCCTAGCATTCAGAGCCGCCCGACAGGAACAAAGGCGGCCAAGAGGAAAGCAAAGGGGAAGGCAGCTGCGAGCAACTCCGCTATGGTGCCACCGCCGACCAATCCGTCTCTGGATAAGATGTCCGACACTTTGTCGGAGATGAATATTACATGGCGGATGAGCCAGCTGACGGAGTTGACAGCGAGGGATACATCGAAGATGTCGGACGAGGAGCTCGAGTTGCACCGTGAGATGATCGCCTACCTTCGCGCCCAAATGAAGAAGTAGTAGTCGTGGCCCGGGTTTCTTGTATTTTAAATTTGCTTCGTCTAGTAATGTAATGTTAATTTCGAATGAACAATGCATTTTCCCGGTTTCAATTGTTCAACGAATTGCGTTTTCGAGTTAAATAGGTTGGAGTTGTGAATAGTGTCATTTATTAGTTGCGGCCCGAGTTGCGGCCTGCAGGGTTACAGCAGTTGGGGCCTGGGCCGCAACTGTAGAGGAATGATGACGTGGAGGGGACTTGGGGCCGGAAATGGGGACGGGGTTACTGATGCCCTAAAATGAAAAGAAAGAGGTGTACGTGTAACTTGGAATTGGACTATTTGTTTCATTCATTTATTTTATCCTAATCCTTTACTCTAGTGGTGGCCGTATTTCCATAAAAGTGGCAGGTAAGGGGGTACGTGTGTTGTGTAGGCTTGGGAGTTTTGTCATGCTAACTATTGGACTAGGTAGTGTGTTTAAAAGCTGAGGCAGTACCGTGAAATAAAAAAAAGGAAAAAGAAAAGAGTATTTGTTTTTTTATATTTGATGATTGAGAGGCAGTACGTGTTCTTATAAAAAAAGTATTTGTGTTATTTGTTTTTTTCTTCCTTTCTCTTTATTCTTGTTTAATTTTGATGAAAAGTGGAAAGGGTGGAAATGGGTGTGTATGTGTTTTGTAAAGGAGTATACGTGTAGTAGCTAGGAGGGGGAGTAATTGTTTAATTGTGTATTTCTTCCAATTCTTTCTACTTTATCATACGAAAGGGATGGTGATATTTTTTTTAATGTGAGGGTGCCGTGTAAATAAATGGGAGTATATTATTTCTTTATTTAGGTCTCTTAATTTATTTGGTTTGTGCTTGTTTCTAATATAATTGGGTGGGTCGTGAGTAGCCGAAATTAATTGAAAACAACTGATTAGGAAAAATTTATAATCTTGAGCGAGGAAAATAATTTGGAGACATAGGATGCATGCATTTTATTTCTTTATTTGAAAAGTGTGTTGATTTATGTATTATCTAAATGCTAAAGGTGAATCCTCGCAAATGAATCGTGATACCAAGGGGAAGAAAGTACTTGAGAATTAAGCAGTCGAGGTGGGCTTTCTTTTACTGAAACTCTTTAACGTTTTCAAAAGTATGATTATGGTGTAATAAGGGTGGTTTAAACTGTTATGTCATGCCATGTTTGTTTTGATGATGAGATTGTCGCCTGATGCCTAGTTTGTGAGTTCGCTCCATTAGGCTATAGGGCTATGTTGAGATTGTTGCCTGATGCCTAGTTTGTGAGTTCGCTCCATTAGGCTATAGGGCTATGTTAAACGAATTCGGGTCTGAGTAGGGCCGCAAACCCTATCAGGCTGTGTACACAGGTGGGATCGTGAGCCGTCCTTGCTAGTCGGCCGGTCTCGTGGGCGAATAGTGTGGCCACACTTTCGTCGCACTATGGAAAGAGGATGTGATTGAATGATTGTTGAGAAAGTGGGGAGATTGTTTTGACTGGCCAGTCTAGGAAATTGTGTTGTGATACTCGATGATATTTCTTTTCTAAATGTAAAACTCGAGTTCACTGTGGTATGGATGACATAACTTTCATCAAATATTTTCGGCATAAGCCCACTGAGTATATTAAGTACTCAGCCCTGCATGTGTTTTCCCTATGTGCAGGTTGAGCGACGACGAACAATTGGTGGTGTTGAGCAATTTAAAATGGAAGCATGGTTTGGTTAGTTGTGAACAACGAGTGTCGTTGTGTCTCCACACATGACGTCCCTCTTTCTCTTGAACGCTTCCGCTGAGACATTGATTTTACTCTTCATTCATTTAGCTTTGAACCTAATTATTTGGATAATGTCAACCTCTTGGCCCCTTCTTTTATTTAAATATTAATTATTGGTCAAACTCTTTATTGAAACCCTAGTTTCCTTCGTCTGTTTATTAAGTTCTTTTAATCACGATCGCCCGTATTTATTAACCCTAAAGGGCGGTCGTGACAAAATTATTTCTCACGGACTTTAAGCTTTAAAATGGTCTTAGACGTACAACTTTTTTGAGTTAATAATTTGGTTTTCATATACATACAATTTTTAAAATAAATAAGTATATCTTGCTATGAGGAATTGTAAGTTTATAACATTGTATTTAAATAGGTATGTTATATAAAATTATACTTTGCAAGTTTGGGTACATAAAATATTTTTAGTAGATCAACAAAATATTTGTTGTATCCAAATAGAAGATTAAAATTGTGGTGAAATTAAAATTATGGAATCATTCTAGTATATTGTCTGTAGTAAAATTATGAGAATTACTTAATTAATATTCTATTTAAATAACCTACTTTATTGTTGGACCATTGAGTGAGAAACAATTTATTTTTCTAATAGTAACACATTCACAAGTAAACATCTGTTTGCAAGTGAATTAAATTGGTGTCACACACACATAGTTCTAGACAAATTCTTCAAAAACTTTTCCACTTTTCACTTTATTTAATTATCAAAAAGTTGAATATGGAGTAAAACTTCACTTTCTCGATTCTAATAAAAATAGTACTAATAAATTGTGTAAAGATGAGCATGTTTTAGGGATGTCCCAATTCTCTTAAGAATTGTCAGAAATATTTAGATAAAATTCTTTAATCATATACCGACGATACTCTAATTATTACTATTAAAGAAAAAATAATCGTAAAGGGAGCGAAAATTACAATATAAAAAAATGAACTATAAGTCGAGTTGAGGAAAAAACCCTCTTTGCACAATACAAATTATGTTGTGCTGGTGCTCCTCGGATTGACATATTATCTCCAAATATAAAACGACTTCCTCCTAGCATGTAGAAGCACCTCAAACCCGCTAGACACCAATAAAGTTGATGGAGCTCTGAGAATCAAGCAATACAGTAATTTTAAAATACACAATTAGTAAAGGGCTTGGGGGATGAGGGAGAATGCTTTTCTTGGTGTGTAATACATATACAATTCCAAGCCTTTTATAGGCACAAAATGAGAATATAGAAAGACATGAAATTAAAACACCATAAACAATAAAATTAAGATAATGAAGGTTATAAGAAGGGAAATGCCAAAGGGCTCCCTACTGGGGTTTGGTGCCCCTTGCACAGCGGAAGACATGCATTCACAAATAAATCAGATCTACAGATATATTTGACCGATTATGGGATCAATTTATCACATGTTAACACAGAATTGCATTCCAATAACGCACATAATTCATGTAAAAGGAATTAAAACCTAAAACATGAATTCCTACGATTTAGAATTACCGATCTGATTCTCCAAAGAATCGTCGATTGTTTGCGCCTTCTTCATGTGATGTTATTCGTACTCAACCACGAACCTTCTAATTTGTATCCCGAACTCATATTATGACCTTTGGGTGGGCAAAGCTTGTCAAAATTGAAAATGGGCTTGATTAGAAAGGAGACAGGATATCAGTTTTGTCAAAAAACCATTTTTTCGTCCACTCCCAAAGTGGAGCACGAAAATTATGTTAAATCTCATTTCTAATCTCCTTTTATATAGAGTTATGGTGGGCCAGATTAGGGATCCATAGAGGTTGGACTTGTGCCAAACCTATTGGACTATTACTAATTAAATTGAGCCCCAATTTAATTCAAATACAAACAGAATATTATTATCATCCACTATAGTATAATAATATTGACTGCCCGTCTAATCTCAAATTACGAGTAATCTGGGCTTTACCTCTTTAATTTATTATTTCCCATGTTTAAGATATAAATATCCATTAATTAATTTAAGTCTGCTATTTGACTTTAATTAATTAATATCTTTTTCCAAGAGTTGTCTAGTTCAAAATCTTTATTTATTATTCTGGAATAAATTCCAACCGGTCGGGTTTCTGAATAATAAAACATTTTTTGAACACCTCTTGATGATATTATCAAACTACACTCACCCAACACACGATTCATTGCAATAACAATATTAGAACCTCTAGACATTGATCACCACTATCCAAGATATCAGGATTTTTGGATTGCGAAAAATCTGCACCATTTGATAAAATCAAAGTAGTGCATAATCAATAGTGGTGGGGAAACGGTTCTCGGTTCTTGGTTAACCGATAACCGAACCTTATTTTTTCGGTTATCGGTTAACCGAGAACCAAAATATAAGGTTAAGGTTCGGTTAGGGTAGTAGGTTTTGGATTTAGGCGGTTCTCGGTTCTAACCGAGAACCGAAGGGTTAGAACCGAAGAACCGCGATTAGTGGATTGAAATTTAATTTTCACTATATTCATTTTAATTTATCATTTATAAAAAACTTAAAAGTAAAATGTAAAATGGTTAAAACCCTAAATTATTAAGATTCTGCTCTCTCCGCTTCTACAAACTTCACTGCAAACTAATTTTGACTTCAAACTAATTTTTGGTGTGTGATTGCAAACTCCAAAATTAGATAATGATCGTGAATAGTCCCAAAGTTTGTTCTCCCCATTTCAAAAGTAACAAGCTCACCTTGTCACTAAGATAATATGATCATGAATAGTCTAAACAACCACTAACTCACACAAGCAGCTCCCAGCGTAGGTGGTAAGCTTCTGTTGAATCTATCCTTCTTCTTCACCAAAGATCGAGCCCAACAATAACAGGCTCCGTTATTTTTTATTTTTACAGAATGTATTGCATTTGATTTCGGTTCCTTTCGTTGGAACCGAAGACCCTGTCGGTTTTAACCGATTGGTTCCTTAAGGAACCGAACCGACAAAGGGTTCGGTTTCGGTTCTGGATTTCAGAAGAAATGGGAGTCGGTTGACCGACTAATCGGTTCAGTTCTAACCGAACCGACCGAATCCCCACCCCTAATAATCAATATCGTATGTTCAATGTTATGTCAACAATGATTAAGAAATAACAATCATCGAGACCTCATCTATCAGTAAATAGCAAGAAAGAATTATCTCAACTGTTAGATCCTTTAGTGCTATACCACACCAATGTCATTTATTTCCTAAGGTAAGGAAACATGCGAACTGGCACTACAACCTTTCACGATAGGTAGTTAAAGCCTATCTAGGCTGTGAAATTATATTTATCTTCTACAAAGGACTGACTGCGTCACCTTCTGTGAACGTCGTTCACTACCAGTCTACTATGCAGAAGAATTATACTTGTTTGTTTCTTATGCATTTAAATGTTTGAGAAACATCTTATAAATGCATAAGCAAACACCAATGCGATAAAATTACTTCTTCTCGCCTTGGGTTAAAAAATGGATTGTAGAGTTTATTGTATACAAGCAATTATATCCATGCAATATGCTCGAAATATGCTTTTCAGTATACCAATTCTAACACTCCCATGATCACATACCATTACTCACGCCATTCATGCAATTTTCAATTCGGGATTCCTTTTTATTTTCATGAAACGCAGTTTAATGGAGTATTTTAGTTTTAACCGTACGTGTAACTAAGTTATTAATCATAGAATTAGGTTTAATTAAATTATATTTTTAATTTCAAATAGCAGTTTTATAAATATTTCCAAAACTCCCTTTTTTATATATTTTTAATATATTTTTAACCGTACGTGTAACTAAGTTATTAATCATATAATTAGGTTTAATTAAATTATATTTTTAATTTCAAATAGCAGTTTTACAAATATTTCCAAAACTCTCTTTTTATATATTTATAGATTATTTAGGCCCAAAGTGTAATATATTAATTTGGACTCTAAATTTTTTTATGTGATCAAACCACATATAGTTTAATTGGACTTTGATTTAAGTTACCAAATTCCAATGAAAGTTGAAGACTTGAAGTTAATCGAAGAAAGTCTCCAATCAATCGATTATCATTTCTTATCCCAAACTCTCCAATCACCTCTTCTAAACCAGCAAAAATAAATTTGCATACATAGAACTCTTTAGCTTAGGTCTCAGAGCATCCGCAACGCGGCGCGGAACCGTCCCGCGTTCCGTGCCGGAGGGACGGAACCCCCGCGCGACGCGTTGCGGCACACCGTCCCGCCCCAGAACCGTTCCCATCTTATCCCGTAACCCGTCCCTGCGAGACGCGGGACGGGCTGTCACGCCACGCGCCATGGCGACATGGCGCGCCCCTGCGCCATGCGTGACGCCCACTCGCCTGCCCGCGAGTGGGCGTCGTCACGATGACGCAATAAATCTTTTTTTAAATTTGAATTTAAAAAAATATTAAAAAAACTGTAAACGGTAATATTACCGTTTATATCCGCTTTATCTTTTTTAAAAAAAAATTATATTTTTTACTCTATATATACTCCTAATTCATCCTCATTTCACACACAACTACACATCTATTCTTCCTAAATCAACTTCATTTCCTCTCCAATTTTCATCTAACATCTCATCACAAAATGTCCGGCGACGACAACTACGGCGGTGGCGGCTCCGGTGGGTGGGGTCTCAACACGTTTAACGATTGGGAGACCATGTACAACACACTGGGTGGTTCCGGTTCGTCGACGCCGGGTGGGTACCAACCACCCACTTTTGACGTGGATGCATACGCTCGTCCCTCCGCCCCGCGGTATATGCAGGGATTATCCCAGATTCAGGAGGATTTCCCCGTTGAACCCACTCTGGGAGTAGGCCGAGGCAGGGGAGGAGGCCGAGGCGGTGGAAGCTCTAGGGCGGAGTCGGAGGCGGGCGAGGAGGAGGAGGAAGAGGAGGATCTAGGACGGTATCCGTACGGCAACAACGAAACGATGGCAGTGTACAACGCCTGGATCACCATCTCGTACGATCCCGTCGTCGGGAATCAACAACCCAAAAAGTGCTTCTGGGAAAAGGTCACCGAGATCTACCACCAGATTAAGCCGAAAGGGTCCCGAAAGCGCACATATACGATGCTTCGCTCTCACTTTGGCCGAGTCGACAAACATGTCAAAATATTCTGCGGCATCTACTCGACCGAAGCGACGCACTACCAAAGCGGAGCTTCGGGAGCCGACATTCTGAGGGCGGCTTTGCGCGTCTACAACCAGGACACCGGTAAACAATTCAAATATGTTGATATTTGGCAGGTCGTCAAGGACGAGGAAAGGTGGGCCGGTGGTGTCCGCTCCAGCTCGGGCTCAACCTCAAAGTGCATGAAGCACACGGCGAGTGGCCAATACTCGTCTGGTGACACCGGTGAGGGCAGCGGCGCACAAGAGGGTGCACCGCAGGAGTTTGCGGGCACGGCCAGCGATGCCGCGGTATCCAGCCGTCGGCCGCAAGGGACGAAGGCGGCGAAAGCGGCTAGAGCGAGGAAGGGCCGAGGCGAATCAAGCAAGGCGGGCTCGGGGGGAGGCTCGAACACCCTTATGGCGGTGTACATGGCCGCCACAATGGCGGACACTTCCCGCTTCCCGCCCTCCCAATACCAAGCCTGGTGGAACGGAATTGTGTATATGGCAGCACAACTTGGCCTTCCGCCTCCTATTGCACCTCCACCGCCTTCGAGGGATGATTCGCCCCCGGAGTAGTTTTTTTTCTTTAAATTTGTATTTTAAATTATGCAACTTTTAATTTTTTAGGATTTTAATTATGTATTTTTTATTTTTTAAAATTTTAAGTTGTACTTTTTTTTATGTTGTGTGTTTTTTAATGAAGTGTGTTTGTTTTAATTGAATTGGGTTGGAAATAAAAATAAAAAATGAAATTGAATGAATAGTAATATAAAGAACGGTTAAGGAATGGATAAGGAACGGAGGGTTGCAGTTTTCGTTCCTTAGTTAAGGAATGAAGTAAAAAAGTACAGTGGGGTCTGCAAATAATAGTTTAAGGAACAGTATAGCAACAACGTTGTGGATGACCTCAATCCAACGACCATTTCCCCATCAAAGGTATGTCCTCCTTTTCTATTGTTCTTTAGAAGATATACTCCACCAAGGCAATCATGCATACAATAAGTAAGAGAAATAGTTTCTGCCCAACTGAATTGACATAGCCAAGTATCACAATTCACAAACAGGTTTAGAAAGTGATCACTTAAATGCATGCCAGAACACGTATAATGCTAAGAAATTAAACTCTGATTCATGAAATTACTAAAAATACGACTCATATTCTACTAACATTTTCAACTCACTTTTATTACAGTTTTTAAAATTCGTGCCAAGTCAAAGCGTGACAATGTACTATACTATCATGTTTTGAAGTTCAGAGATGTATTGCTGACAAGTTATCACAACTGTCATGAAAAGAGGAATGGTTTTTGTGAAATCATACTACGACCATGGAGCATTCAAATCAATATTATGAGAATGTTAAATTGTTATGTCAAATCTGAATGCAGGTGTTTAAATTTGTAGATGATTTGATGTTTTATTAGCATATTGGGGTTTATGAGTTTTATAGTTTGTTATTAATATTACAAAATTTAGGTGTAATTTGTTCGTACTTTTGTAAAATAGAATGAAATAGGTGTTGAGGTTTTCCATTTTTGTATATGTTGGAATATAATTGAATAAACAATTGTATAAAGCTCTCTATGATGATTAATCAAGAACGATGGAGAAGGAACAGAAACTGTAAAGTGAAAGTTTACCTTAATCCATATTGAGTTGAACAGTAAAATTACTTTGCAGCATCTATGCATCTTCCAAACGATCAGAGACGTCCTTCACAATAGTCTGTCGAGAGAATATAGAGATATTGAACGTTCTTCTGACGTCTGGGGATCATAACCCTAACTTATATTTATATAAAATATAAGCTCCTTTATTTTCTATTCGTCCCTCATTAAATAGAAAATCTCATATGGTATCTACACTTATTTCCATAATGAATGAATACCCTTTTAGCCCAAATGGATAATTTTAATTGGACAATTGTAAGATAATCATATACATTAAATTAGTCATGTGGAAGCTCAAATTTCTAACTAATAGTATATACATTTTACATTGTCAAGTTGTGGTTAAGAGCATCCGCAGCGGTGGCGGTTGGCGCCACCGCCGTCCGTGCCAGCGGCAAGGCGAAGGACCGCCACCGCTGCAACCGCGCCGCTGGCACGGCGCTGCTCGATGTATCGAGCACGTCCGTGCCAGCGGACGCACACGTGGCGGTCTCCCATTCGCCAACGGCATAGCCGTTGGTTTCAAACATTTTTTTATTTTTATTTTTTAAAAAATCGGATTTTTATTAAAAAAATCGATAAAAAATAAAAAAAAAATTTTCACTTCCCCAAAAAATTATATCCGTTTATAACCGTTTTTCCCCACTTTTTAATTTTTTTTTTATTTTTTTTACCCCAAAAATACACACTTTCATCTATAAATACCCCCAATTTCACTCCAAAAAATTCACACTTTCACTACACAATTCTCATCATCAATCTCTCATATCCATTTTCATCTTCCTCTCACACCCTACAACACCACTATGTCCGGTAACGACGACAACCCAAGCGGCTCTCACGGTTGGAACCCCGAATGGTTCGGTTCGCAACCGTTTCATAGTCCGGAAACGGAATATTCGGCCCCTCCTCTCACCCAAGATTCGGGCGTTCCGAGTGGCTACCGGCCATACCCAATCGACGATCAAGGTGCCTCCGATGGGCGCTACGGGTGGACACCGGAGCCTAGGCCTCGCGCCCCTTCCCAAATGCCGAATCCTCCATCTCGCGCCGGTGTCCGCACACCGTACTCACCGGCGGAGATGGAAAGATTGTTCAAGGCGTACTTGGAAATCTCCGAAGATGCGGTGGTTGGAACGAACCAATCCGGCGATCACTTTTGGTGGCGCGTCTCTAGCCGGTACAATGCACACCGGCCGCCGGGAACGATCGAGCGCAACGAGAGTATGGTGCGCAACTGCATCGGCCGAGCCAACGAAGAAATTGGCAAGTTCAACGGCTATTTCATCCAGGAGTCCCGGAATACCGGGAGCGGCCGAAGCGAGGTCGACATCATCACCGCCTCGCTGAGCACCTACCAATCCATGAACGGTAAGTCGTTCAAATATCTTAACGTTTGGCAGGAGACGCGGACGCACCCGAAGTATAAGGGAGGCATAACATCCTCCTCTAGCGGCTCCTCCAAACGCTCACGGTCGGCATCCCTATCCGACGCCGGCGAAGAAGTGGCTAGCCAACTCGCCGAAGCTAACTTGGGTAGCCCCGATGCCCAACCAAGCGGTTCCCGACGCCGACCGCAAGGTAGGAAGAAGGCGGCGGCCGAACGACGTCGCGCCGCGACTCCATCTGCCCCTGCTCCCGAACCTGCACCCTATGTTCCACCTCCACCCCGAACAACTCGTTGTGGGCCCTTTTGGCCCAACTCAATATGGCCGATAGGTCAACTATGACCCCCACGCAACTTCAAACGCACGAGTCCATGATATTGGGTCTCCAAAAACAATTGGGGTTGGTGCCGCCGGATGCGTAGTCTTCCTCGGGTTATATTAGCCAATAATTATGTAATTTTTAATTTTTAGGAGTTTAATTATGTAATTTTTAATTTTTAGTATTTTAATTATGTAATTTTTAATTTTTAGGATTTTAATTATGTCTTTTTATTTTATTTGTAATTTGTTATTTTTATTGTGGTTTTTTTAATGAATTTTAGTATTATGAAAATGTTTTTGTGTAATTGAATTTTATATTAATTGTGCTCGTCCTTGCGGAAGAGCACAGTTGTGGGTGTTGTGCTCTTGCCAGAGAGCAGGCATGAATAGTACCGCCCGGGCCCACAACCGTGCCGCTGGCAAGAGCACGGTTGTGGATGCTCTAATGCTCTTATTTTGTGTTAAAAAATTTGGTTTGGATCTGAAGGCTAGTGTCTGATGTAAGCTTGAATGAAAACTCAAATAAAATCAAAATATGTTATTCATACATACACAATGTGATATGTGACCGAAACATGACTTGCTTATTTCTCAAATGATACTTGGTGAACTGCGGGCTCTTCTCGGAGGGCACGCTAGCGGGCATGCACACCACACAGCCAATCTCATGGTGCTCGCGCCCCAAGCCTGACTGCACCTACGCTTTTGTTTTTTTAAAATTTTTTTTTTGATTAAATTAGAATTTTGTTTTAGTTTTTATTTTCGTTTTCTTTGGCCAATTGGGTCAGGTTTTTCAGAGAAAAATTGAACCAACTCTTTTGATTGTCCCTTTTATTATTCCATTGCAACATCCAATAAATATATTTCATTTCATGATCACACCACAACTACTATTATTTCTCTGATTTTCCCCCAACTTATCTTTAAAATTTGTCTTGTAATTTCTCATATGATAAAAATTTGCCAAGTGGCAAGGGCAAAAACATTACCTATATCATTAGCAATGTGGTTATGATTTTAGTTCGTTATTTGGCGATAAATAGAAGTGATCAATTACCAAGATTGAGGATGTATGTGTGTCATAAATGAGTTCTTAAAGGTGATTTTAGTTCAATTGATTTCAAATTTATACATACATACATAGAAACAAAATCAGTCTATATTATATCAATTTGAAATATAAGTAAAATATTTTTGGTTAAATATAATTTAATTTTATTTTAAAAATAGCTTCAACATAAAATAAGTATCAAATCAAGCCATATTCAATCAATTTGTAATAGTAATGTTTAAATAGTTTCCACAATTAATAAAAAAAATCAAAGAATAAATCAAATTTATTTCTTTATAATTAAAAACAAAATCTCACTACATTCTTCAGTCTAAAATAATTAAAGAAATAAAAAATATACCCTTAATGACTTCAGGTGCAAAATAGGAAAAGAGATCACGATATTTCCATATTTCAAAAAAATTGTTACGTTATTTTTAATTTTGTAAAACCTAAATGCAATTCAGGATTTAAATTTGAAAATATGTTGTAATTAGGCAATCTAAACTTAAATATGGCAATCAATGAAATCAGTATTAGCAAAGTTAATAAACCAATTAGCATCGGTACTAAGCCATCTCGATCCGCGTCACAGAGCCCATCGGCTAATCGCAGCCGTACATATAATGCGAAGAAACACAAATTGCCGCACCCGACACCGTCAGATTTGATTAGGGAAGGACAAACGACAATGATTAGTGACCGTCAGATTCTATCCATCAACCTTCCTATAAATACGCCTCAGCCTCCTCCTACTTTATTTTAATCGTCTACTCCTCCGAGAAGAGAGAAAAGAGGGAAGAGATATTCGATTCAAGTTTGAATATTAATTGAAACACAGAGCTCTGTCGAGTGAAAGGTGAGTTTCCTGCATTCTTCTTTACGTTATCTTTGCCGGATTTTTCGATTGGTATTCAATCGTTTATTGATTCATCCTTTTTACATGATTAGGGTTTGAGGTTGTGTGGTTAGGGTTATGCATTTAGCCGTGATGCTAATTGCGAGATTGTTAGTTGAGAGAATTCGTGAGATAGTGTTGTTTATGTTTATGTGATTTCAATTTTGTTGAAATTAGGGTTTTTCTGGTGCGATGAAAGTAGTGATGATCGGGATGTGAATTAGGGGAAATACTTGAAACTAGCCTTCGATAGATTCGTGTGAGCTCTATTTTTCAATAATCGCGTTTGATTTTACATTGTTGCCATGGTTTTGGAAGACAGATGCTAGCATTTAATTGAAGGATTTACTTCCGCCTACTGATTGCTAATTAGGAATTATATTTGGTTGTATTTTTCTGTGTTGCAATTTTTAGTGTTGGCGATAATGATCATACGTTTAATCTATGAGAATTTAGTCCACTTGTTGATTTCGAATTAGGAGTTGGTGTTGGTTGTAGTTAGCTATGCTACAATTTATAGTGTTGGCGATAATGTTTTTGATCTAAGAATTTAGTTAACTTGTTGATTTCTAATTAAGAAATAGTTTTGGTTATAGTTTGCTATGTTACAATTGTCATGTTCATATGTTTAAGCTGCTGGTTTATGTTGAATTGATTTTTATTCAATCAGAGAATTTTATGTGTTTCCTATTGAAAATGGCATAATAATTATGAATTGAATTTTGTTGCAGATGGCTCGTACCAAGCAGACCGCTCGTAAGTCTACTGGAGGAAAGGCTCCCAGGAAGCAGCTTGCTACTAAGGCTGCTCGTAAGTCTGCCCCGACCACTGGTGGAGTGAAGAAGCCTCACAGATACCGCCCCGGAACTGTTGCTCTTCGGTGAGTGGGCTCAAACTGAACTGTTATTAGCTTTGTATGCTTATACTTAAGTTGACAGTCTTGTTGTTGTTTTAACAGTGAAATTCGCAAGTACCAGAAGAGTACTGAGCTCTTGATTAGGAAGCTGCCATTCCAGAGGCTCGTCCGTGAAATTGCGCAGGACTTCAAGGTAGACTGAGAACTAATAAATCTTGAATTCTTACTGAATAAGTTGGATGAAATTCTTACTCGTCAATCTGTGCTTCGTTGCAGACTGATCTGCGTTTCCAGAGCCATGCAGTTTTGGCTCTGCAGGAGGCTGCTGAGGCCTACCTTGTGGGTCTGTTTGAAGACACCAACTTGTGTGCCATCCATGCCAAGCGTGTGACCATAATGCCGAAGGATATTCAACTTGCCCGTCGGATCAGAGGCGAGCGTGCTTGAAGTTGCTGATTGATTTTGTCAAAATGTGGTGGTGGTGGTGGTGGTTGTGGGTATATGGTGGTGGAATTGTTTAGTTGGTTATGTTGGTAGATAATATCAGACTTCTAGTAGTTAAATGTTTGTGTTTTAGAAACTTTGGTATTCAAATATTCTGGTATTGTGCTTATAATGGTAAGAATTGCCTTGGGTTTTTGAAAATTCAGTCGCTCTTTTTGCTTTCTATTATATTAGTACTTGTTTCATTCTTATTAGTACTCTTCCATTTTATAATCTTGTTTGTTTCATTCAATTGTTCTTTTATCTCGACACATGAGTTGCTAAAATTTAGTATATTTGTCGTTTTAAACTGTCTCGGCACCCTAAAAATCTCGAGTATGTTGGGTCATTTGTATTCTTCATGTGTGTTTTGGTTTTGGTCTATCGTGGAATAGAGTGAATTGTATTCTTGATGTGTGTTTGGGTTTTGGTCTATCGTGGAATAGAGTGAAATGATAAAATGTGATTCTTATTATAGGACGCGAAATGATAAAATGTGATTCTTATTATAGGAAATGATAAAATGTGACTCTCATTATGAGACGTAAAATGATAAAATGTGACTCTTATTATGAGATGGAGTTAATGATCTATAAATCAAGGATATAATGCCACGAGAAGTCTTTCACTTTTGGATTTTTTTAACATATTTTTGAATTTTCTAAAATCATTGACCTTGCCCATTTTTTTAATAATAGTGCAAAATGACTTTGTAATATTTTCATTTTTTTCCTCAGTGTTGTCAGTTGTCATAGATATATGCATACATGCAACACAATTAACCAGATTAAATTAGGTATTTAAGCAATATTAGTCAGTGGCATATCATCGTTTAGTACTATTTGTTTACCATTCAAATCTAGATATATAATCTTGTCTCATTTTTAATTTAATTCATTTTCTTGATTTAAAATATTTTATAGCCCATTAATTAACTGAGCCTTTTTCTAGATCGATTTAATTGGAGTAATTATTCTTAGGAAATCCATATGGTTAAATTAATTCTATAAATAATAAATTAGCTTAGTGAACTGGACAACTTTTTGATATAAGATAAATCCATTAGTTAATGAAATCAGCTGCAGAAGATTAATACTCCCTCCGTCCCTAAAGAATATGAACTTTAGATTCGACATGAGTTTTAATACAAAATTGGTAAAGTAAGAGAGAAGTAGAGAGAAAAAGTAAATATACTCCCTCCGTCCCTAAAGAATATGAACTTTAGATTCAGCATGAGTTTTAATACAAAATTGGTAAAGTAAGAGAGAAGTAGAGAGAAAAAGTAATTAAAATATTGTTAGTGGAGAAAAGAGTTTTCAAAATTAAAAAGTGCATATTTTTGTGGGAGAGACTAAAAAGAAAAGAGTGCATATTCTTATAGGACGGCAGGAGTATATATTTATCTTAAATGCTAGATAGCTCAGATTATTCGTAATTGGGGGATTGGACGGGGTCACGAGAGATCTATTTTATTTTGGATCGTGGCACATAATAATATTATGCTTGTTCACTTGAATTAATTTAGGGCTCAATTAAATTTGAAAGTTCAAATAGGTTAGGCCTAGTCCTACCTCCATAGATCTCTGGTCTAACCCTTGTTATTCATGATATAGGAGACTGAAAATATGACGGAATAATAGAGAGAAAAAGAAGGAAAATTTCGAAAATCCCATGCAGAAACATTCAAAATTTATATCATGATAAACCCAGATATATGTAATTATAAACCTAGATATGGAATGATAATTATGGGATATTATAAATATTCAAGAATATCATTCATAGGGTTATAACTTGCATACTTTTTGTCCGCCTCTATAGAGGAAATCAACACTTCTCTCAAGTTCCAAGTCAATTCCTATTTTTATTGAAAGACTAGATCTCAAATTCAAGTCCTAATTTAATCAGCAGTAAACTCGACAGGAAGTCCGATCTCAACTCTTTTTAGTCCCTAACTTATCCTGATTGTTTATTAGCTAAGGATAAAATGAGGAAAATAATTTTGTTTTTATAAATGAGTGCAACAACAATATAGAAGAAAATAAAGTTGTTATGGAATAACAATAGTGATATGAAAAAGTAATAGTTTCTTCGTCACCACCTCCACCATTACCATTACTTTGCAACTTCATGTAACATTGTTTTGCCTCCATTTCCACACGACGAGGCTTAAAATCTTTATTTGAAAAGGCTCTCTCGGCCAATAATAAAACGATGACCCGACAGGACTCGATAACAACAAGATAACAACACAAACTCGATTTACACGATTAAACTTGATTTACATAATTAAAACTTAAGTAAATAAATTCAAAAAAGTTTGATCTAAATCTATTTAGTTTCATGTGGAATGTTCATATCATGTCGAAATGTTAGCTAATACTTAGTTTTTACATTGGTTTTGGATAGAATCGTTTGAATATGGCTACATAAGATATTGTGAAGCATGGGGGTTGTCCAATCATAAATTGGTGGGAAGGATTCCAGCCTCATCACCAACTAGTGGCCGATGATTGGTTGATCTTTCTATCACGAGAGAAAAGCCTAAAGTAGATAATATTAATAATGCCCCCACCATATCCGACCCTTCAACATCCCCTCAGCCAATGCCAATCTCCAATCTTAACTCCCAACAAAATTGTACCCTATATTTTGGGGAATCCCAAATCACTTTCTAGATTGGACCCCATCAAAATGCCATTTTTCTTTGCGAAATTGATGAAAATATTATGCTCAAAGATGACTTCACACATAAATGAGATTTTTTTTCGGAAAAAAAAAGAGAAATCGGCACAAATTATATAAGCAAATTGGGCACATACATCAGCAGAGTTTAGCAAGGAAATGAAAGGCGAAGAATCATGAAGCGAAGGGGTCGCTTCAAAGAAGAAGACTGTAAGACTACTATAGAGATAATAGCAAGACACCCAGATAAGAGACCTGAATGCAGCTATTCGTTGTCAGGCTTTGGTGCTGCGTCCTTGATATCTTCGTCTTCCTGTGTAAGTTATAAAAAAACAGAACTGGTGAATAAATTTTACTTGGAACATATTCATGATTTGCTTTAAAACTTAAAACAAGCTTACATGCATGTCTGAGGTCCACAAAGTAAGGTTGTCGCGGAGAAGCTGCATGATCAAGGTGCTATCTTTGTATGATTCCTCTCCTAGAGTGTCCAACTCCGCAATGGCCTCATCAAAAGCCTTAAAAGGATAACCAAATATTATATAACTAACAGACCAATATTCAGAATCATGAAAGCAAGCCCGATTTAGTTTATTTCAAGAACTTGTGATGGTGAGTTTTTCACTTGAATCCCCACTTCCAAGCAAAACAATACATTATAAAATTAGTGTAGCGAAATCCTTGTACAATTAACAACAATAGAGAAAGAGAGAGCATGTAAAGTTGGAATTCTTGATGATACCTGTTTGGCAAGGTTACAAGCTCGGTCAGGAGAATTGAGAATCTCGTAGTAGAAGACTGAGAAGTTAAGTGCTAGCCCAAGCCGGATTGGATGTGTTGGGGCAAGCTCGGTATTCGCAATCTCCTGTAAGACCATAAATTAGCACGATTCGTAGTTATAATCCATGTAATCCGGAAGCTTATTAAGTACTTGATAGTTTATTGTCTTTTCAGTAAATGTATAAACAGATTGAAGCAAATCTCAACATTTATTTATGTGCACACATTCAAAATAAAAGTGCTAGTTCGACTTAGGAGTATGGTATGGATCTAAATCTATAAACATAGTCCACAATAGTAACAATTCCATTTCGCTACAATTTCCAAATCAAGCATGAATTTAACATCAGATGCAGTTCTATTTAGCTAAAATTTCCAAATCGAACATCAATATAACTTATAATGATAGGGAAACTTAGCTACAATTTTCAAATCAAACATCAATATGAGTTATGATGACAGTTATAGTTAGCTGCAATTTCTAAATCAAGTGAGAATTTAACAAGTGATGCAGTTCCATTTCGCTACAATTACCAAATCAAGCATGAATTTAACAAGTGATGCAGTTCTATTTAGCTAAAATTTCCAAATCGAACATCAATTTAACTTATGGTGATAGGGCTATTTAGCAACAGTTTACGAATCGAGTGCGGAACTTCCTAAGAATCACGAAATCAACTGAACCTAATTCAATACAGTTAAAAAAAATTAAATGAATGAATCTGGAAAGCCTAACCTGAGCAGACTTGTAAGCGGAGAGAGTGTTCTCAGCGGCATCCTTGCGCTCGGATCCAGTCTTAAATTCGGCCAAGTAGCGATGATAATCGCCCTTCATCTTCAAGTAAAAGACCTTGGAGTCGCCGGTGGCGGCAGATCCGATGAGTTTGGTGTCGAGTAGGTTGAGTATGCCGTCGCAAATGGAGGAGAGCTCGGACTCGATCTTAGATCTGTAGGTTTTGATGGAGGAGACGTGCGTGTCGTTGCCGCGGCTCTCCTCCTTCTGCTCGATGGAGGAGATTATGCGCCAGGAGGCGCGGCGAGCGCCGATGACGTTTTTGTAGGCGACGGAGAGGAGGTTGCGCTCCTCGACGGAGAGCTCGTCGCCGTCGACGGCGCCGACGACCTTCTCCATGAACTCCACCATCTCCTCGTAGCGCTCGGCCTGCTCCGCCAGTTTGGCCATGTACACGTGCTCCTCGCGTGGGGACGCCATTTCGATCGGTTTCTCTACTGCTGGAAACGATTTTTTTGAGAGAGAGACTGCGATAGTATATGAATATGAACACGGTTTTGCGTTATTTATTGGTTTAATAGATTGGGCTAAATGGGCTTGGTTTTTTTTTTTGGACGTCCGCTATTGCGTCGTGGCCAAATAGGCTTCGTTTAATATGTTGGACTGCAAAATATACTTTGTTGACTTCTCAAATTTATCTCAAACTAAGCTAAAATATGGTAATACGAAATGTAGTCAATCCGTTCTACGCAGGGTCATTTTATTATTTTGGAAAGTTCCGACTTAATAGAGTCATTTTTATTTCTAAAAAAAAAAAATTATCTATTTATTTTATTCTCTTTTTATCTTTTTTATTTTATTTTCTATTGCTTTATTCGCACTCCACTTAACACAGTATTCTTAAACTCTGTGCCGATTGGAAACACTTTAATTAACAAGGAATGGAGGAAGTAAATCGGTAAGATATGGGCATACTCGAGGGATACATGCCTAAGAGCCGAAGCTAAGTAGGCCGATGGGGGAAGTAGACTCAAGGGAAAAGGTACCCATAGAGTCAATATTACAAACCATAAAACGCACATTAACAATACACGAATAAGATCAAACAATAGAACTACACATCGGTTGTAGTCTTCTCGGTGGGATCCACTCGACATACTCCGGTACTTCCTTCCTTCAATGTGTGCTTGTACTCGTTGCTACCGTCCACGTTACCCCAATGAAGGTAGGGGTAGGGCCTCGTTAAAACCTGCTAGAGTTAAAACCCAGTGGGCAAAAATCCCTAGGAGGAAAAAGAGTACCCCCGCGGTCGAGAGCAACGCTAGACTCCCAAGTGCTCGGTCACTTGCTCATGCGGATAAAGGGAGTATAAAACTGCATATGTTACCTTCTTCACCTCAAACACCAAGTCCTTGGGTTCAAATGCTGTTCCGTCGAATATAAAGGCATTCCTACCTTGCCACA
Source organism: Salvia splendens (assembly GCF_004379255.2). Taxonomy (NCBI): domain Eukaryota; kingdom Viridiplantae; phylum Streptophyta; class Magnoliopsida; order Lamiales; family Lamiaceae; genus Salvia; species Salvia splendens. Next base: position 21,768,599 of record NC_056047.1, on the reverse strand, counting down.
ACAGGCTGACCATAGCGATGGGGCTAGTCATCTTTCCTTGCAGATGATTGCCGCGCCGCTTCGTTCCTTGATCATCCACTTGATGGTGCTTGGTATAGTGGTGATGTTCCTCCGCATCCCCAGCCAAGATTTGATCTCCTTCCAAACTGCCCAAGTATTGTGGCATTTGAAGAAAAGGTGGTCCACAGACTCCGTGTGCGCCATGCACAAGGGGCAGCGTTGATCGATATTCTTGTAGCCCAGTCTGTCCCTCGTTGGAAGCCGTCCTTTAAGAGCATGCCAAGTAGTGAAGGAGTACTTTGGCGGGACAAACTCCTTCCACACGAATCTGTGCCACGGTCATCGTTCTCCTTTTGGCCTGAACTAGTCGTATGCCTCGACCGCTCCCTTGCTCCCGTACCATTGTCCCAGCAGCTTCTCCACCTCTCTTCTCGGCCGGTCGGTAAGCAATTCGTCAGGATTTCCAGCAGCCTCTTGAAAAGTGGTGATTCTCGCGACCTTGCCGTCCACTCCCATAGCGTCATGTTCTTGAGAAACTAACTATGGATCCATTTGATCCATAGGGAGTCCTTCTTGGTGTGAATGGTCCACAGGTTCCGAGCAAGGAGTGCCTTGTTCAACGCCCCGAGGTCCCGAAATCCAAGTCCCCCTTCATCCTTCGGTAGGCAGAGTTGCTTCCAAGACACCTGGGGGTATTTGGTACCCCAAAGGAACTCGCGGCATATGGAGATGATCCGGTCCCTTACATTAGCCGGCAGGGGAAAGACTTGTAGCCAGTAGCACTCGACTCCCTGCACAACAGAGCGCACAAGTTCAGTTTTACCGGCATAAGAAAGATTCTTACCTGTCCATTTCTTGGTGAGGAATGCGATCTTCTCAATCAGCGGCGAGTAGTGCATGTTGGGGTTGTTTATAATGTTGGGGTTGTGCAGCCGGAAAAATAAATAAATCAGAGTTTGATCTATTTAGCAGATTATTTAAATTAAAATTATTTGTGCAATTAATACATGAATCATGCCTATAACTTAAAATTAAATATGCTTATTGATTAATTGAAACTCTAATTAGCAGATTATTTAAATTAAAATTATTTGTGCAATTAATGCATAAATCATGCCTATAACTTAAAATTAAATATGCTTATTGATTAATTGAGACCCTAAACATGCACGAAGAGAATTGAACACCTTAATGATCAATTCTTTATAGAATTGAAGATGGCTTGTTCCTTCTCTACATAATGATTACTCAATACTAAACCACAAATCTTTTAACTATATCCCAAACTTGTATCTTGATTTTAAAGTGAGCTAAGTTTATCAAAATATATATCTCTTGAATAGAGAAGAGACAAAATTCCGAAAGAAAAAGGAACAAAATTTCGATCCCTACTGTATATGGGGGATGATATTTTCCCGACAGAATTTTAATCTCTTTCTCATCTATCAGTATAAGTTATGTAATGGGCCACACCTATTTGACTTTAAATAATTAAATTGAGTCCTAATTTAATCTAGGGAAAAATAAAATATTATAATTAGCCACTACTATAAAATAATATTGACTCTATCCAAGTCTGAAATTATAAGTAATCCAGACATTTTCTTTTATTTAATAATTTCTCACACTTAAGATATAAATATCCATTAATTTATTGAAGTATGTTATTGCTTAATTAATTAATATATTATTATTTGTTTGTTTTTAATAAAAAACACCCAGCATGGGCAGGAGGTTTAGACAGACCCCATCTTGTTTTGTTTATTATACATTTGAAAATGTAAAACAACCATTAAATAAGTGTGAAAAAATATTACTTCCGTCCCTAAAAATAGAAACTATTTCCATTTTAGTCCGTTCCTTAAAAATATAAAATTTTAAATTTTTTTATTTTAGAAATTGGAGCCCACAATCCACTAACACTATTTACACTACATTTTCTCTTCCTGTATCATACTTTATCCATTTTTCTATTCATCTCTCTTAATTTACCAATTCTTCTCTCTTACTCAAGTTCATATTGCACGCGTGTGCTTGGACAACTTGGAATTTCAGGCACGAATCATCATCTTCGTTTCTTCTAGCTCCATAGCTTAAGGGACGAAGACATTCTCTATTCTTGTTGTTAATTTCAATCAAAAGTATTGTTTAATCTTATGTTTGTTTACGCAAGCAATTTAATGTGTTAGTTTAGGGTTTTTTGAAATTAGATTAGGTATACCTTTATGTTGCACTCATCACCACTATGCACAGTAATACACCTTACCTTTGTCTTTTTTGTACTTGTTAAGTACTCCCTCCGTCCAAGGAAGATACCCCTTCCTTGGGCGGCACGAGATTTTATGCAACTTTATTTTGTATGTGTAAAAATCATGGATTAAATATGCCCGGTCAATGGATTTTGACCAAATAATAAAAGTGACGAGACATTTAATTTTGTAAAATTAAATGATATAGCGTCGATCTACATTTTACGTAGATAAATGTAGTATATTCACATTTTCAAATCCGATTTCCGGTGAGTGAGAAATGGTGGATTAAAGTTGGGCATAATTAGCTTTTAATTAAAGCTTGGAGTTGGAGCTTAGGGAATAATTAACTAGTGTTAATTATCCCACATAGGAGGAGTAACACATATTTTAATGTGTTTAAATTAAGTAACTTTATGTTACTTAATAATTATAGTGGACCAAGATGGGTGAAAGAGCCCACACGCGCGCGTCGCCCGCCCGCCCGAGCCCGTGCTCGTGCTCGCGGTCGCGGGCCTGATCTCGATCTCGGACTTGGACTTGGACTTGGACTTGGCAATTGCCCAAACTTAATCTTTTTATACCACCGCAGAGTCAGCAATCCAAGTGGCTTGACACGTCGTCAAGCGTGGCACAGTGAGAAAAGCACACGCTCCGCACGCGAAAGGCACACTCCTGCCACACGCTCGTAACCGTCGGCGGTTATGAATCTGCCATGATGAGCCTTCATGGCTTGGTTGACACATATTACACAAGCATAAGCTCTCTCCCTCTCTCTGCATTGTCTTTCTGTCGAAGCTCTGCCCTCTCCTCCATCCAGTTCTCCGGAGCTCTGTTGATTGCGGTGCTGCATCACCAGAGACGTAGCCGTTTTACCTTTGGGGATGACACGCCAAACCGAGAGCACTACCGGGGCGCGTCTTGCGGGAAGAGGCCTCCTCGACTCGGCTAAACTTATTCACGGTTACTGTTTCAATTTCAGTTGTAATTTTTAGTTCAGTTTCTCCTTTTGTATTCCTTCTTTGGGTTTGTATTACACCCGACTTTTATCTCTTGTAATCCCAGAAACCAACAATCGCAAGACGAGATATAACTTGCTTTTGAAGGAATTTGGACACTAAACTGAACCTAAAAACTTTCGAAACATTTAACACTTTTGCTGGAGATGTCGATTGAATCCAACACCGCTGCTACCACCACCACCGCACCATTTCCTCCACCATGGCGACCACTGAACCGGTCAACACTTCATCGATCCCCTCGATGATGCCACCCCCCGGCTTCCCAGCCGCCTCTTCAACTGTCCCATGGGTTTGGGACAACCCTTTCGGGGCGTCCACTGGTTCCACCTTTGGTGGTTCGGCTGGTTCCACTTTTAGTGGTTCCTTCGGATCCTTTAATGGATCGAGTGCTGGGGCCTTCGGGTCTCACACGAATGCTGGGGCCTTCGGGTCTCATGCGGGTGCTAGTCCCTTCGGGGCTGGTACGACCATGGCGGGCTCTATGCCCAACATGAATGGTGGGGGCTCTATGCCTAACCATGTTGTTGGCTCCTTCGGGGGCAATAGAATTGGTTCCTTCCATGGACCAAGTGCGACACCTTTGGCACCAAGAATGATGCCACCTGCCGAGAAACCACCAAAGTTTGGAGGATCTGACTTCAAGCGGTTGTACAAAAGATGTTGTTCTACTTGACAACATTGGGCGTCGCCAACTTCCTCACGGAAAACGAGCCGCCTGCGCCAAGCGACCAAGAGACTAGGCTCGAAGTCATGGCGGACTATGAAGCTTGGAGAAAAGGGGATTATCTATGTAAAAATTTTATTTTAAGTGCATTAGATGATAGCCTCTACAATGTATACTCCAATGTAACCACATCTAAACAAATGTGGGAAAACCTAGAAAAGAAGTATAGCCTAGATAATGCTGCAGGGACTGAACAAGTTGTAGCTTCCAAATTTATGGACTACAAGATGGTCGATTCTCGACCTATCATGGAGCAAGTCCAAGAGCTCCAAATGATCATCCACGCACTAGTGGCTGAAGGGATGACCTTGCCCGATAAATTCCTAAGGTGCACGATCATTGACAAGCTTCCTCCCAGTTGGAAGGACTTCAAGAGCTATCTCAAGCACAAGCGAAAGCAGATGACTCTTGAAGACTTGATCGTGAAGTTCCGCATTGAGGCTGATGTGCGCAAAAGCGACCAAAAGGCTAAGGGCTTTACCCCAAATGAAGCCAAAGCCAATCTGTTGGAGAGGGGCGGTCCCTCCAACAAACGCCCTCGCCCAAACCATCCAAATGACAAAGGGAAGGGAAAACAGCCTTCAAAGAAGTTTGAAGGGGACTGCTACAAATGTGGCAAACCAGACCACTTTGCAAAGGACTGCCGCAGCAAGAAAAAGAAGCCGGCTGCCCACGTCGTTCAGAAGGAGTTCAAGGACTGGGACGAGAACGACCTCATTGCTGTGATCACTGAAGAGGTTAACCTTGTTGATAACAAGGGTGGCTGGTACATTGACACCGGCACTACTGCTCATGTCTGCTCAGATAGGAGCAAGTTTGCCTCCTACACCGCGGTTGAAGGAAGGAAGATCAACATGGGGAATCAATCATCCTCCGAAGTCCTTGGCATAGGAAATGTGATCCTCATGATGACGTCTGGCGTCACAATAACGTTGAAGGATGTGCTGCATGTCCCGGACATCCGCAAGAACCTAGTGTCAGGGTCAATACTAGTTAATAAGGGGTTTAAACTTGTATTTGAGTCTGATAGGTTTGCTTTGTATAAGTTTGGAAAATCCCTCGGAAAAGGTTATGTAACCGATGGGCTTTTCAAGCTTAGTGTGGCAACTCGCAGTGTTGCAAAGCCATTGGCTAATAATAATAAAGCATCTACTTCCTCTTATTTGACCGAGTCTTCAAATTTATGGCATTGTAGATTGGGACATGTAAATTCAAAAGCTATTAAAAGATTAGTGAATTTAGATTTACTAAAGGCTAATGAAGTGGATACCCAAGATAAATGTGAAATTTGTCTTGAAGTAAAAATGACTAAGTTGCCGTTTCACTCAGTTGAACGAAACACAAAACCCCTTGAATTAATTCACAGGGATGTTTGTGATTTAAAGATGGTGCAAACTAGAGGTGGTAAAAAGTACTTTATCACTTTCATAGATGATTGCACAAGGTATTGCTACATTTATCTTTTAAGAAGTAAAGAAGAAGCAATAGAAGCGTTAAAAAAATTATAAGAACGAAGTTGAGAATCAACTTGGTTGTAAAATCAAAACGATTCGAAGCGATAGAGGAGGCGAATATGTAGCCCCGTTTGAGAAGTTATACAACGCAAGTGGTATAATTCATCAAACAACTGCTCCATATTCACCACAATCTAACGGTGTTGCAGAACGCAAAAATTGAACTCTAAAAGAGATGATGAATGCACTGCTTCTGACTTCAGGATTACCACATAACATGTCGGGGGAAGCTGTTTTGACAGCCAACTATATCTTGAATAAAATCTCTCTCAAAGGAAAAGATGTTACTCCTTATGAGTTGTGGAAGGGAAATAAGCCATCCTACAAATACCTCAAAGTGTGAGGGTGTTTGGCAAAGGTGATGGTTCCTCCGCCCAAAGAAGTTACAATCGGACCTAAAACGGTTGATTGCATCTTCATTGGATATGCACTTAACAGTAGTGCATATTGATTTGTTGTTCACAAGTCTAAAATATCGACTATCACAGTAGGAACAACAATTGAGTCGAGGAATGCTGTATTTCTCGAAAATACATTTCCTTGCAAAGACAAGGAAAAAGTCTCAACCAATTCTGAGACAAGAATTGAAGAAGCCACTAGTTCTAAATCAGCGAATGAGAAACCTGAATCGCGCAAGCGTGCAAGGCCCGATCCAAAGGATACAATACTAAGACGTGGTAATAGAGTCAGAACACCAAAAATATTTGGTCCTGACTACATTGCTTTTATGTTAGATGAAGAACCAACATCTATAAAAGTAGCCTTCGATGGTCCAGACGGGTTGCATTGGAAAGAAGCTGTTCAAAGCGAAATAGATTCAATTTTGCTAAACCACACTTGGGTGTTGGTAGATCTACCTGAAGGTGCGAAACCTCTAGGTTGCAAATGGGTGCTTAAAAGGAAATTTAAGGCCGATGGAATAGTGGATAAGTATAAAGCCCGATTAGTAGTAAAATGGTTTTAAACAAAAGGAAGGACATGACTTCTTCGATACCTATTCACCTGTAACAAGGATTACATCTATCCGAGTGCTTCTCGCTATTGCTGCATTGCACAATCTTGAGATTCATCAAATGGATGTAAAGACCGCGTTTCTAAATGGTGAACTAGAAGATGAAATATATATGGAACAACCCGAAGAGTTTGTAGTACCTGGATAAGAGAAAAAGGTATGCAAGCTCGTAAAGTCCTTATATGGATTAAAACAAGCGTCATTGCAATGGCACTTGAAGTTTGATAATGTGATGTTATCAAATGGGTTTAAAATCTACGAGTGCGACAAATGTGTCTACATCAAGAGCACTAATAACGGCCATGTTATAGTGTGTCTATACGTTGAGGATATGTTAATCTTGGGGAGCAACACTCAAGTAATTAACGATACAAAGGCCATGTTAAAGAGAAACTTTGACATGAAAGACATGGGTCTAGCCGATGTAATTCTTGGAATGAAAATTCTAAGAACGTCTGATGGAATCATCTTAACACAATCACATTATGTTGAGAAGATATTGAATAAATTCAAAGCCTATGATGGCGCGCCGGTTAAGACTCCAATTGAACTCGACGTTCACTTGAGCAAAAACAAAGGCGAGCCCGTTGCACAAGAAGAGTATGCACGGGTCATCGGGTGCATTATGTACTTGACTAATTGCACTCGACCTGACATTGCTTGTGACGTGAACAAGTTGAGTCGTTACACGAGCAATCCAAGCAAAGAGCATTGGAGAGCTCTTGTGAGGGTTTTGAGATATTTAAAACATACTCAAAATCATGGGCTACACTTCTCGAGATACCCCCCGGTACTTGAAGGGTACTGTGATGCGAACTGGATATCCGATAATAGAGACTCACTTTCAACAAGTGGATACGTCTTTACTATTGGGGGAGGTGCTGTATCGTGGAAATCCACAAAACAGACATGTATAGCCCGATCAACAATGGAATCAGAGTTCATTGCCTTAGATAAGACTGGTGAGGAAGCCGAGTAGCTTAAGAACTTCCTTGATGATATTCCATGTTGGTCTAAGCCAGTGCCACCAGTGTTGATCCACTGCGATATCCAAACGGCTATTGGAAGGGCAAACAACGGTTTCTATAACGGTAAGTCTCGACATATACGTCGACGACATAACACCGTGAGGCATTTGATCACAACAGGGGTGATTACAATTGACTATGTGAAGTCAATAGATAATCTAGCGGATTCGCTAACCAAAGGGTTAAACCGTGATCAAATGAATAAGTTGCTAGATGAAATGAGTTTGAAATCCACAAACTGAAGAATTATCATAGTGGTAACCCAACCATGATGACTGGAGATCCCAAGAACTTGGTTCAAAGGGACAACTAAGCTATGAGATTTCATGAGAAACACTCAACTATATTTATTCCCTAGAGAGCAATAGAGTGTTGGAGAACTTGCCTAGTGGTAAAGGCTAAGTCTATGACTTTTAATGGTTCTTAAGGATCTCAAAGATGGAGTTCTCAAAGAGACCAAGTATGACAAGGTACTAGATTAAGAATCACCTATGTGAGTGCGAAGTGTGGTCGCTTCATAAAACGCACTTATGAATCCAAAGTGATGTCCAAGACCGCAATGGACACAAAACGTGAGAACGGATGAGGTTGAGGTGTTTAAGCGTTAACACCATTGTCTCGGTGCACGTTGTGGAGGATTAGTTCAAAGCATCGTGCTACTAAGCCGCCTGTGTATCCGATGGTGTCGACTATGGAGGGTTCAAAGCCAACAACTACCTATCGTTATGCTTATATACCTCTCGAGGGTTGAGCTTGTGTCTGCATGCATATGCATTCGGCTATTTCCACTCATGTGGGGGATTGTAAAAATCATGGATTAAATATGTCCGGTCAATGGATTTTGACCAAATAATAAAAGTGACGAGACATTTAATTTTGTGAATTTAAATGATATAGCGTCGATCTACCTTTTACGTAGATAAATGTAGTATATTCACATTCTCAAATCCGATTTCCGGTGAGTGAGAAATGGTGGATTAAAGTTGGACATAATTAGCTTTTAATTAAAGCTTGGAGTTGGAGCTTAGGGAATAATTAACTAGTGTTAATTATCCCACATAGGAGGAGTAACACATATTTTAATGTGTTTAAATTAAGTGACTTTATGTTAGTTAATAATTATAGTGGACCAAGATGGGTGAAAGAGCCCACACGCGCGCACACGCGCGCGCCGCCGCCGCCGCCCGCCCCCGAGCCCGAGCCCGAGCCCGAGCCCGTGCCCGTGCCCGTGCCCGCCCGCTCGTAACCATCGGCGGTTACGAATCTGCCATGATGAGCCTTCATGGCTTGGTTGACCCTGCATGGTGGCTTGGCCTATAAATAGGTTAGCCATTCCACTGCATTAGACACATATTACACAAGCATAAGGTCTCTCCCTCTCTCTGCATTGTCTTTCTGTCGAAGCTCTGCCCTCTCCTCCATTCAGTTCGCCGGAGCTCTGTTGATTGCGGTGCTGCATCACCAGAGACGTAGCCGTTTTACCTTTGGGGACGACAAGTCAAACCGAGAGCACTACCGGGGCGTATCTCGTCTTGCGGGAAGAGGCCTCCTTGACTCGGCTAAACTTATTCACGGTTACTGTTTCAATTTCAGTTGTAATTTTTAGTTCAGTTTCTCCTTTTGTATTCCTTCTTTGGGATTGTATTACGCCCGGCTTTTATCTTTTGTAATCCCAGAAACCAACAGTATGTTAAGTGAAGAAAGTAAAGTAAGAGAGGGGGGATAAAGTAGAGATAAAGATGATTCCATTTTTAGTAACGAGTCATCTTGGTTGGGACAAACCAAAAAGGAAAGTGAGTCATCTTCAATGGGACGAATGGAGTATGACATTAGGGTTAAGTCTCTGCAACATGTAGTTTCCAATAGGGCAAACCATCATTCCCGAGGAAGTATACCATGCTTAGGATAGAGAATGTCTGGAAAAAAAATTGTTTCCATTCCATGCTTATTTACGTGTCAGTACAAATTACTTGATTACTTTCTCAAGTTGTGTACTTGTTTACTAGTCCTTTTACATAGCTTATCCGTGTTCTCTATGTAACCTATTTTAAGGTAGCTCACCCAAGTTCTCACTACTTAGTTGGATAGTTTATTTTATGCAAGTAGATTGTTCCCAACCCAAGTTAAAGCATGACTACATGACCAATCTTCTCTAATGTGTAACTCATTCTTGTTCATATCACCATTCCTCGTGGGATTGATATTCGCACTTCCATATACTAATTCATACTCCCTTAGCCCCATTTAAGATGTCCACTTTTTCTTTTTAGTTTGTCACACTCGAGATGTCCACTTTCTATATTTGGAAATAATCCCACTCTCCCCTCTCATCATTAAAATATTGAATTACATTTTTCTCTATATTTAGTCCAACCAACAACACCTCCTAAATTCCCGTGTCACTCAAGAATGTGGACATCTTGAGTGGAACGGAGGGAGTAGTATTTTGGGAAGCTCGGGAACTTATAAATATCTTTGTTGGGGAAGACGCGTGCACACGACGCACACAGTTCTTTGCACACCTTCACACTCTCCGCCCAAACTCAGCGGACTACTGACTTGGTTATGGACTCTCGTCGTCAAACACGGTGGACCTTTTACTTCGTCTCAGCGGACCGCTGGGAGGGATGGAGGCTCTTGCGTTTTGCCGCAACAAACTGTTGGACACCCATTGACCACTAACTTTGGGTCAGAAGACCGTTAATATGGTCTAATTCTTCCGAACTTCAATTTTGAACTTTTACTGTAATTTTCATTTTTTTAACCTCACAAATAGATTAGAAACCTGAATCATTGTGTTCATAACGTGAGAATCGACAGTAAAACTTGAATGTCACACCTCAACCCCTCCGACGTACACATTTATAATTTATAAATATTCTTTCTATCCCATTTAAAAAAAGAAACGTTTCTAAAATAGAAACAACATCATCTTTACTTTTTCCTTTCTCTTACTTTACTCTTTCTTCATTTTCTTACAAAACAACAAATACAATCATACAAAATATACAACAAATATCATAAACAATTTCATATCCATATGCATATGCCTCTTTGTCTGTTATTATAATTATGTGACGGATCAAGCTTGGTATTTGCCCGTGATTTTCATTGTATACGACCCGTAGGTCCCTTTTATTTATTTGACCTTTCCACGAAGGTCCCTCTTTGGTATTGACCTTTCCATGAAGGCTCCTCTTTGCTTTTTGTATTGACATTTCCACGAAGGTCCTTCTTTGCTCTTTTATTTGACCCGTAGGTCCATTATCATTGTATATGACCCGTAAGTCCATTGCCATTGTATATCAGATCCAAAGCAATACTGTCACATATCTTCTTTAATTACATGATACATGTACTTTCAACACGATATGTAAATCATATCAATTCTATCAATAATGACCCACTTTTTTTTGGGCCTAGAGTTTATAGGAACTTTTGAGCTATAGTTTTTTTTCTTAAATTAGAGTTAAGTTTTTTTTGGTTTACTTTATTACTTTTAAAAGGAAAAAAAATAAAAATAAATAAATAATGGGAAACCCACAAAATTGGCCTAAGTGTTTTATTTTGAGAAAGAATATAAATCTCTCTCTCAACACTCGTCCTGAATCACACTTTTACGCACACAAACACATAGTTATCTCTTATAGAACAACACCTCTCTCTCTTTCTACCTCTGTCCAACGCCAATTCACTCTCCGGCTCCGATCAACACTTGTATACTCATCTGTCTACAACCCCACATGACTAGAGTACCACTTTTCTCCCTTATTTCATCTTTACCTAGAAAAGTTTGAGGCTTAGGGCTTGAAGCACATCTAATTTGAGTTGTTGCAAAAATAAGGTAGGAGCTCAATCTTTTAGAAAATAAATTACTCAGAATTTATCATAGAATTGTTTTATTTTATTTCCCACTAGAGGATAGTTTTTGAATGACTTAAACATTTTAATATGGTCCAACATAATAGTCTAAAGATTGTATAATATTTATGACTATTTATTGATTGACCCGATTACGTGATCTACTAAGGTTATATAATTTATAGGGTCAATCGATTATCTATAAAGTATGAGGACTGTTGTGCAGATACTACTTTGGATAACTTTAATTTTGTTATGGGTGAAATTAAAGTTATAATAAAGTTAGGGACTTATTCTCTAAATACATGGTTATGGTCCCCAAGTGCAACCTATAAATAGGTTAACAGATTCCCATTCCTGTTAATCAGACGTATTTTCAAGACTTCACAGATTACAGAGAATCTGTGAGAGAGCGTTGTCACTTGGAAGACTAATTTCCATACTTCAGAATCATCAACATCATGAATCCAAATCCATGTACGCTTCCGCTTTAAGTTTATCAATCTTATTCAACATGTATGATTTGTGTGATGAATTATGTGAATCATTAATTTGATTCCAACAATTGGTATCAGAGCCAATACATGTTGGAACGAATTGATAATTCGTTGATTTATAATTCTATGTTGGATTCGGTTTATGAAAATTATGCGTTCAAATTGTTGAAGAATTTTCGAACGAAAATTATGAAGTTTTCTTTTGCAATTCATTCACAAGTTTTTCAACTAAATAGTTGATTGTTTATGTACGCACCGATATGTGTTTGGTTTATGGATTGAGAATTCATATTTCATTGCTGTGTGTTCGGTTAATCAATTCCTTTATTGATTTTTCTGTAATGAGATTACTAATTTTTTGAATGATTTGCGTGAAATTTGTTACGATTTGATTTTTTGAATATCTGGTCTCCAACTTCATTCCAGTTCCTTTGGAGAATTTCAAATCAAAATTTTATGTTGGTTTCTTCAAATTTCTGCACTCGTATGTTCGAGAAAAGGCTTGAAGCCCAGATTGAAAATTTGATAGTTTCAGTAATCTGTCAAATTTTTATTGAAATCAAAGTTTATTAATCTGTTTTCAATTAAATCTGACCACCGTCCATTTATTCCGGTGAACGGCGACGTCGCCAAGTCTCCGGCAACGTCGCAGCGGTTGACGGCGGTTGTGGTGGTGAAACAGTGCCTTACTTTGTGAAAAGACGCGACCACCGTTACAGAAAAACTGATTTCAGATTCTAGTTTTAATGTTTGGGCTCAATGCTATATTGTTTAAATAGCAACCAATTATTTCTTCTCTTGGGCCATAGTTTTATAAAATGTTTGGGCCACTTATAATCATTATTTTTTAAGGGCCGTGATTTAATTTTATTGGGCCACAAAAATTTGTTGCTATTTGATTTTAATTTATTAGTCGTTTGTTTGTATTTGTACAAACAATTACTTAAAACAATCGTATTTGAATGTTTTAGTCATGAAGTAGTAATTAATTGAATAATGACTTAAGATTTTATTGTCTATTATTCTAAATGAATTAATTAAAGCATTAACTCGCCAAAGTGGGCTCTGATGTGTAGATTAATTTTATTTGGAATGTAGAGGTTATTTGTATACTTGAAATACATGCGAATAGTTAATCGGCCCAAAGGAAGATTGTTATTTGGCCGTGTTTCTTGTGTACTTTGTGGTAATAATATGAGATTATCCTTAAGTCATTGTGGACACTAAGTCGGCACAAAGGAAGACTTATTGTTTGACAGGAAATGATTATCTATATTTGATTACTACATATTAAGAAGTCACTTGCGAGTTATTATTTTGTCCAAAGATGAAATTTTAATGTTGTGCCGACATCTTGAAATGGGAATTGTCATCATTTAATTTATTTACTTATTATTTACGTGAGCTAATTATTGTCCTACTTGTTATTTCTAAATTCCATTCCTGTACTAAAAGGCAATACCTATGCATCGTGGAGAAGCAAGGTATTGATTGGTTTGGGGATTGCAAATTTAGACTATGCACTTTGGACGGAGCAACTCGCCCCTCTTACCGATGAAAGCTCCGATGAGGATAAACGGAATTTTGAGAGGTGTGAACACTCCAATCGCATGAGTCTTATGATTATGCAACATGCCACCCTGAAAACTTTCGTGGTACTGTCCTGAAAGAAGCAACTGCTAAGGAATTCCTCGAGGCCATTGATATGAATTTCGCAAGCAATGAAAAGGCCGAAACGGCTTCATTGATGCATAAACTTGTGACTATGAGGTATAATGACCGAGGGGAAATTAGGGAGCACATTATGGAAATGTCAAACACTGCTTCAAAGCTTACGACACTAAATTTGACGATCAAATAGTGCATTTGGTTATGATATCTCTTCATCACCAATTTGATCACTTCAAAGTTAGTTATAATACTTTGAAGGATAAATGGTCATTGAATGAGTTGATTTCTCATTGTGTTCAAGAGGAAGAGAGGTTGAAGCAAAGTAAGACGGAAAGTGCTCACTTAGCAACAAGCTATAGGGCGAAACGAGGAAAGGACAAGGGAAAGAGGATTCTTTCCGAGTTCGCTAAGGGGAAGAGGATTCTTCCCGATTCCTCCAGAAATGTTGCGGGTCCATCTGCAAAACAGTTTAAGAAGGAAAGATCAGGTTCAGTTTGCTTCTTTTGCAAGAAAGATGGACACAAGAAGAATGATTGTGAAGAATATCACGCTTGGCGCGTGAAGAAGGGTACATTTTTCACTTATGTTTGTTCAGAAGTTAATTTAGCTTCTGTACCTGGACATACTTGGTGGTTAGATTCTGGTGCTACTACTCACATAAGTGTGTCCATGCAGGGTTGCCTCCAGTGCCGAAAGCCGATTGATGCTGAAAGATCCATCTATGTAGGTGATGGCAAACAAGTTGAAGTGGAGGCAATAGGCACATTTAGATTATTATTAAAAACTGGTTGTTATTTGGATTTAGAACAGACATTTGTTGTACCGTCATTTAGACGGAATTTAATTACTATTTCTGTATTGGACAAATTCGGTTACACTTGTTCATTTAGAAATGGTAAATTTAGTCTTTATCTAAATTCAACTTTGGTTGGCACCGGTTCTCTTTCTTATGGTGATAATCTTTATTTGCTTAATACTATTACTTCATTTAATGAAGCCCTGCATGTGAACTCACAAGGTACAAAGCGTAAATTAATGAGTGAGAATTCTGCTACAATTTGGCACAAACGTTTAGGTCATATCTCCAAACGGAGAATAGAAAGACTTGTATCAGATGGAATTCTTACCATTCCTAATATGGCAGACTTTCAAGTCTGTGTTGAGTGCATTAAGGGGAAACAAACAAACATTAGGAGATTTGAAGCCAATCGGACTACAGACGTCTTAGAACTTATCCATACAGATATCTGTGGACCGTTCCCTACTGCTTCTTGGAATGGTCAACGATATTTTATTACGTTCATAGACGATTATTCCAGATATGGTTATTTATATCTAATAAGTGAAAAATCTCAAGCACTGGATACGTTCAATAGTTACAAGGCCGAGGTTGAAAATCAACTTGGCAAAAGAATTAAGAACGTCAGATCTGACCGTGGTAGAGAATACTATGGTAGATATGACGGCTCAGGTGAACAACGTCCAGGACCTTTTGCCAGATTCCTAGAGGAATGTGGAATCGTTCCCCAGTACACAATGCCTGGTAGTCCTACCATGAATGGTGTTGCTGAAAGACGAAATAGAACCCTCAAGAATATGGTTAGAAGCATGATTAGTCATTCTACTTTGCCAGAATCCCTTTGGGGAGAGGCACTTAAGACCGCAACATACATCCTAAACCGTGTACCTACTAAAGCAACTGCCGTAACCCCTTATGAATTGTGGATGGGCAAAAAGCCCAGCTTAGGTCATTTACATGTTTGGGGTTGTCCAGCAGAAGCTCGGCCTTATAGGCCACACGAGCATAAATTGGACCCTAAAACGGTAAGTTGTTACTTTGTAGGTTATCCTGAGCGGTCAAGGGGTTTCAAGTTCTATGATCCCACAACTAAATCATTTTTTGAGACGAATAATGCAAGGTTCTTTGAGGAAGTTGAGTTTGGGGGGGGAAGATGGTATGAAGAATGTTGTTTTTGAAGAGGAAGTAATTTCACTTCCCTTCACTTTCTTTTGTAGTTTCAGCAAGGAAAAAAGAGACCGAGGGATTTTGGCACGATAGCACATCCGACTCTTTTTGAACTAAAACTCCAGTGGCATATACTTACACTTTTTGAAGGGGAAATATCTTTTGTTGTATAGCGTAACAACACTAGTCATCGTGCGTGTATGGAGTCGTAGCTGGTGACTAACGTTGTTTCATTTTTTTTATAAAAAACATCGATACTTTACTTTAGGGGGTAAAAGTTCGAGAGTTGTTTTCTTTGTTGTTCCTAAGTTTTTTTTCTACAATATTTCGTTTGTGTGTTTTAAAGTACTAATGATTATGTTAAAGTAAGTTTGTTTTTTTTTTCTCTCTTGTGAAGTGTTTTAATTAGGCAAATAAAAAAATTTAAATACTAATTGGAGGATTGACAATGGTCTTAACCGTATCTTCTGAGCCGGGTTTGAGCGTTACAACATGCATATTATATTTTATCAAATAATTCTAATACAATATATAAATATATCTCTTACATAAATCATATATTCATATCATATTCCATCATATAAACCAAATATTCACTTCAATTTAACACATAGAAATCAACCACATAGCACTTGTAAAATTAAAAATATAATTTATACCAACCTGATTATGACAAGAATCTAACCGAACATCTTTTTCCGTCTCTTAATTTATAACCATCGGTCCTAATTACATAAGCTCCAGCTACGCACTTTTTTTTATCCTCCATTCTACCCAGACGTCCCCAAACCGAACCGAACCGGCCCGGAACCGTCACCGGCGATTCCGAACCGGAACCGTCGGCGACAGTTCGAACCGTGACCGGAACCGCCGGTACCCTCGGGCCGGTTCAGGTTCCAATTATTTGGAAACCGTAACCGCCGGTTTCGTCAGAACCGCTGGTTCCGAGGTTCCGACAGCTTTTCAGGCCAATTTCCGACCTACACACTAGCCTTTTCAGAAACCGTCAGCCGAACCGTCGGTTTTCGTCAAAAACCGTTGACGAAACCGGCGGTTCCGTCCAAAAAACCGCCGGTTCAGCCGGTTTTTCAAAAATCTGAATTTTTGATTTTTTTTTATTTAATTTAATCACATCTTTCCCCCATAAATACCCCCTTCCTCTATCATTTCTACTCACCCCATTCTTGTGTTAACAAGTCTTTCTCTTCTCAATCTCAATTTCTCTATTCTCTATCCTTATTCTCTCTAATTGCTCAAGTTGTTTACGTTATTTGCGCTCATAATTTACTCACATTGTTTACGTTATCATATTCACACAATCACACTACTCTCTATTCTCCACTTTCAATTTCCATCAATATCATGTCTTCATCTCGCCGTGGTGGTGATCGGGGCAAGGGTATTTGCTCAAGATCTTAGTGATACTCGTCGTCGACGTGCCCCTACTAGAGCACAAGTTACGGAGGAGGTGGGAAGGCGAGCCGCTCTTCGAGCGCAAGTAAGTTCTAATATGTTTTTATTTTTTTAAATTCATTTTTATTAAATTCATAATTTCATTTTTTAACATCTATGTGTCTATGTGTTTTATTTTTGTTAGTATTTTTACTTAATTGTATAATTTTCGTAGGAGGAAGAAGATCGAAATGCGGCCTTGTTACTTGCCCTCGCCGACCAAGAAGGGGGGCATTCACATTCGGCTTGGCATTTCGAATATGATGTGAATCTATCATCGGATTCGGACGAAGGCGATGATGGATCGCATTCGCATCAATTCCCTCCTTCTAGCGCCGACCAAGTTGGCGAAAATGATGAGGAGGCCGATGCTCCTTCTCCTTTAGGACGACAAAAGAAGAAGATGCCTCCAAAGTTGAAATTCGATATATTCACCAAACATTACAAGAAGGTCTCGGTGGTAATTTCAAATCCTAATGATCCGACCACTACCATAGAGACAAATGAGTTCAAAGCATATTGTAACTATTGCAAGAAAGTCTATCCATTTGGAACCGGTGGGGGATATGGTACTCTCCATCGCCATTTGAAGGTAAAACATCCCGTGGAATATGGGCATACTAAGTCCCAAAGCCAAATAAACTTCCCTACCGCCTGCTCATCGTCTCAAACAGGTACGCCCCTATTTAAATATGATCCCAAAAATGTTACTGATGCTATGGTAAGATGGGTGGCAATGAAGCATTTGCCGTTTAATATTTTTAATGACAAAAAATATGAAGTTACTATGCAAACCGCATTTAATGTTGCTACAAAAAGAATTCCCCCATCAACTGCTCAAAGATCTAACAACCGGTAGTTTTTTGATAAAAAAAGAGAAGTAGGAAAATTTTTATCTAACTTGGGACACAAAGTTAATATTTGCTCTGATGTGTGGACGGATTCTTTCCAAAGAAATTCTTACATGGGAATTTCATGTCATTTTATAGATAATAGTTGGACTTTAAATAAATGTTTAATTGGTTTTAGACAATTTCCTTCACTACACACCGCACAAGCAATTGCATCTTTAATTATTCAAGTTTTGAATGATTATGATTTATGCAACAAAATATTTTCGGTTGATTTTGAAACGCAATCGCTAACACTGCAAGTATACCCGAATTAATTGCGGCTTGCTCCCCGGTGATAAGTGATAAGTATTTTCACCAAAGATGTATATGTCATATTTTAAATTTATGTGTGCAAGATGTTTTGTCTTTATGGCAAAGTCATATTCAACCTATTACAACAGCTGTATCCTTGATCCACTGGAAGCCTCATATTGGCAAGGCGTGGAAGAAGTATTGTCATTCGAAGAAAATAAGGTACACAACTTTTACTTTAGATGGAACTCTACATATGATATGTTGCATTCTACATTAGATCATATAAAATATTTGGTTGATTTTTATAGAACTTTCCCTGTAGATGATTTATATCTTACCTCTTCTTATTGGGATCAAAGCATGAGTTTATTTAAATTATTCAAAGGTTTTAGAAATGCCACCGTTGAGTTATCGGGTGTGTATTATTGCACATCCGTTCGTGTTTTAGAACATTTCATGTATATATCACTTGGTTTTAAAACTGCAATGAAAAATTCCGTAAATAATCCTGAATTAATGTGTGTTTTATATTATATAATTGAAAAATGGCTTAAGTATATCAATGAGATCCCAACGGTTTTTTTGCTTGCAAAAGTTTTGGATCCAAAATGGAGACTAGTTGGTACTTTAAAAATTTTAGAATTTTATTGCAACAATTTGGCTTCTATTGATCTTGAACCACTCCGAGCTTTGCAATCGAATGACGAGGACGACAACAACAACATAAACCTAGCCCAAACATTCCAAATAAACCTCCCCCACCTCTGAACCCTGCAAAGAAGTTTTGAGTTCGACTTGTGGGCTCTCTTTCACGATTACGAAGCCAAGTACAATAGTACCCACCAAGTGAGACCTAGACCCCCCGTCAAGCACATAACTTTGGCTTCTTCCAAGTTGATGACCCCGACGCCCAATCTCAATTGGCGGACCTATACGGCTACAGCAGCGGAGAAGGACGGCAAATTCGGCAAGTGAGTTAGATTTATATTTTGACTCACACTTTTCTTTCAATGATGAAGAAGGAGGTCCCGTTCCCCAACAAATCGACATCCTAGATTGGTGGGGATCACACGAGAAAGATTTTCCCATCCTTGCATCAATGACCAAGGAGATCTTTTCGGTTCCGGCTTCCACTGTCGCCGTCGAGTCCGCCTTTAGTGTTGGAGGCAACGTCTTGGACGACAGAAGAAGTAGACTCATGGGGAAAAACATGGAAGCCACCATGTTACTTGATGATTGGTGCTCCGCCGAAATTAGAGACGAAGAACCGGATTGAGACAATCAAGTAGTATAACCCGACCAAGACCATTTCCCCGATGAAGAGTAGGCCAATTCCTCCGATCAAGCCAAATAGGTAAGCAAGGTAAGAGAACTACGTGGACTTTGATTCCAAAATGCAATTGAGCATTGAGGATACGTAGGCATCTTAACTTAAAATTTTAAATTTAAGTTGAGATCAAGTCTTTTTCCTTTATTTCTTTTTTCTCCCATTTATTTCGAATATGTAATTTGTAAATTGTAATCAAGACTTTAAGTCTTTTGTAATTTATAATTTTAAAGTTGTAATTTGTAAATTTTAAGTTGTAATTTGTAATTTTAAAGTTGTAATTTGTAATATAGTTGAAATTTGTATCAATAAAATTGTATTTGTACCTCGCATTATTCTAATTTTATTTATGCAAGTATATTTACATTTTTTACTTGAATTACAATTTTAACAAAAAAAACATGAACCGTCAAACCGGCCCGGAACCGGCCAGGAACCGTCGGTTCCGGACCTTGACGTGAACCACCGGTTCACGATTCAGGAATCGGAACCGTCCAAGCTACGACGGGCCGGTTCAGGTTCACGGTTCGGAGACGCCGATTCCCGAACCGTGGTGACATCTAATTCTACCCACTTCGTCGTCTTTTTTTTCCTTCATTATACTCTCTCGAATATGGAGGTGTCCTCCATTAGCTTACTCAGAGGCTCTAATTAGTACACATAATCAAAAAGACATGCATTGTCTCTTTAACTGCCACGTATCATCGCATTTCATACACAAATATATTTATTAAAATATTATGACGGCTAAAGTCGGATTAATATGAAACATTTTCTAAGTTAGGCATCCCCCATATGTACAAATAGTCCATAATACCTATATAATATTATAGAAGATCACTACTGATGTGCTCCTTTAAGAGGTGATGAAAAGGAGGAGGTTGTCTCGTCCGGAGGAGCAAGATCAGCTGGAACAGGAACAGAGGCAATTAATTTTTCGGTAACACATTGATGACGATTGATGTGCTCGTTTCAGAGGTGACGCCCTCCACTGTTCCCACAATTAGAGGAGAGAGAGTGGAAGGTTCCAAATTTTGGGTCTTGTTGGACGTTTGGATGTGTGATGTTGGGTTGGGGGGCATATTTGTTTATTCTATTTCTATTGCGTCCATCTTCTGATTATTCGTGCTCCAGTTTTACCGAACTTCGACTTCGGAATCACTGTACCCAAAACACTGATCGCCCACCATTGCCTCATTACTGTACTCCATTTGCTGATCAATATTGTCCATTCCCTGATTGGCCACCATTCCCTGATAAATGTACTCCATATCGATTTACTCCATTTGCTGATTGGTCACCATTGGCTGATCGATATAGTTCATTGGTTGATGGATGCAGTTCATTCGTTGAATGGCCACTATTTATTGATCAATGTAGTTCATTTGCTGATTGGCCACCATTGGCATTGCACATATGCTTGTGTCGTTTGGCATTGCATTACACATATGATGTTTGTGTCGTTCTGGTGGTTGTTGTGGTTGTGGTTGTGGTTTATGACGACGTTCTGGTGTGACTCTGGGAGGCTCATTCCATTGTACAAAGATTTGAGCTCATCTTCTTTCTTTTTGCTTGCAATTTCTAAGTATATTTTGTATATTTTTCACAAAACACGTAAAAATATCTAATTGAACAAATAATGCAATTGCATAACATATTTTGCATTATTAACATTTAAAATGAGTCAAATTTAGGTTTAAAAGAATGCAAAATTCGTGTTTATCACTATACTGTACCTAATGTTAGCTTTCCAATGTAAGGAAACTTGCGGACTGACACTACAACCTTTCACGCTAGGGAGTCGAGATCTATCTTGGTTGTGAAATATTGTTTTACTTCTGCAAGGAATTAACTATGTCACCTACTGTGATTATTTGTACCACAACCAGTCTACAGTGCAGAAGATATTAAAACGCTTGACCTATTAATGAGATAAAATTATTTGTTCTCTTCTTGGGTAAAAGTGGATGTAGAGTTTATTGTATACAAGCGGCTCTAACCGTGCAAACTGCAAACAACTCAAAACATGTTTTTCAGTATATTGACCTTAACATCACCATGCTAGTGTGTGTGCGCGCGCGCGCATAACACTAAGGTAGTCCTGTCGATTTGGTGTGGGGCATTAGTCGGTGCTACGCCTTTCAAAAGCCATCATCGTACCATGTGTGTCACAACTCCATGGCCACCGATTTTTGGTTCGGGTGAGGCGATGTTGAGTTCAAGTTTGTTTTGGAATTCTGCAATGTTGTTTGTTTGGTTCGGGTGAGGCAATGATGATTTCAAATTTGAGTCTCTTTTGTTAAGATATTTTTGCCTATATTCTTTTGAGTACGTAGTGCAGTTTGCATGCCGATTTGTTGTAGCTTCCATTTTTATTTGAGTTGTGGTTTGTATTAGGTTTGAATTTGCTTGGGGTTTATGCACTACAGTTCTATTTGGGCAGAAATTGGTTTGCACCAATCCGGTTAAAGTTGTGATCATTTTAGAACTCAGTCTCTTTTTTATATAGATTTTTTTCTCAATTTATTTGACCATGTGGTTTGAATCTCGTTAAAGTTGGAATAGAATTTGACGTGATATCAACTGTGTTTCATACAAATTCCTAGATCTGATAATTTAGCACAATGATCAAGTTGTCACTAGATACCAAAGAAAGCTATCCAGATAACTAGTTACAAAAGAATCCACCACCCAACCAAAAGAAAGAAAAAGTTCAGTAAATAGTTTATCGATACCTTCTTTTGAGTTTTTGGGTGTCAGTATCAACTATAGTAGTATCTTTTTTACTTTTTTTTCTTAATTAAAAAAATAAAATTGGTAATACTTGGAAGAGGCAATATCTACATACGTAACGTGCTTGTCTCTCCTTACATGAAATCTTATATTCCAAATGAAGAAAAGTGTACTACATGATTGTTTTAATGCATCGAGATTTTGTAACATATGTATATTTATAAACTTATTTGCACTTAATTATACTTCTTCCTTCTTTTAAAATAGGGCAACACGAGATTTAATTAATGCGAAATTCTAAAATATAAGAGAAAAAAAAACAATTGAAGTTAAATATTAATACTCACCTTAGTAAAAATGTTTTTGAAAAAAGAAAATAGATTAATTTAATGGGACGAACTAAAATGACTAAAGGTAACTTTTTTTAAAGACGGGTAAAGTATTATGTTTGAATATCGATGTGTCGTATATATCATGTCGATATTACTGTCTTATGTCATACATATTTTAATACAATCATACATAATTTCTCTCCACTTCTGTCTTTAAAAATATCTCATATTCAATTGCCTTGTCCATTCATTCAAGTGTGATCAAATCACTAGTTTTACTTTAATACCTCATTATTTTATTCAACTAGACTTTAGATGAGAGATGAGTAACAACTCTGGAGAATGCGCTCTAACTCAGGGCATCGGCAATGCGCCGATGGATTTGGGGCCGCGCCACTCCAAAGATATGGGAAGAGGTGTAGTACGGCCCCTGTGGAGAAGGGTGCGGCATGAATAGGGGTATGTGTTGCACCTACGCGCAAGACTGAAAGGGAGTATTTAATTATTTTTAAATTTAAAATTTAATATTCACTTTAGTAACTCTATTAATGAAATTTATTATTTTTGATATTTATGATTTTCAAACTCTTTAAATAACAACATATTTTACTTTATAATTTTTATGATATTTATTGGAGTAATTTAGTTCTTTACCATATAGTACTACTATTATTTAATTTGGTAAAGTCAGTAGTACTTAAAAATAAAAATTAATATTAAAATTGTTTAAGTAAAGGTATAAGTTATTGATGCTTAGGTGTCATTCTGTTCCTTTGCATCAAGATACAATACATGACAAGTAAATTTTGAATCATGGCTGAAGTAGCTAAGAAATGAGCGTGTGCACTTTGATATATATATATATATATATATATATATATATATATATATATATATATATATATATATATATATATATATATATATATATATATATATATATATATATATATATATATATATCTCAATCCAATAGGTCCAGAGAATTCACTAGATCACAGGGTCTAGGAGATCATGAATTTGTCAGAAATCGGTCGTCGGACACACTTTTCTTGCTTCAAAACCTCAACCCACTACACTATTGGCTAGTATAGAGAAACAAAGGATCGATCCCACGATGACGGATGTGTTAGCAAGAATTTAGAGGGTTTGGGAGGGTTGCCTGTTGCCACACAACAAGTGGGTCGAGAATTTTAAAGGGGGGCAGGCACTGACAGAGGAGACAGAGATCAGGGAGTCAGCGGCAGCCTTCTTTCAGCAGCTTCTGACATCGGACGTTGGGGACCTTGCAGAGCCAGACTTATCTCTCATCCATACACTTCCAGATTCAGTTGACCAGGAGGCCCTGTGTGCGCCACCGCAGGAGAAGGAGGTTAGGGATGCAGTTTTTGAGATCAGTGGTGATAGTGTGTCCGGGCTGGATGGGTTCACTTCTTTGTTTTTTCAGCACTGCTGGGACACTTTGGGGAGGGATGTGATTGCAGCTGTGGCAGACTTTTTCAGTGGGGCGTTTATGCCCCGAAGCTTCACGGCTACCATGATCGTCCTCATTGCTTCAAGACTTTCACCTTTACTCCCCCTTGTCATTGCACCGAATCAGAGGGGGTTCATCAAGGGCCGCCTGCTTAGTGACAATGCTCTTCTGGCCCAAGAGTTGATACATGACCTGGGGAAGGAGCTTTCGAGTAGATGGAGATCGCCCAATCTGGCACTCAAGCTGGATATGGCAAAGGCGTATGATAGAGTCCAGTGGCCGTTTTTGCTCAAGGTCTTAGAAACGATGGGATTCTCAACAACCTGGGTGAGTATTATTAGTAGATGCATCTCGTCTTGCTGGTTCTCAGTCTTTGTGAACGGGGGTCCGGCGGGTTTCTTTCAGTCCTCAAGAGGGCTAAGACAAGGGGATCCCTTATCTCCCTCCCTCTTTGTGTTAGCGGCAGATTACCTTTCAAGATGTCTGGATAGGCTGATCAAGGGGGATATAGAGATGATATACAGATGCCGAAAAAAGGCCCCCATTATCACTCATCTCTCCTACTTGCCGAAGAGGGAGATTTTTTGGCTTATCTGGAACCAAGGGTTGACCCCTACCATCTTGGTGTTCATTTGGAAGTTGTTATTTGATAGGTTGCCGGTGGATGAGGAGTTGCAGAGGAGGGGGATTGAGTTAGCGTCTGGATGTCAGTGTTGTCGGTCTCCTTCAGTCGAGTCTCTTAGTCATGTCTTTTTCTTGAGTCAGTCGGCTTTTTCTGCATGGGAGTATTTCGATGCCTGGTTTCCTTCCTCGCACACACCGATTCACACGAGCACTGATATTGCACTTAGACTAGGTCGCTGGCGGAGGTCCTCTTTCCAAAGGGCTCCTGCCTTACATATTAGTTTTCTTGTTCCCTGTTTGATTGCTTGGTTTCTTTGGACGGAGAGGAACGGCTGCAAGCATGGCGGTCGTCCTTTTTGTCACTCTCATGTTATTTGGCAGGTCACTCACCACCTGCACGTGCTTGTCTTGGCCGGCAAGATCACCCCGACCCACTGGAGGGGATGCTCGCCGTCGGTTGATTTCATGCCTTTCTCCCCCAGACAGCGTGTTCTGCGGTCACTCATGGTCCTATGGCATCCCCCTGATGCCCCTTGGGTGAAGCTAAACACTGACGGTGCCTTCTCTACATCAACAATGGAGGCGGGGGAGGGAGGATTGGTTCGAGGCTCTGATGGAGGACTTTTGTGTGCCTTCTGTGCTCCAATAGCCGCATCATCGAGCTTTGAGGCGAAACTGTTGGCTCTGATTCGGGGGTTCAAGATGGCTATGGAGCTTTCGACACACATCTGGATTGAGCTTGACTCAGCGACTCTGGTTACCTTGTTGTCATCTAGACAGTTTGGCGCTGCGGATTTCAGATATCACATGGCTTTGATCCGGAGTATGACTTCTCAGCGACATGTTTGGTTCTCACACATCTACAGAGAAGGGAACCAAGCTGCTGACTTTCTTGCAGGTAGGGGGTTCAGACCCCTGCCCTTACTTACAATGATCCAATCTCTGCGCCTCGGTATCTGAAGGCGCTGGTTAGGATGGACCAGCTGGGATATCCTAACTTCCGTTTTCGACATAGAGATGTGGGTTGATCCAGCTTGTTTAGTGGCTGGTTTTGATAATTTTTCATTTCTCCCTCGTATATATACAGTCAGTTTTTTTCCACTTGATAGTACGGAGGATCTCGACTTGTGGGACCTCTACTTGGCTTCTTCATGTTCTTGTTTAGGTCCTAGTCACTTTTAGGCTAAGATCATGTTGTTAGAACATATTATCTTGATATTAATTATGGGTTGGAGGTCTGCCTAAAACCTCCCGCCCACAAAGGGCGTTCTTGATTTTAAAAAAAATTAAACTACTGGGTCACGAGAATTAAAAGCACTCAAGTACTAACTAACTACTAGACCTAAGAAACAAGAAAAACACGTACGCATACATGATTCGAGATATGACTTAACTAAGGATATTTTATCAAAACCACCAGGTCAAGTAAATTTTTTTTCCTAAAACGGTTAGACAAAAGAGCATGAAAAAGCAGTGGGACAGATTCCCGATTTAGCTACTGCGATAGGTAAAGCTACAAAAGCAAACAACAATGGGTCTGGATCTAACTACCAACGATCTTCATCTTCTTTAGCAAATAAACATGAACATGAACGAAACAGAGCAAATTCAGATCGGATCTCAGACATTTCGATTAAGCAAAAAACTATCAGATCTAAGCTATCAGGTCGAGTAAATCGGAAGCCACAGTAAAACTATCCATAACCATGCAGATCTACACCAGTACGTACCAGATCCACAACTTCGAATCAAAATTCCACTCCAGATCAACCTGATCCAAACTCAACCACATTCAGATCCATCTCCATCAACTCCAATTCAAACAATTCAACCACAAACCAACTCCGATTCAACAACCAATTGCGAAAAGCATCCAAATCAGTAAAATCTAGCATCAAGCATCAAGACCGAAGTAAAATAGAAAACATAAACTTCCATAACCACCGAAATAAGGTTCAAACGAAAATATCAGTCGCCGAGCTTCCGGCAAGGAAGTTCACGGCGAGGCAAAACAACAGAAAAACAAAAACGATTGTATCTTTGCCCTTGTGACGACGGTGTTACACCATAGAAACTACACTAACCGCCAAGTCTGCCCAGAATTACCCCATTGATGCCAAGTGCGTGTGAAATGAGCTAACTATAGTGAAACTAAAGAGTATGTGGAGTTGGTGTAAAGTGATCTCCTTTTCTTTAAGATAATTGCCCCTTTTATAGCTGAGGCTCAGATCCCTAGGGCTTCTTTCTTCATGATTTGTCACTTTTGCCCTCTGAAATAGGATCCTTTAGAACTGCTCCTTACTTCAGTTTTGCTCCTTCCCCCCCCCCCGGGTAATTTGTATGCATTTCCTGGGTTTGGCACATTTTTCACGTACCTGAACTTACAAACACTTATTAGTTCACTGAATTTACAGAATTTAACCCCATAACCAATGCATGAAATGATCCTTATCAAACTGCTCACACTTAACTCATACTTGTCCTCAAGTATGAAAGACAAAATAAAAGAAATAAGGAAAATTTCAATGCATGGTTATGACTTGATTGACTCTACAGAAAAGAAAAGACTCAGACTCCTAGACCTAAACAACAAAAACTTAGACAAAGAACAACACATAGACGTGCAATTAAGAACACAAACAAAACACAGAAACAAAACAAGCTTAAGGTCAATCCAATCGTCTACAGTCTCAGGTTCTCCCCCTCTCTTCTTCTATCTGGTCAGTTTCTCAGTTCGTCAAGATAGCCTCTATTTTCACCAATTGTTGGGTTCACTCGGTCACTCATTCCTCACCAGAAACATTTTTGCCATACCACTGATGCCTTGAGTTCTACTGACACAGGGAAGTTCCTTAAGGTCTTTCAATGGGTTGTAATGGGGCCAGGGGATTTTAGTATATAGGTGAAGATCCTAGGGGGTCTAAGTTCAAATAAGTGCAAGTAAAATTATGTGAAGGACATGTGAACTTAAGGACAAGAGATAGAAACAACCTCCCTTTTACAATCTATCTTCAAAGAACTAAATTGGAGTTGCTCCTTGGCCAAGGTGGCCTTATTCCCCCTTTCTAGCAGGTCAGGTTATATATCTTCCTGCGCTGATTCCCTATAAATCCCCGGATCTGGTGAAAAAAAAAATTCTGCCTTTTTTCTTTTCTCTTTTTTTTAATTTCCCTGGGTCAAGTTACAACTTTCTCCTGCTTTTTTATATTTTTCTCTTTACTTCCATCTCCCTGTTACACAACCTATTTCCTATCCCAATTGGTTAGTTGCCCCCACTCCGCCCCCTTGTTCACATGATATGAAGGCTAAGGGTGCCAAGGAAAGGACAAAAATTTTATAAGCTCAACATTGGCCAACTATGGCGTGCCTTTACAATGTGGCAGGTCTAGCGGATTCGAAAGAATTAAGCTCAATCGGTTATCCTATTGCCTTTAGTCCTTACTCCCATATGTCATTTCTCCCTAAGCATCAAGTGGCAGCCTCTCTTTTCTGTTTAGTAGAAAATGTTCTACTCTTAGGCTTTTAATTCACAATATACAAGGCTTTACAACTAGATCAAATTAAGGCCTTTCTATCGTTCTTACTTCCTTCAAACTGATTTTGATTTATTAAGGAAAGATGTCTCAAAAATTGATATGCATCATCTCTTTCGCCAGTTTATACTTAACACAAACATCCTAAAAACAACCTGACACTAAACTGACTCGAGACCAACAAAAACACATGCTTGACATTACTGCACTAACTGCTCTCCCCCTCCCACTTCACTCATGCTTGTCCCCAAGCAATCCTCATGAAGTGAAAAACAGGGCAGTTGGTGTTCACAGGCAACATAACCTTCTCACACTTAGGCCAAGCAGTGGGCTAAGTGAGAGAAGATAAACACAGAAAATAACATAAACCAACATATACCAACATACGCTATATCAACAAACTTCTCACACTTAGACCGAGAATCGGGCTAAGTGAGAGAGAGCACACAGAACACATATATACAGACACAACGAAACATGCTCAAAATAGAGAAGAACATGCATCACAGACACTTAACAAAAGAAAATAAAACAACAACTGAAATGCAAAATTTACTTGGTCACTTGGGGGGTATCAATTCTGCTTCTGACTCCCCTGGGAGCCAGATTTCTGGGGCATGTCCTTTGGGCGGTTGGTCTTCACTTCACTTTCTTAGGAACCGATGGTGTTAGTTCCTCGGCATCCTTCACTGTTGGCTTCGGTATGGTTTTCTTCACTGACACGGTTATTGTAGGCTTGGTGGTCATCTCTTTCCTCTTCTTAGACGGGGTAGTGGCAGGAATAACTGGCGCTTGCTGACTGGAGGGTTTTCCTGGGGCTGGGGGTCTGATCTCTCCACTGGACCAGGGAGGAATAATTTGCTAGGCTTGGGAACTCCTTTGCTCGACTGAGGTCACCATCCGCATCATCAAGGTAAGGGCCTCAGTCATCTTCTCTGTGTGCGCCTCCAGTGATTTCTTCAGTCCCAATACAGCCGAGGTCATCGTGCCCATTCCGCCCCAGATCTCTCCTATCTCACTCCTGACTTCCTCCATCTCCTTTCGCCAGCTCTCTCTCTCTCGGCAATTTGCACCACCCCTTCTTCTACCTTCACAACTGCCTCGGCATTCTCCACTTCATAAAATGCGACCTCCCCATCCTTCATGATCAGAAGGCCTTTGTTGAAGAAATAATCAAGGTTGAACAGCTCTGGAGGATCACACATTGCAAGGGTAGGCACCGATTTTGCTATCTTCATGATTACATTCCTCCGAAGGTAAGCACCGAGGAGGTGACATGTATAGAGGTGACGGGAAGTATGGGAAGTCATCAAGTGGCAAGCCTGGGCTAACCAGTACCCCAGATGGATCTTCACTGCCTTCAGCATACACCAGACAAAGTATAGCTCAGGTATAGTGAGGGCAGAGCTTCCCTGACCCATGTGATAATATTTGATGAAGACCTGGGTGAAGCAGATGATATGGTTAGTAATATGGACTCCCTTCGAGACGCTCATCTTGAAGGTACCACCCCGCTTGTGGGTGATGAGCTCCCAAGCCTTCTGAGTGTCGAAGCCTGGGGTCTTCTTCGGGGGCCCGATTACCCTCTCATTCCATATGTCTTCCTCATCCTTCTCCAATGTGAACAATCTCATCCTCAAGGACCACTCCCTGATGCTCATCGTTATCTCCTCATTGAAT
The DNA here is from genome assembly GCF_004379255.2 of Salvia splendens. NCBI lineage: Eukaryota > Viridiplantae > Streptophyta > Magnoliopsida > Lamiales > Lamiaceae > Salvia > Salvia splendens. The sequence continues at coordinate 21,738,752 of NC_056047.1, read as the reverse complement.
AGGCAAAAGCTGATTGAATCAGGGTCAGGGTCCACAGTGGACTTAAACTTGTACGAGGTAAAGAACTCCTTGACCAAGGCGGTTGGCACTTCCGTCTCGCTATGACCCAGCAACCATTCAAAGCCGATGGCGCTGATATAAGAGAGGAACTCTTCCTCCAACTCAATCTCCTGCAGCGAATGTGAGTGGTAGCGTTTCCCCGACTTGACAAGTTTTCCTTTCGTCCCTCGCTCCGCATATGTCAGCACTTTCTTGGGATCGTCGAATTGGGCCATGGCTTCTAGCAGCTTCCTCGTTACCAATACTTTCATCATCTCGTAAATGGCCTCCTCAGGCGGGTTAGCTCCCGCTTCTTCCTCTTTTTCACTGTCCTCCCCAGGCTTCTCCAATGCCTTAGCAAATGGTACTCGGACGGGCTCTGCGGTGGGCTCTTTAATAACCAGGGTTACGGAAGCCTGCCTGTGCTTCTTTTATATGGACTTGGCCTCCTGCTTCCCTTTACGCTTACGCTCAGCGGCAAAGCGCTTCTCAAGGACCTCACCGGAGGCCTCCTCTTCCTTCTCTGAATTCTCCTGGGTCTTGGGGGTGCCCTCCCCTATTTCTTCCTCTCCCTTCGAGGAACCAAAATGTAACTTTCATGCCCTTGTAGCAGCTACCAAGTCATCCATCTGCTTGCTCCGACGGGTGTTTCTTCTCGTCATTCTCTCGTCGACTGGCGTTTCCTCCGCCTCTGACCCATCCTCTAGATCAACAATTTCTTTCAACCCTTCACTTTCAGGGTTTTCTGCCTTCACATCGACAGACTCCTTTGTCCCAACTTCCTTACCATCATCTTCATTGACAATCTCTTTCTCCGTTTCTCGAGCAATAACAACAAGGATTTCTCCCTCAACTTCAGCAGGGATTTCTCCCTCAACATCAACAGGGATTTTTCCCTCAACAACCTCCTCATCACCTTGTCTAGTCTCTATGTTACCTTAATCACTACCAGCAATAACTCTCTCATCAACTTCCTCTCTCTCGCTACCCTCCCAGTACCTTCAGCATCTTCTCTCTCATCACCCTCATCACCTCATCAACTTCCTCTCTCTCGCTACCCTCCCCAGTACCTTCAGCATCTTTTCTATGATCACCCTCATCATCTTCTACTCGCTCATCACCCTCCACTCGCTCATCACACCCTCCCTGTGACACTCTCTACGCGTTCTCCTCTCCCTCACTACCCTGACTTCCCTCCTCCTTATCTTCCCCTTCTGCCTCCTCTACTTGTTCCTCGTGTGGGCACTCTGCCGCCTCTGCATGTGGCAAAATAGGGGCAGGGGTAGATGTCATGGTTAGGATTTTATTTTGGACCGCTGAGAAAGGGGGTTCTGTGACAGGGGCTAGGGTTTCCGGTAATTTTTAGGGGTTTACTTTATGAGAGGTTAGGGCTTGGGTTGTGGGGGGTTTCTAGAAAGGTCGGCGGTATGGGTGGAATATCAAGCGGGGTCAGGGCGGCTTCTTCCTCTTTACATACCTCCGCCAAGCGAGCATAGAATACACTTGCCTTTGCTCCACGGCCTTATATCTTCAAGAACTCCTTCATCATTTTCTCCGGATCGGACTCATCGGTCGGCTTGGTGGTGACGACGGTGGTTGTAGTAGGCAGATCGGTGGAAATCTCCGGCGGTATGGCAGAGGTTGTGGTTGCCACCGCCGTTGGCTCCGGCCGTACTGCAATCGAGTTGAGAGTCACGTTTAGGGATGAAGAAGTCGCCACCGCGTCTGATCGAGGGACGACAGGTGGCTTCTTTGCCGGTGGATTCGTAAAGGATTTTGACGAAGACTCGCCGGTCTTTGCCTTGTTGGGTTGGGGATTCTTCCTTCGGCTGGTGTTTTAGGGTGGCTGGTTCTCCATGATCTCGTGGTCGGAATTCTGCGGTGGTTGGTGGCGGTTCCGTCGGAAGCTTACATAGAGAAAGTTATGAATGGTGAGGTTAGGGTTTCAAAAATTTAATGTGTGTGTTGTGAGAGAAAATAATTGTGAGGGAGAAGTATAATAAATTAGGGGAAGTTATTTTAGGAAAATTTGAAAAGAAAGAAAGGAAAGGGAAAGGGAAATAAAAATAAAAGGAAAAGAAAAAGAGAGAGAGACGGTTGCCTGATGATGTAAGCAACCGTACGCCTCCTCCTTGGCAGTTCTTTTTTTAATTTTGAAATTCAAAATTCGAAACTTCCCCCCCAAATTTGCCTGAAAATTCCCCCTCCTCACGTAACTGCTACTTTCACGCTTCCTCTCACAATACAACACTTAGGAAATTTTTAACTAAAAACGAGACACCAGATTCCTAGGTCCAGGGGATATGAATCCCAAATAATTTCGACCTCAATTGGTTTCCCAGGTTTGCTTGGTGTTTTAAAAATATTTTTGAGTAATTGATTTTTTTCTTTGTTAGGATTTTTAATATCAAGATTCAGGAAACCTAACTACATTATTTACAATACGTGCGTAAGTATTCTTGGGAATATACTGGTTCAGTCCACAGATTTAAAAACTTCATTACTATCTACCTGACCCAGGAATTCCCAAAGAATACTTAGCAACTTGACCAGTTAGGCAACAATGGAGAGTGTGCGCAGGGGAACTTCCTCCACTACGCACAACTCTGAACTATCCCTAAATACCTTGACCATGTGGCCATTAACAAAAAATTGGATAGAGTTAGAAGTGCTTCCCTGAATTTCCATAGCTCCATTTACTCTGAGGCCAACCATCGTGTAGGGCCCTATCCACTTGGACTTCAGCTTTCCAGACATCATCTTCAACCGTGATTGGAACAGGAGCACTTTCTGACCAACCTGCAACTCCTTGACCCAGAGGTTCTTGTCGTGCCATAACTTGGTTTTGTCTTTGTACTACATCGCAGCATCGTATGACTCAAGCCTCACTTTCTCCAGCTCTTGCAGTTGAATCTTTCTTTCCTCCTCACAGGCCTGAGGTTTCATGTTCATCTCTTTGACTGCCCAGTAAGCTCTATGTTCAACACCCATAGGAAGATGGCACATCTTGCCGAAAACGAGCCTATAAGGTGACATTCCTATGGGGTCTTGAACACAGTACGATAGGCCCAGAGAGCATCATCCAACCGTTTGCCTCCATGGTTCGGTTGCAGAAATGCGTTCCTTGATCTACAACCACTGCCATGGGCACTCCGTAGCGGCTGAAAATGTTGGCCTTTATAAACTTCGTGACCTCGTTTGCTTCACACGTGGCAGTCGCCTTCGCCTCTATCCATTTTGATACGTAATCTACTGCCACCAGTATATAAGAATTTGGGAATGGACCCAAGAAATCCATCCCCCATACATCGAACACTTCACAGACGATCACTGGGACCTAGGGCATTTCGTCGCGAGTGGAGATTCCCCCAGTCTGCTGGCATCGACCACAACTCTGGCAATACTCATATGCATCTTTATTCAGTATGGGCCAGTAAAAACCGCTGCCCAGAACTTTCCTAGCAGTTTTTCTTAGGCCAAAATGTCTGTCGCATGCCAATGCATGACAGTGGTCCAGCACGCCTCTCTATTCCCATTTCGAAATACACCTTCTGATTATCTGGTTTGAACCTATTTTCCAGAAGTAAGGATCGTCCCAAAAATAATACTTGGTCTCACTTCTAATTTTCATCCTCTGGGCCTGGGAAACTTTCGATTCACTCGGAAGCTCTCACGTGACTAAGAAATTTACCAGGTCTGCGAACCAAGGTTCTGCAGTTAGTTTAAACTTCCCTTTTTCTGTATCTTCTGGACCAGTTATCGCTAGCACTTCCATCCATCTAATCGGTCTAGAAGAATTTCCCACGTTATAAAGATGTTCTTCTGGGAATGCATCTGATATAGCTTCCTCTGTATCTCCTTGAAAAATTCGGCTCAGGTGATCGGCTACCTTATTCTCGGTCCCCTTCTTGTCCCTTACTTCCCAGTCGAACTCTTGTAGTAACAACACCCATCGGATTAGTCTTGGCTTAAACTCCTTCTTCGCCAACAGGTACTTAATAGATGCATGATCAGTGAACACTATCACCCTCGACCCAAGTAAATATGGTCGGAACTTCTCAAAGGAATACACAACAGCTAGCATTTCTTTTTCCGTGGTGTCATAATTCTTCTGGGCCTGGTTAAGAGTCTTCGAGGCGTAGAAAATTACATAACTCTTCCCATCAATTCTTTGACCTAGCACTGCTCCGACGACGTAGTCGCTAGCATCACACATCACCTCGAAGGGGTGATTCCAGTATGGAGCTCTGATTATTGGGGCTGATACAGCTTATCCTTCAGGAGTTGGAAGGCCCCTTGACATGCCTCATCAAAGACAAAATCGACATCATTCTGTAGGAGGTGGGTAAGTGGTTGTGCGATCTTCGCAAAGTCTTTTATGAACCTTCGGTAAAAACCTGCATGACCTAAGAATCCTCTCACTTCCTTCTGACTTGTAGGACAAGGTAGCTTCGAGATTATATCCACCTTTTCCTTGTCGACTTGGATTCCTCTCTCAGATACAACATTGCCCATGACGATTCTCTTTGGGACCATAAAATGACACTTCTCGAAGTTGAGGACAAGGTTCTTCTCTTGACACCTTCTCAGAACACCATCCAGATGACCTAAGCACGACTCAAACGAATCTCTGTAGACAGTGAAGTCGTCCATGAAGATTTCTATACTTTCTTCTAACAGGTCGGAGAAAATGCTCATCATACACCTTTGGAAAGTTCCAGGTGCATTGCATAGACCGTAGGGCATCCTCCTATACGCATACGTGCCAAAAGGGCAAGTGAATGTTGTTTTGTCTTTATCCTCTGGGTTGACGTAAATCTAAAAGTAGCCACTGTAACCGTCAAGAAAACAAAAGTATTGTTTCCCGGCTAACCTCTCCAGTTGATGAAAGACAGGGGGAAATGGTCTTTTCGAGTGGCTGTGTTTAACTTCTAATAGTCCATACACATTCTCCACCCTGTAACTAATCGTGTAGGTATGGGCTCATTCTTTTCATTCTTCACCACCTGTATACCCGACTTCTTCGGCACCATGTGGACCGGACTAACCCATTCACTATCTGGGATCGAGTAGATGATTCTCAAGGACAGTAACTTCAGTACCTACTTCAAGACTTCTTCTCTCATATTCGGGTTCAATTTCCTCTGTGAGTCCCGGTAGGTCTTTGCGTCTTCTTCCAAGCGAATATGGTGCATGCAGAGATCGGGACTGATTCCCACCAGATCCGATAGAGTCCACCTGATAGCTTTCTTATTTTTTCTGAGCACTTCCAGTAGTTACCCTCCTGCTCCTGGGTCAGGTTGCTGTTGACGATCACAGGAAACGTCTCATGCGCTTCTAGATAAGCATACTTCAAGCCTGGTGGAAGTGTCTTTACCTCCTTTTCGCTGAACTTGTCTCCTGGGGTAGGGGTTTTTGCCCATTTCACTTGTGGTTGACTCCCCTGGATCTGATAACTTTTCCACACTGGCCAAATGGGCTGATTCCTTTGACCTGGCAGACGTCAGACACTTACAAAATTCCACAATCGCTTCTGCTAGGTCCTCATCTGTCAACTCCAGTGTGTTCATTGCTTCGCACCAACCTGCTACCTCCTTATCAAAGGAATGGCTCAGTTCTGAATTATCAATCTGTTCCTGCATTAATTCAGTCTCAAGATATTCTTGGACCAGAGGGTTAATGATATCCACAACATGAAGATTCTCCACATCTAAAGGTTTTTTCATGGCCTCATCAATGTTAAATGTGAATTTTTCCCCATGATAATCCAGACAAATGGTTCCATCAAAAACATTAATTATGGTCTTAGCGGTGCGTAGGAATGATCTACCTAAAAGCACTCTGCTAGACTCAACAGACTCATTTTCACCCATCTTGATCACATGGAAATCGGCCGGATACAAGAAATCATGCACCTTAACTATCACATTTTCTAACACACCCTCTGGACAAATGCATGACCTATCCGCTAACTGGATCACCACTTTCGTGTCAACCATTCTTACTCCTACCAACTTCTTGTAGATGGAAAGCGGTAAAACATTTATCGAAGCTCCTAGGTCACACATAGCATGCTCAATTCTAATGTCCCCAATTGAAATTGGCAGAGTGAACATACCTGGGTCAGTGCGTTTTGATGGCATCATCCGCTTCTGAATCACTGTCGAAACACTTTCTCCGATCACTATTTTGCCATTAGGTTTAGTCTTCCCGGATATGAATTCTTTGATGAACTTGCTGAATAGAGGTAGCTTCAGAGCCTGTAGGAATGGCAGGTTGATTTCCAGCTTGCCGAAGATTTCCATGAAGTCCACTGGATCATCCTTCTTTTTTCTGACTTCCCCTCGGTAGGGAAATGGCTTCACTTGTTTGACCGTGTTGTTGGAATCTCAGTTGGAAGACTCTCCAGTTTCTTTCCTTACTTCTTCTTTCTCCACTTCAGTTCCTGGATCTAGGAAAAATGGGTCAGCCATTCGGGGTACTAGTTTTCTCAAGTCACCGCTCTAGATATCACCCTCTGCTCTAGATATCACCCTCTGCTCTGGCTTCCCTTGTTTCCATTTCTTTTGTCCCAGTGTCTTCCTTCTGACGGAGCAGATCATCTCCTTCTTTATTCACCTCAGTAAGTGTCCCTTCATCCATCCCCATTGTCGGACCTTTGTACTCTCGTCCGGACCTAAGGGTGATTTGACTGATGTTAGCCCTGTCTGGTGGCTTGACTGTGGCAGGAATCCATCCTTCGTTCCCACGCATTTCACTCAGGGAAGTCGCGATCTGAGATAACTGCTTCGCCAGCATGTCCATGGTTGCCTTGTGCTCCACTTAAGTATCCTGAAGCTTATGTACCACATCATTGTTGGACTGCATTTTATTCTGCATGTGTTGCTGTCTGAAGTTTGGCTGACTGGCACTCGGTCCTTGATGGTGGCTAGGGCCATGTCCTTGATTTGAATGGAAATTCCCTTGAGGTCCCTGATTGTTGTTGTACTGATTACCGACCCTTGATTCCCATGGTAATTGGGTTGAGGGTTTGAGTTATTGCCCTGGTAATTCCTCTGATGGGGTGGCACATAGGAATTCGCTGGATTGTTCTGATTCCTGTTCGCCCAATTGGACCGGTTGCCCTGATTCCGGTTGCCCCAATTATTCTGTCCTTTCGGATTTCTTCCATACCAGTTGGATTGATGTTCCGGTTGATTCGAATAGTTGGTAATCTGCTGCTGGGGTGGTGGATTCGGGTTATCTTCAGTCCATCTAAAGTTAGGGTGATCCCTCAATGGGGTATCCCTTTGCTTCCCTGGGTTCCAGCTTCCATTCGTATTCCAGCTTCCTATTGATTTGCCTGGGCTTGGAAATCTCCTTCCGCTGGCGGACCATAATATGGTTGAGGTTGCAATTCCTCTAGACCTGGCACTTTCGCCTTCTCGGGTGGGGCAGGTTGATTACTTTTCTCTATAGCACTCAAAAGTGCCTTCTCTAATCTGTCAATTCGGGCCTCCACCTTCTTGTCGCCTCGATCTATGATTGCATTAGTTGATCCTCTTCTGAGAATGGCACGCGGCTGATCATACGCCTTCTTTGCATCAATTAATCTTCCTAGAATCTCCCTGGCCTCGCTCGCACGCTTCTTGGTGAAATTTCCCCTTCTCGAGGAGTTCATCAAATCCTTGGACTCGGGATTCGCCCCTTCATAGAAAATGTTGTAGACCTCTGCTTTGACCATTCGGTTGTCAGGACATGAGTCAAGCAGCCCTTTGAAGCGTGACCAATATTGGCTTAAGGACTCATCATAATCCTGCTTGCATGCCTGAATTTCCTTTTTGAGAGCATTAGTCTTGTTCGTGGGGAAAAAGTAGTCCAAGAAAACCAATTTGAAATCTTCTCACGTGCGGATAAAATTGGCCGGTAACCTTAATAACCATGTGTTGGCTTCACCCTTCAGCGCAAATGGGAGCGCACGTAACCTGTAATCATCCTCAGTCGAGTCATGGGGTCTCTTCTGAATACTGCAGAGCTTGCAAAACTCATGGAAAAATTCATATGGATACTCAATCTTCCGCTCGTAGAAATGCGACATCACGGACAATACGTTTGTTTTGATGTCGATAGCCCGTTGAGCCTGGGTAATAACAATGGCTTGGGACGGCTCGCCATCCAGATGGGCATTGAGCGAGCCAATCTCTGGATCGTTATCCATTACGTCCGCCATATCCCCTGTATTTTCTTCCTCTGTTTCTGAATTTGATTCTGGTTCTTTCTTGATCGGCGAGGTCGGGTCCTCTTCACTTCCTAAACTCAACTGGAGGGGGTCAGCTGTTGTGAGCCCTGATCTAGTGGTGACAGGGGCAAGTACTTCCTTAGGTTGCCAGCTGAACTGAGAGTCTCTCCAATTGAGCCTCTGCTCATAAACTAAAAACAAAAAGGGAAAAGCAACAAATCAAAACTATATACACCAAACCATTCTAAACACAAACATAAATAACGCCATCCATCCCCGGCAACGGTGCCATTTGAAGTAGCATAGGTCCAGAGGATTCACTAGATCACAGAGTCTAGGAGATCATGAATCTGTCAGAATTTGGTCGTCGGACACACTTTTCTTGCTTCAAAACCTCAACCCACTACACTATTGGCTAGTATAAAGAAGCAAAGGATCGATCCCACGGGGACGGATGTGTTAGCAAGCATTTAGAGGGGTTTGGGAGGGTTGGCTGCTGCCACACAAAAAGTGGATCAAGAATTTTAAACCACTGGGTCACGAGAATTAAAAGCACTCAAGTACTAACTATCTACTAGACCTAAGAAACAAGAAAAACACGTACGCATGCATGATTCGAGATATGAGTTAACTAAGGATATTTTATCAAAACCACCAGGTCAAGTAAATTTTTTTTCCTAAAACGGTTAGACAAAAGAGCATGAAAAAGCAGTGGGACATATTCCCGATTTAGCTACTGCGATAGGTAAAGCTGCAAAAGCAAACAACAACGGGTCTGGATCTAACTACCAACGATCTTCGTCTTCTTCAGCAAATAAACATGAACATGAACGAAACAGAGCATCAAAAACAGAGCAAATTTAGATCGGATCTCAGACATTTCGATTAAGCAGGAAACTATGAGATCTAAGCTACCAGGTCGAGTAAATCGGAAGTAACAGTAAAACTATCCATAACCATGCAGATCTACACCAGTACGTATCAGATCCACAACTTCGAATCACAATTCCACTCCAGATCAACCTTATCTAAACTCAACCACATTCAGATCCATTTCTATCAACTCCAATTTAAACAATTCAACCACAAACCAACTCCGATTCAACAATCAATTGCGAAAAACATCCAAATCAGTAAAATCCAGCATCAAGCATGAAGACCGAAGTAAAACAGAAAACATAAACTTCCATAGCCACTGAAATAATGTTCAAACGGAAATATCAGTCTCCGAGCTTCCGGCAAGGAAGTTCACGGCGAGGCAAAATAACAGAAAAGCAAAAACGATTGTATCTTCGCCCTTGTGACGACGGTGTTACACCATAGAAACTATACTAAACCGCCAAGTCTTTCCAGAATTACCCCATTGATAGCCAAGTGCGTGTGTGAAATGAGCTAACTAAAGTGAAACTAAAGAGTATGTGGAGCTGGTGTAAAGTGATCTCCCTTTTCTTCAAGATAGTTGCCCCTTTTATAGCTGAGACTCGAATTCCTAGGGCTTCTTTCTTCATGATTTATCACTTTTGCCCTCTGAAATAGGATCCTTTAGAACTGCTCCTTACTTCACTTTTGCTTCTTTTTCCCTGCCTCGGATAATTTGTATGCATTTCCTAGGTCTGGCAGATTTTTCACGCTCCTGAACTTACAAACACTTATTAGTTCACTGAATTTACAGAATTTAACCTCATAACCAATGCATGAAATAAGTCTTATTAATGGCAAAAATATTATTTGATTGAAAAGACAATTTTAATACATATGAGCACATACTAATTTACTTAAATACACCTTAATTCTTTCTTTTCTTTTAATTTGAAGCATAAATTATTTTAGCTGAATGAGATAATATGACTCCTTATCAATCTAAGATTATGTCTTAAGATTCAGCCTGATGAATCAAACATAATATATATGGGAAATATAATTTTTCAAATAGAACTGCTTTTTAGGATCCGTTCGGTTTAAAAGATTATATCTCGTGATTAAATATATAATATATTTAGTTTATGAGGTTTGAATCTCATAACTTAATCTTAGATATACAATCAAATAATAATAAGTCATAATAATCAAACTGCGTAAATAAAATCAAATAGCATGAGATGGACGGATGATTCATAATTGAAGTACATAAAAATACAATAAAATAGTATGGGGATAGATGGTTCATATGACAAATGTTCCGATGTGGTGAATCTCATTTAAAACCATAATCAAAGACAAAAATCTTGTAGTACTATAAAACAAAGAATCAAAAGCAAAAAAAAGAGGAGGAATAAATGCTGGCAAGTGGGGGGCTCACCTCAATCCAACTTGCAAGAAAGAAAGCCTTCCTTCTATCGTCCACATCATTTTCTCCATTGAAATTTCCACTCCAATCACTTTCTTCTTTTTACCTTTTCTTTGGCTTTTTTTATTTTCCAAATGCTAATGTCTATAAAATTATAATTATATGTTAAACTCTAATTTCCATGCCAGCTTTAAAATTTACATGTAAATTGCTATATTTTTTTTATAATTTTATAATTAAACTATTGATGACTTACTTACGTGACATTATCGAACGTCAATCAAAATTACATCACAATTTATGCAGCGAAACAATATCGAATCATACAATAAAAATGTTAAATTATGGCTTATATTAAGTTATTTTAGAATTGGAATCTTGATTATTTGGAAATTAGTACTTACAAATTAGTAATGTGATAGTCTAAAAGCATGTTTTAAAGTTGGTTCATGTAACCAGAATTTAACGAAAGTTTTGAAATTTACGGTTTTAAAAAATCAAATTTTGATTCGTACTTAATAATCCATCTAAAAATCGTGCAATCGAAACGAACTTGCTTCATCATGATCGATTCGACAATTCATGAAAAATTACAAATCTCAAAATTATGAAAGGTTGGAGATATCAAGTAGTTTTAAGACCATCCACGTTCGTGCTCTTGCCAAATAGCACAGATGTGGGCCTGGATCCACTTTTATTATCTTTTTACTTCATGCTCTACCCCAAGAGCACAACACCCACATCCATACTCTTCTGCAAGGACATGCTCAAGGGTCCCACCATTCCATTATTTAATTTAAATACTTCAATTACTAAAAACATTTCCACAATATTAAAATGCATTAAAAATATCCGATACCATTACAAATTACTAAAAAATAAAAAATACATAATTAAAATCCTAAAAATTAAAAGTTACATAATTAAATTCATAAAATAAAAAAAAAACACTACTCGTGGCCGAATTTCGCCCAAATGTGTTTAATTAGGTCTTCTTGTAGCTCAGTGTAGGTTCTGATATCGGGCATTGTGTGTCTTGTTTCGAACCTCTCGCCCACCGTCGTATGCACACCTCGATGTGAAAAATGGATGATGAATGTGTGTATTTATAGATGATTTTGGGGTTTTAAAAAATTATAAAAAAATAAAAAAAATTCCAGAAAAACGGTAATAAAACAGCTATATTTTTTAGAATTTGAATTTTTTTTATTTTCGGTATTATTTTTAATTTAAAAAAAAAATTAATTCCAACGGATAATCCGTTAGCGAATAGAAACGCGCCACTTCGCCTGCTCAGCGACACGGACGAGCTCGATGCATCGAGCAGCGCCGTGCCAGCGGCGAGCAGCGCGTTACCGCGCCACCGGCACGAACGTCGTCTGTCCCAGCGAGCACCGCTGCGGATGCTCTAATGTTTTGATCGATACCAATCAGCCACCACCGTACCTCTTTCTGTCATTAAGGAGTGGAGTCCCATAATGTGGTAGGTTAAACTTAAAGCATTATTGCATCTTTTTGGGTGAATGCATATCGAATTATCAATGGCAATAGCTTTAAATGATCGCACCAAGAGAAAGGGACACATGCTTGCCAATTATCACCTTCATTTCCTCATTTGTATTTCAAGTTGGAAGAGTTTTTATCTCATTCATGCTTTTTTGTTGTCTTACAATTTTAGAATACTCCATCTATTTTTTTGAAAAAAAGTTTAAAAGAATCTTATAAAGAAAGTTGACAAAATTACTTCTTTTATCTTATACTCCCTCTGTGCCATAACAAGAATATATACTCTTTTCTTTTTAGTCCGTCACATAAGAATATGCATTTTCTAATTTTGGAAAGTATTTTCTCTCTAATAAGGTGAGACTCATTCTCCACTAACAATACTTTAATTACTTTTTCTTTCTACTTCTTTCTTACTTTACCAATTTTACATTAAAATCAATGTCAAACCCAAAGTGCATATTCGTTGGGTTCTTTGGGGGCGTATGGAGTAACTCATTGTGGACAATATGCAAAGTTATGTACTCCCCCCGTCCCATAAAAATAGGAATTTTAGAGATGTCACGGGTTTTAATGCAAAATTGGTAAAGTAAGAGAGAAATGTAGATAGATTAAGTGATTGAAGTATTGTTAGTCGAGAATGTGACTCATCTTATAAGAGAGAAAAACTTGCCAAAAACGGAAGATAACTATTTTTGTGGGACAGCTCAAAATGGATAAAAACTATTTTTATAGAATGGAGAGAGCAGTACTGATTGAAAATTAAACATTTTAAAAAAAAATAATTTCACATTTTTTTGTATAAAAAATATATACCACTTGATTAAGGGAGTGTATTTAGTTGGAACCTTCTCGAATTTAAATCCTACTACTATACTTCCTTTTTAATATTTTGAAAAATATATCATACAATACTTATTTATCATGGAGAATTAATCTTTTTGGTGGATATATGATGGAGTTGGTGGAGCATTCACTATGCCAGTGAGTCGATGATACCTCGGAATCATAGGCCAATTTTTCATGCGTACACTCACACGACCACTTGCCCAACATATATGTTCATTTATGTAAAAGATAGAATATGAGATACCAATTAATTAATATTAATAATAATAAAGTAGTTAAAACATAAAGAATCATATCCAAAATATTCTCTCGCCACTAAAATGTGTTCGTAAAGGCAACGAGAAATGCTACTAAGGCAAAATATAATATTCACTCCGTCTCTGAAAAGTATGAATTTTTTTTAGTTTATTCTTAAAAAATATAAACTATCTAATTTTAGAAACTTCTTTCTTTCTAATGAGGTGTGACTCATTCTCCGCTAACAACACTTTTAAAAAAAATTATGTTTCTTTTACTTTTCTAATTATGCATTAAAACATATACCAAACTGAGTAACAACCTCTAATAACGAAATTTAGTTGGTCAACTAGACTGTGTCCAAAATTATTTTCAAATAACACTAATGGTGACACAACATAACTACAATAATTGTCTTCCCTTTTCTTTAGTATTTAGGTGTACTATTTGGGAAATAACGCAATCAATTAAAATAAATTGTTAACTAACTTATTTACGTGGATAGCAAAATCCACGTCAGCTAAGCTTAGGAGTTAAGACCTTTTTAATGAAAAAAATTGGGCCTAAGTCAAACTGTAAATAAATTCCATCCACTAGCATCCCGCCACGTGTCTCCCATCCATTTCCATATCCCAATATATAGTATAAAATGAGGCATCATTGAACCTAACTTAGGAATTTCCAGTTTGCAAGAATTCAGACTCTTTGATCATTCCACAAAGATGGTTTACACAAACAAGAAGTGATATATATATTTCTCTCTTCTTTTTTTTTCCTTGTGAATTCAGTATTTTTTCATGCAATAAATGGAAATGGAAAGATATGATATTTTGAAGGATTTGGGATCTGGGAATTTTGGTGTGGCTAAGCTTGTGAAGGATAAATGGAGTGGTGAGCTCTTTGCTGTTAAGTACATTGAAAGGGGTAAAAAGGTAAGTGTGTGTGTGTGTGTGTTTTATAAAAAAATACTATGCAAGTTTTTTCTTGTTTAGCTCTTTAAATTTGATGTTTATTTTAAGTTGTGACTCTTTTCTTTATGTAGATTGATGAGCATGTTCAGAGGGAAATCATGAATCATAGGTCACTCAGACACCCCAATATTATCAGATTTAAAGAGGTAGTAATAAACTCAAATTTTTTTTGTCTGAAAACACACACACACAATCTAGAAACAGAGGAAAACAGAGTTAGAAAGAATTTCAAATTGAAAACAAAGGTTGCTCATTTTTCAGGTATTGCTGACTCCAACCCATCTAGCCATAGTAATGGAATACGCAGCGGGAGGAGAGCTCTTCGAGCGAATATGCAATGCCGGGAGATTCAGTGAAGACGAGGTATAAATAGTCTAGCTTCGCGCTTTCTTTATCTACACAACTCTTGCTTTTATGAATCAACAAATTTGTGTGTTGTAAATAGCTTTCTTGACTAACATTTTTGGGTGTATTTAGGCAAGATTTTTCTTCCAACAGCTGATATCTGGAGTCAGTTGTTGCCATTCCATGGTAAAAACAGAGTGTATTCATAACTTTTTGGCTTTTTGGATACATGATATTTTGATCATTTTTTTACTAAAAAAAATGCAGCAAATTTGCCATAGAGATCTCAAGCTTGAAAACACATTGTTGGATGGGAGCCCGGCGCCCCGCCTCAAGATATGTGACTTCGGTTATTCTAAGGTAGTTTCGTTTTTACATAATCACATATTTCGAAGAATGTAATTTTTCTTGATTGTAATGTAATGTGTGTTTTCTATATTTGTAGTCGGCTGTGTTGCATTCTCAACCTAAGTCGACGGTCGGAACGCCAGCTTATATCGCGCCTGAGGTGTTGTCGACGAAAGAATACGACGGCAAGGTTTGCATTCATGTCTTAACACTTGTTTTTTCCTAGTAGCTTTGTCTCTTGTGAGTTGTGATTGTGTTGTTTTACCTACTTTGGTCCAATTAGATTGCAGATGTTTGGTCATGTGGTGTTACACTATATGTGATGCTAGTTGGTGCATATCCATTTGAAGATCCTGATGATCCAAGGAATTTCAAGAAAACAATAAATGTGAGTTTATACTCTCATTTTTGTTGGATCTAAATCTCACAATTGACATGTTTGATTCTTTCTCGACAGCGCATACTCAACGTCCATTATTCCATCCCCGACTACGTCAGAATCTCCAACGAATGCAAACATCTTTTATCTCGAATATTTGTTTCTGATCCTGAAAAGGTAATGTCATCCACCTATCTTAATACAAACCAAACATGAGAACTCAGTCCAAAAAGCTAGCCTGTTAGGAAAAAGAGCTAATTTAGTCTATATACTACATACCCGTTGTTCTGATAACCGAGGTGAGACATTGAGTTATAACATATCTTTTGAAATATAAGTTAACCATTTGGCTAACATTGTTGATGATGTTTTGAAACAGAGAATAACCATTCCAGAAATAAAGAAACACCCTTGGTTTCTAAAGAACCTTCCAATTGAATTCATGGAAGGAGAAGAAGCTAATTTGGAGATGATAAATTCAGACAACTACTCTACTCAAAGTATTGAAGAGGCATTGACAGCCATACAAGAAGCTACGAGAACTTCCGACGCCCCTAAACCGGGCGGTCTGGTACTCGAAGGGAGCATGGATCTCGATGACATCGACACCGATGAAGATATAGATGAGGTAGAGACAAGTGGGGATTTTGTGTGTGCAATGTGATCTTCAACTTGGATAATACTACCACTTTGTGGTTAAGGTTATGAGCCACTAGTTTATTGTACAAACAAAAAGAGAGGTTGCCATCTTCTAATAATAAATGTATAAGTTCATATATCAGGTTGCCATCACAAGTTTATTTAATTTCTATATGATCAAGATTGGTAACATATTATAATGGATTTGGTGTTGCCAATGGAAAAGGTCTTCAAATACTCCTCAATGTATGACACCATGGAATCCACAAACTTGTCCATCAATACCTTTTTAGTTGTAAGTGTAACAAATCTTGTCATTGGCTAAGAAAGTGGAAGGAAATGTAATATAGTTCATCAATCGGTGGTTTAAATAAAACAAGAATGCAACAAAGTTTAATATAAGAGAATTGGCAGTTGATGTGGACAAGTCGTAATTCAAAGGTGAAGTAACATTGCAAACTAATTTTATCTCTTATAATTAATCATTAAAGTCGTTTCCTTTTTTTTCTTTATTAATCGTTTAATAGCCGTTTAAATTGGAACTAATCTTTGTTAGACACCTTTCCCTCATTGATTTGGCAAGAATAGTGACATCTTCGTTTAGTATTAAAGTTTATTGGTGACAACTTCTCTTCTACACGCCGCATTTTATTTAATCTTATTTTCTTCATTCCATATTCAACATTATCTAGATAATATTATCATTTTTAATATTTTGTAATTTCTTCATTTAAATATGATAAACAAAAACATATATGAAGATATTTAGGATAATCATGAATATAAAATTATAAAAAAATGAAGTGATATCAGCGGTCATTATTAAATAAAAAATGTAACAGCTTTGCGAGTAATAATATGGAACAGTCTTTTTTAAACAAAATTACTAATTCAATTTTGTCTTATGACAACCTTGACGTTAGGAGTTAGACCATCTCCAACCATACTCTAAAAATGAGTTTTGGTATAGAAATCTTCTCCAACTATACACCAAACTCAAACCCATTTTTAGTGTTTTTTGTGAAACAACACCAAATATGGTGTTACTGCAAAAAAAAATGTGAGACAAAAAATCAAAACTGGTGTAAATTTTGAATTTGGTATAAATGATTGGAGTAAAACTACTTTTTGGTGTGACGTATACTCAAAAATGAATTTAAGTTTGGTGTAAATGGTTGAAGATGGTCTTATGAGAGCATCCACAATGGATGCCCTAGTGGAAGCCCTAGTGGTTGCCACATCAGCATGCCCCTTCTTTCTGCAATGGTTTAGCCCTAGTGGGTGCCCTATCAATTAAACTCAATTTGCTTTTAATTTTTAATATTATTATTTTTTTATTTTTTTTGTTAATTAATAAAATACCAAAATATATTATATTAAACATTACAAATTTGAAAAAACACCTACATTACTTAATTAAAAAAAAAACTACATCATATTTAGTAAAAAAAAAATATTACTAAACTAAATTACTAAATTACTTAAAAAAAAACTTTAAAAAACTTAAAAAAAAACTTTAAAAAACTTAAAAAAACCACATTGCGAAATTAATAAAAACTTAAGTAGTCATCTAAGTTCAACTTCTGGCTCAGGTTCTTGATCATCCTCTCAGTCCTCCGCCGGGCATCCAGATCGGATTCAGTATGAAGGTTGTTTTGTGCGTCAAGTATAAACATATACTCAACCACCTCGTGAAAACCACCGAACTCCTCGATCGCGGAGGCCACGAGCTGAGTAGATGGAAGAGGCGCAGCCTGCGGGGGAGCCGATCTAGACGTGGCCGCCTTTGCCTTCCCTTTGGCTTGGGCATTGGCAGCCTTGGTGCCAATGGGACGTCTAAAAGTAGACGTAGGCGTGCCGGAACTCCCTTCCGGCTCAGCGTTCAGATCCACATGAGATGGGCCGCTGCTCGTGTAACCGCCAGCGGCAGTGTTCTTCGTCCGCTTCGCAGCTGAGGAGGATCCAACCGATATCCCTCCGTTGAACTTCCCCTTGTCCTTTAAGATCAGCCAAACGTTGTACAACTTGAACTGCCCGAACTGCGAATGGTACTCGGACATCAACTTCTTGAGGACATCCTCCATGCTCTCACCGCTGCCCCTTGCGTCCTTGTTCCTGTTGTAGATATAGGAGAAGTTGTTGACGTGGAGCTTGATCCGATCCCAACACTTGCGAAGCTGAACCTTGGTCCGCTTGTACGCCCAACTCGGTTTCACCTCGTTGTATCTGGTCTCAATGCGATCCCACATCCTAGCTGAAGTCTGGTTGTTGGAGTATATCGAATCCTCTGATATATCGACCCAACATTGAGCCACCTTCACGTACTCCTCCAACTCGTAGTCAGTACGCCCTGTTGCGTACTCTTCGTTGGGCGTTGGATGGGAGTGGGACTGGGATGGATGGCGCCTTTTCCTTCCGCGCCATCTTCTTCATCCTCCTCGGCGGTTCAGGGGCAGGAGGTTGCCCACAACTAGGCTTCATGTCCTCAACCCGATACGCGTCGGTGTTGAAGAACTGATCGAACTCAGAGTCCGAAACAAAAGTGGACCCTACAGAGTGAACTCCACCGCCGCCAAACATCGGCATATCGTCGTCGACACTATGGGGGTTTGGGAATTGGCTCGAATCCATTCTTGAAAGTATGAAAATGAGAAAAGAGAAGAGAAAGTGAGAGGGGTAGAGTGTGTGAAGTGAAGAGAAAGTTAGGTATTTTTATAGTGGTTTAATTAGGGTTTAAAAAGTTTTAAAAATATATAAAAAAATGAAAAAGCGCCCGATCGGGCTCGGGCACTGGGCTGCAATGGATGCCCAATCTTTCGGTCACGCCCGAAGATGCCCTATCTCTGCTATGGATGCCCGACGACACCCGAGCCCGATCTCGGGCAATCGGGCGTGAGATCGGACATCCATTGTGGATGCTCTGAGCCAGTAGCGGGAAGGTGACTCGGCGACTCATGCTGTCGGCGCACATCACGGACACGAGTCTTTGTCGTTTTATTTTCACATCATATATCGAGTTTCATTATATTAGTATGGCATGCAAGATACACGTCTTACAGCAATAAAAGCATCAGCAATAAAAGCATGTGCAATACTTTGATTCTTAGTTTGGGCCTTACATTATTTATAGGGCTCACTATTTAAATTTTTATTTAATAATTAGTATATAATATAATTAAATGTATACTTTAATTAAAATATGAAAAATTTATTAATTTTTAAAAGTACACATTGCAGCTAAATATACATAACGAAAATTTAAATACAAAAACTTGTTAAAAACTATATTCAACTAAACTCAGAGGAAATTTCTTAAATCAATATCTTAATTAAATATACATTATTAAAGTGACAACCTCAAACATTTTGCTTAGCTGACATTTTATTTGTCACGACAGATTAATCACTATATCCGACTAATTTATACTCCTTTTATTTTATTTTATTTTATTTGGCATTATTAAACATAGTTTTTTACGTAGTTTTTTATCCTACTTGTCACGAACTTAAAAAGTGGTCTAAAATATCATTAACATTTCACGGTTGCCCATATAGAATGAGTTTTTTGCTGAAGATATCTTATTGAGGGAATATTATTTTTGGTCTGCGAGCTTTGACAATGTATCAATTTTGGTCCGTGACATTTGAAAATATCTTTTGAGTTCCATTAACTTAGATGTAATATCGTTTAAGCTACTTTTCATTGTTTGGAACTTTCTTTTACCCTCAAACCCATGAAGGACATTTCAGTGTATTTACTCTTTTTTATTAAAATATTTGATTTATATTTTTGATTTTCTTTGCTCTCTCCCTTTTTTTTCTCTTTTCTTTCCCTTTTTCATTTCTTTTTTCTTCTTATTTTCTCATTCACCTTAAGTAACAGTATAAATAGAAATAAATAAATGTGTAACTACTTTAGAACTGGCCTTCTAAGATGCATGAAATGCCCTTTATGGTTTTGAGGATATTATTCGCCCAAAATAAGTTTGAAACAGTACAAAAATAACTCAAACAATATTACATCGTAGTTAATGGATATCAAAAGATATTTTCAAATGTTACGGACCAAAATTAATACCTTAGCAAAGTTCGCAGACCATATAAATGTTCCCTATATTTAGCTGGATTGGGAAATAGAGTAACAAACAAAATGTAAAACTTGTGATATTTTAGATCAATTTTAAAATTCGTGAAAAATACCAATAGTTAACCCGACACTAACTCAAAATATCACGTTACAAATTAAATTGCTTTTCGGGCCAGAGCCCAATCCAGTAAAAAAGCCCAATAGTTAAACCGCGTCTCCTTCCCCTAACGCTAAAATGAGCGCAGTTTCTTTCTCCATTCAAAAGCAGCAGCAGCAGCAGCTGCGCCACATTTCCAACTACTGAAACTGAACACAGAATTCAAGCAATCCAATTAAACAATATGGGAGGAAGGGGAAGATCTCGCACTCAGCGAAAGCACTTCAGCCAGAACAGAGAGAACCTCTGGAAGCGCTCCAAATCCGACGCTTCTGCTACCGACTCGCCCGCTGACAACAACAACAACAATGCCGCCAAATCACACTGGGAGCCCTTCAAGACGCAGAACCCCGCTTTCGACGAGTATTACAAAGTAATTATCAGATTTTTGTGGCGGAATGAATAGTGTCGTTTCTAGCTTTGTTTTCCCCCTTTCGGATTGCTGAAAATCGGATTGATTTAGGTGTGTGTTTGATTTGTAGGAGCAAGGAATTGTATCATCTGAAGAGTGGGATACCTTCAATAAGTTTCTCAGGACGCCGCTGCCTGCTGCTTTCAGAATTAATTCCAGGTTCTTCGTTGTTTTTATGTGTTAGCGGAATCGAGTAGCTTGAAGTCGAAGCAGCGTAATTTGAGTTTTTCACCTAGGGATTGGTGTTAATGATGTTTCTAATTTATCATATGCAATGCTTTTGGCACAATATTTTGTGTTGAGTGTTAATTTAGGTTTAAATATCAATTTATGTCCCTGGCTGCCAAGCTCTTGATTGATGATACATTTGGTTGATAGATTTAATTAGCTTTGAAATAGTGTTGAATTGAAGTGTTTCAACAGATGGATTGCCAAATCTAGATGTGGTTGTTACAGTACATGCCACAAAGTTTGAGAAGGATAATAAGTTGAGCTATTTGTCCATTCTCTTAACTTCAGATGTAAATGACACCCTGGCCAGCTCTACTTCTCTGTAGTTGTGTAGTACTATGTAATGGCGAATGCAATCTGTCTGCCTTTCATTAACAATCTTGATGTATCTCTGTTTGCTCTCATCTGAAGAAATTGATCTTCAAGTCATTTCTCTTAATGTAGAACTGTTTTCAGGTTATATGCTTAGTTGTTTACTCTTGATCTATTTCTGCAGTAGCCAGTTTTATAAGGATATTCTGTTCCGGTTGGAGAATGACTTCATGAAATCCCTTCCGGCAGAGGTAGATTGATATGTTCGTGGTTTTTAGTTGCCAGTGGAGAGAGATAATCACGAACTGAAGGATGCTCATGTTTTTTTATCAATGCAGGATACTGATGGAAATGCAGTGAATGCAATAGAGGTATTGCCATGGTACCCTGATCATCTTGCTTGGCAGTCATATTATTCTCGAAACCAGTTGAGAAAAAATCAAGCCCTTGAGCAGTGAGTTCTTTATTTAATATTTACACTCTGTTTTATACCGGACTCTAAAACACAAAACTGAGAATGCAGTTTATTTTGCTGCGAGTCAATATATTTGCCTCTTCCCTAGCTAACTTAGTTGATCTTGGTTCCAGCACTGTGAATATCTTTTGTTTGAATATAAGTTGGAAAACAGTGTACATTATTGATAACTATGGCTTCAGCACAAACATTGATATGAACATGAGAAGGAAGAAATTACTTTGCTTAGTAAATTGTATGAGTTTTGTGTATGTTCTTTGAGATGTACTTCCATTGTATATCAAGATATTGAGATTATAAGGGATCTATTGATGAATGCATAAGGGATCTATTGATGAATGCATAATTGATGACATGCTTGATTGATTGACTGCTTTTGCATTCCTATTCATTGTAAATAATGTATGGGACCTATTGTAAAACTGCTTGTTGAATTAATGAACAGTTGGATGTGAAACTTTTCAAATTCTGTCCATATCTTTAATTTGTTGCAAGCCTTTCATGAACAATATACATCATGTTTCTTCTCACATCTTGGTCGTCCTATACCTATTTAGCATTGTGCATAAATTGCGCTGCCTATGGGGGGAGCACAGTTAGTTTCTAAAGGTCATTTATTTTATTATTTTCTTTCCAGCCTCTATTGCTTCTTCAAATTATAATATCTTTGATTGCTAAATTCTGAGAAGATCAACTTTTTAAGAATTCTTAGATGTTCTTTTGAGGATTATCATTTTATGACCTTTTCTGTATTCTATACATAAACTTTGCCAGGTTTCATGAGTTTCTGAAGCTAGAAAATGAGATTGGAAACATAACGAGACAGGAGGCCGTGAGCATGGTGGGCACTCCTCATGATATTCATTTCTTCTGTTGCAATTTCAGTTGAAGTTTGTAATAGATATATTTGAATCACATTTGTCTCATTCATTCTATTATTTTACATCATAACAGGTTCCTCCTCTGTTCCTTGATGTACGTCCAGATCATTTTGTTCTTGACAGTAAGCTTCATCAATGACTTCATAACTATCTATGGATCCTTTCTTTTGTCGAAAGGGTGCCTCTATTCTACCATTAGCCGAAACCAGTTATACATCTCAGTTGAATCTCCTGTGTCTAAACACTGTCAATTTGTTATATGTGATATGCAGTGTGTGCAGCACCAGGGTCAAAAACATTTCAGTTGCTTGAGATGATATACAAGTTGACTGAACCTGGAACTCTCCCCACTGGAATGGTATTATTCCTTTTTTTTTTCATTCTTGTAGTGGCATGATCTCTTAACACGGATGGGGTTACCCAATACCCATGCACATCTACGTATGTTTAGAACTCATCATCGGACAATGTTGTTGTTGTGGTCTCTTTTTGTTACTTCTTTCTGATTATGTCCTATCTTATGCTTCTGTTATAGATCATAGCAAATGATTTGGATGTTCAAAGATGTAATCTTCTTATTCACCAAACAAAAAGAATGTGTACTGCAAACTTGATTGTCACAAATCATGAAGCACAAAACTTCCCAAGCTGCCATTTGCACAAGAATGGTGAAAACATTAACGGACCTGCTCTTCGTCAGCTTCAGTTTGATCGTGTCTTGTGTGATGTCCCTTGTAGTGGTGATGGAACTTTACGCAAGGCTCCTGATATGTGGAAGAAATGGTAATTGTTTCAGAATATTATTTAACTCTCCTTCTCCATCTTCCAATATCCTATTATTAACCATACTTCTTCCTGTGCACTTCTGCATTTCAGGAATGCAGGGATGGGTAATGGTCTCTTTGGCCTACAAGTTCAGATTGCAATGCGAGGTACCTTTTTCTTACTTGAGGTCTCTTTCTCAGTAACTTGCAATATTCCAAATGAGAAAGCAGCAGCTCATTCATTTTTTCCTTAAATCAGTAGAAGCTAGCTAGTTGGTGTCCAACATATTAATTATGCCATTTTGCTTTTAGTTACTTGTATGATGAGTACTGAAAATGAACTAAAGAAGTGTTGTTATTATCGTAGGTTGCATTTTTTGCATGTGTTTATGAATGCACTTTAGTTACAATGTTCCTGGCAGATTTTTTTCTGTTTTGTGTAATAGCAAAGGTTCACACTTTTCGGACGTGTGATTATTTCAGGTCTAGCACTGCTCAAAGTTGGTGGACGGATGGTGTATTCCACTTGCTCGATGAACCCAATGGAGAATGAGGCCGTAGTTGCCGAGGTAATTACAAATTTTTGTAGGAAATAGTTCATTCGTTCAGATGGGATATTCCCAATATTAAGCTACAGCTATGGATGACTTTTTTTGCCAAATAGTAAGAGTTAGGAATAGTCAGAAGAGACTTTGGGGAAACTATTAATCAATATAATTTCATTTATTGCAATTTTTCCTCTTAGAACTTTATATATCTCCTTCCACTCGAAACTGTTTTATGCTTTCTTAGGATCTTATAATTGTCCTGTTCACCTCAGCTTTTGCGGCGATGTAAAGGAACAGTCGAGCTTGTTGATGTATCCACTGAGCTTCCCCAGCTTGCTCGAAGGCCTGGTATTAAGACATGGAAGGTTAGTACTTTGAGGCCTGTTGCCGTCATACAACAGAAATCGTAGTCTCTACTACATTATCTGTGCTAGGGCAGGTAATTCGTTCATCGGTTAACCGATGACCGAACCGAATATCACACTTCTCTGTTAACCGATAACCGACAAATTCGGTTATCGGTTCGGTTCCAAAATTAAGGTGTCTACTCGGTTATCAGAACCGATTGGAACCGAATTACTCATTTAAAGCTATGCAGATGGATAAGAGGGATGTTGTTTCTTGGAATTCCATGATTTCAAGCTATGCAGTTCACGGGCTCGGATCAAAGGCGCTTGCGACCTTTCAGGAGATGGTGAAACGAGGTGTATCGCCTACTCTAGTAACGTTAATCAGTGTGTTGGGAGCTTGCAGCCATTCTGGACTCGTTGATGAGGGAAAATCGTTGTTTGATTCGATGAGGAGAGAGCATGGGATTCGCCTTAGTGTGGAGCATTACGCTTGCATTGTGGATCTTCTTGGCAGAGCTAATAGACTAAAGGAAGCGGCTCGGATCATAGCCGATATGCGAGATGAGCCAGGGGCGATGGTGTGGGGCGCTCTCCTCGGATCGTGCATGATTCATTGCAACATGGAGCTTGCAGAGAGGGCGAGCAGGATGCTGTTTGAGCTCGAGCCCACGAATGCAGGGAACTACGTGCTTCTTGCTGAGATATACGCGGAGGCGAAGATGTGGGACGAAGTGAAGAAGGTGTTGGAAGAGAAGGGGCTGCAGAAGGTACCGGGATGCTGCTGGATTGAAGCGAAGAAAAGGGTGTACTCGATTAGGTCTGTGGACGAGGTGAATCCTCAAATCGAGCTGGTCCATGCTTTGGTGGTGAAGCTGTCGGAGGAGATGATGGAGCAGGGGTACGTGCTGGAGACGAAATCGGTGCTGTACGAGCTTGATACGGAGGAGAAGCAGCGGGTGCTGTTGGGGCACAGTGAGAAATAGGCTATGAACTGCATACTTTTTTTTTAATTCGGTTCCGCTTCGGTTAACCGGAACCGAACCGACCCTATTCGGTTAGGAACCGAACCGAACCGAGGCCAATTCGGTTTCGGTTCCGGTGCTTCAATCTTGGTTACTTTTATGCTCGGTTAACTGTGTTGTCGGTTCGGTTCTAACCGAACCTACCGAATTACCTGCCCTAATCTGTGCCACCTTAGAGAGTCTTCCAATCACCATTTTAGTTGATTTTCTAGCTTTTAACTTGCCACTCCAAATTTTTGTGCAGGTTCGTGATAAAGGAGTATGGTTAACATCTTATAAAGATGTTCGTAGAAATCGCCAAGCTGCTGCAACTCCGGGCATGTTTCCTTCTGGAAAGCTGTATGATGAGATATCAGAACCAGATCAGGAGACAGCTAACGGACAAACTTGTGAGAATAGTAATGGTACTGATGAAAATGGTGGAAAGTTGATTGATGATTCAGTGGCTCCTACAAGCAACGTGGAGGCAGAAGTTTCAGATTTACCTTTAGAACGTTGTATGAGGATAGTACCTCATGATCAAAATTCCGGAGCTTTCTTTATTGCTGTGTTCCAAAAGCTTTTGCCCCTGCCTGGTAAGCATTTTTGTTTCTGGACCAGCAGGCACTTTGTTCTTTCTTTTCAATAAACAGGATCTTGTTAATTCTTACCCCGTGCATCAAGTCACTTCTATCTTCACTAGTCATGTGACTTTTTCCCCCTACATTTCTGTAACTTGCTCGTTTAATTGCAAGTTACCTAATAAATATGCATGTTGTGCAGCCCCTACGCCTGTTCAGAGAAAGGGTACAAGAGGTGAATCTCAGAAGCAACTGAATGAGGTGAAAGAAGATAAAAATGGGGATGATATTGATGTAAGTGGTGAGATGGATGTTCAAATGTCTGAAGCAGCTCCTGCCGCCAGTTTACTTGATACTGGAATTTGTGAAATCCCTTCGGATGCTGACCAGAATAAGAATTTGGTTGAAACTGGAACTTGCGAAACCCCTTCGGATGCTGACCAGAAAAAGATAAACGAGCAAGAAGAGAAAGAGGAGAATAAGACTTCTGATGACAAGGCGGATGCCAAAACTGTTCCAGACAAAAAAAGGAAGCTTCAAATGCAGGGGAGATGGAGAGGAGTAGACCCTGTTATTTTCTACAAGGATGAAACTGTTGTGGGCAAAATACTGGACTTTTATGGAATAAAGGAATCCTTCCCAATCAAAGGCCATCTTATTTCAAGAAACGAAGACACGAGTCATGTGAAAAGAATTTATTACGTATCAAATTCTGTGAAGGAAGCTCTTGAGCTGAACCTTCTCGGTGGCCAGCAGCTTAAGATTGCTGCAGTGGGACTTAAGATGTTTGTAAGTTATCATATACTTGAATCTTTTGTTATTTAACAAACATTCTTCTTCTTGATTCTAACCTTGAAATATGCAAAAATAATTGTGCGTTCATCGTCAACATTTGTATCTACAGGAACGCCAAACTTCAAAAGAGGGGACATCTGCGCCATGTTTATTCCGTATCTCATCTGAAGGATTGCCGCTGATTCTTCCACACATAACGAAGCAAATACTATATGCTTCTCCGATAGATTTCAAGCACCTCTTGCAGTACAAAAGCATTAAATTTCCAGACTTTGTCGAACCTTCATTAAGAGAGAAGGCCGCAGAGCTAATTCTGGGTTGTTGTGTGGTTATTTTGCGTGCAGGTTCGTATTCTTAGAAAAATGCGGTGACGTGCATTTGGTGAAGATACTAATAATTTGTCTAATTTTCATCTTGTGTAGAAGGGTGGGTCCAATCAGGTTCAGGGGAAGATGCTATGCCGATAGCGATTGGGTGTTGGAGAGGTAGAACTAATGTGTCTGTAATGGTGAACGCAAATGACTGCCAGGAACTGCTCGAACGGGTGTTAGCTCTCCGCTCAGACGAGGCTTCGGAGCCAGTCGCTGATGCAGTTCCTATCCAAGAATCGACCAATGATGTTACTATCCCAGAAGCCAACGGTTCTGATAGCACTGTGATGGCACCGGAAACCTCATGATTATTGATTATAAGCCGCCATTTTTGGAGATTGTAATCTAATTATTACTAAAACAAATTTGTGGATTAAATCCCCGGGTATCTTTTACTTATTTTTTTCTTTGTCATATTAGAAGTTGCATCTCATATCTCAATCTGTCGAGTCAAAATTTAGTCATGAGTTTTTTTACTTTAAAAAAAATTTAGTTGCTCCCTTCGTCCCCGCGGATAGGAGTCTTCTTTTTTCATTTTAGTTTGTCCGCGAATAGGATCCGATTCATTTTTATCATAAATGGTAATAGGGTTCTACATTTCACTAATTCATTTTACTCACATTTCATTTAAAATTAATATATACAAGTGTGATCCATATTCCACAAACTTTTTTCCACCCATTTTCGTTAATAATTTTTAAAATTCGTGCCGCCAAGAAATGAGACTCTAATGGTGGATGGAGGGAGTATAAGTTAATCTCTCTAGATATAGAGATCTTTTAGGCCATCCACAATGGGGTGCATCGGGCGCGCTATCGTCCGCCACTGTGGCACCGCGGACGACGAACGACGGACGATGCGTCGTTCGCGCCCGGCGCTTAGTCCGCGGACGAAGCACGGACGATAGGGCATCATCCGCATCATCGTCCGATCACTGTGGGCAATGCGGACGATGCAACGCGTTTTAGTTTTTTTTTTTAATTCGAAAATTTTGTTATATATATACCCCAGCTTCACTTTTTATTTGTAACTTTTCGATTAACTTTTAAACTCTCAAATTATACTATAAAATGAATTCTGGTGGATACTCAAGTCCTAGTATCCCAATGTTTGGAGATGGCGCACGGTGGCCGGGTACACAACCTGGCGAATATCGTTCGTACGACGCCAACACGCAGTACGATCCAGACTTCAGTACAGATTCGTACAGTCACTTCGAAATGGAGCCATCTCCAACTCGCCCTGACGCCGCTTCCCGTCGCGCCGCCGCCACTGACGCCGCCCCCGCCAGAAAGAAGCGGACCAAGCACCGGGCGCACAAGTTGCCACCTCCGACAACTTGTGAAGAGTACACCCCCGGCCGTACGAACTACCAGTCGGATGAAACCCTCGTCTTGGCGAGGTGTTGGGTGGATATATCGGAGGACCCGATATTCGCGAACAACCAGAAGCAGCTCGCGTACTGGGAGCGCATCCCCGAGCGCTACAATGAGGCAAAGCCGCCGAGCGCGTACAAGCGCTAACGGGAGCAGCTCCGCAAGCACTGAGATCAGGTGAAGAAGCAAGTCAACCCTGTTCGCGACGGAGTACGAGAAGTGCTCGAGGGATCAGGGAAGCGGCGAGAGCTTGAGCGACGTGCGCGATAGAGCGTTGTTGTCGTACCAGTCCATGTACGGCGACTTCAAGCATTTCAACATCTAGGCGCTCTTGAGGGACAAGCAGAAGTTCCAAGGCGGGATTCTGCACACCGGTGCGACGAACAGGACGAAGACCACCGACACTGGTGGTTACACGACCAGCGAAAGCGGAACTCGTCTGGTGGACCTCAACCAGACGTGCACGGAGGAAGAGAGTTCCGGCACACCGATGTCCTCCCGGCGGCGTCCCATAGGCGTCAAGGCTGCGAAGAACAAGGGGAAGGCGAAGGCAACCTCCTCCTCGGCCGCCGCCCCCCATCGCCGATCCCGACCTCGACCCCGACCCCGACGACGATCCAGGCGACACTTGCCTACGCGGATTTGGCAACGGCCTCGATGGCACGGACGTTGTTGGATACGCACAACGCCCTTATGAAGTGTACGGATCCGGGCCAAGCCGAGCGCCTCCAGAGGTTGAGCGATGAGTTGAGCCGGAAGTTGGGGCTTTTGTAGGATAGTAATTTTTTTATTATTTCTAACTCGTGTAACTTTTTTTAATCAATGAATTTTTTGTCGTTGTGTTTTTTAATAAGTTTGCATTTATATATTTGAAAACATTTAAATTAAATAACAAAACAATAGTAAAATGCTTATGGCGCGCCTTAGGGCGCCCCACTGCAGGTGGAAGGGCAGAAGAATAAAATGTTGATATGGCGGTGCATAGGGCGGGCTTTAGAGCGCGCCTTAGGGCGCCCCATTGTGGATGGCTAGTCATTTGTTTTTCCTTGAGCGCGTGTACACTTTTTTCATCTTGATTTTATTCATTGTTACTTTCTTTAATATGTTCATTGTTTGATAGTTTCTCCGTCCCTTAAATTTGTTCATAGTTTGATCGGGCACAAGTTTTAAAGTATTAGTTTTATAATAAAATGTGAGTGAGAATAAAGTAGTGGAATGTGGAATCTACTACTAAAAATTGTAAAAAGTGAAATGTAACAAATTTTGTGGGACGGGCGAAAATAGAAGTAATGTGAGATCTATTGCCATTTATAATAAAGATAAACCAGGACTCCTATTCGTAGACGGGGAAGAATATATTAGTACTCCTGGTGTTTGAATTAGTGTTGTCTTTCGAATTATGGTAATTAATAGGAAAAAAAATGAAATGAAACAAGTCCAAAGTGTTTCTTCCTATTTCTCATGCGTTTTAAGCACAACACTTTGTAATGTGTTTTATTGAAGACGGTGCACCTTTTTCAAACTGTTTATATCAAGATGAAGAAGTTTGGATTATTGTCATTTTTATTTAGTAAGATTAGTTAACATGACCTTTATTTATAGGGTCCATATCTCTGTTTCGCTTGGATAATATTAATTATCCTAGCTCTACTTGTTGTTTGGTGTATAAGTTCAACTATCACTTGACTCGTGTTATTCGTTCAATCTGTTTTATTTTCTTTGTTTTGACATGTTAAAAAAACCCATCAAATATACTTCATTCGTCCCTAAATAATATGCACTTTAGGTTCGGCATGAGTTTTAATGCAAAGTTGGGAAAGTAAGAGAGAGGTAGAGAGAAAGTAATTAAAGTATTGTTAGTGGAAAATGAATCTCACCTTATTAGAGTGGAAAGTGCATATTTTTATGGGACGGACTAAAAAGGAAAGAATGGTGGGACGGAGGGAGTATGTGTTAATTAATCTACATTAAAATTTTAATTATGACAACTAATTCGAGTTACCTTATTGCCTTCAAATTTTCACATCTCTTATTTTCATTGAGATTTATTAATAATGTTATTGTACAATTTCAATTTAAACTTAAATACAAATTATTATATCAAATAATAAATATAGACTTACAATATTTGTTTAATTATCTAATCAAACACCATCTCATACTTGTTTATTCACACAAAACTAAATAACTTATCCTATTTATTACTGTTGTGATTTTTTTTTATCTATTTAAATTAGCAACGTGATTTAAAAAAGTAGCAGTTCTAAAATGAATTTGAAGTACAATATCCAAATAAGTACTACTACTATTATTTCTTAACACAATTAAAGAATTAATATGAATTCATACATTTGTCATTTTATTTAATTTTTATATAAACATGATCACCCTTCATTTATAAAATTTATTTTGCTTATTATATCTATTATAGTGGTAGTATTTGTAATGTGGGTGTGTGCTTTTTTCAAATGTTTGAACAAATACTCCAAATATAACACAATCTGTTTTGTTTGAGAGAGAAGTGAATTAAATTAATCAGAGAGCCAAAATTTCCGACTCACTCAAAAAAACAAATAATTCAAGAAAAGAAATCATGATCTACAACACATCCTATTACTTTCTGGGATTACTTGAGCTGGCCCAGGAATGAGGATATTCTTCCTGGCTAACGACGCCGGATTGCTGTTCGCTTCATCCGCAACGAGACTCTTCTTTTTAACAATGTTGAAAATCTGTGTCAACACTGTCACGAAAGCCTCCTCCACGTTGGTTGCTTCCAACGCCGAGGTTTCTAAGAAAAATAAGCCTTCTTTTTCAGCAAACTCCTTAGCATCCTCTGTCGGCACTGCTCTCTGGTTTTCAAGATCAGTCTTGTTCCCGATTAGCATTATCACAATGTTTTTGTCAGCATGAGCACGCAGCTCTTCTAGCCAACGGGGGATGTGGTCGAAGGTCTGCCGCTTAGTTATGTCGTAAACCAGCATAGCCCCCACCGCACCCCTGTAATAAGCACTCGTGACAGCTCTGTATCTGTGGATAATGGATATTAGTACCATCACATTGACATCAGATCAGAATCAAATAACGGCATGTTCGTGATACGAGATATTGGAATGACATTTGATATCAAAACCCGAATACTAGCATTCACACACACGCATCGTCTAACGACACAAGAGAGGAAGGCAAAGGAAAATGTAAAATCTCATTTACCATACATTTTTATAAGGTGTTGGTCGAGTTTCTTACACAAGGTTATCGAGGCTTCACCTGAGAGCGCCCTAGGCTCTATAGTTCAACTAAGCCAAAAAAAAGTTACTATAATACCCTCGGTTAAGGGTAGTGATAAAATGCAAACTGCATCTTTCCTACAAACTTCAAACTATGATTTGGACCGTTAGATTTTAAGATTTGATGTCAGATGATAAATAAGATCAATAGAAAATGTCAATCGGTTGACAATGTTGACGTTATTTGTCATTTGTTGACATCAAATCTTGAAATGTAACAGTCCAGATCATAGTTTGGAGTTTGTACAATATACGGAGCTTTCATTTGATTACAACACCCCAGTTAAACCCTATTTCTAAATAATTTGATCAACGCACCATTAGTATATTTTCTTCTTCTAAAAAAGGGCTAATAATGGTTCACGGAAACGTCTTACCAATCAAGTTGTTCTTCATCATCTAATACATAGAATATCTCAGTTTCATTTATACTACAATTTGCAATAATACAGAATTTAACCTTTGGTAGAATTTTTCCCTATTGTAACAACCAATCTCAATGATTTTCCCCGTCCTTTAATTCCCTTTACTGGAAATTCGTGATTTCTATAGATTTATTATACATATAAAATAAATTCAAAAATCTATATCAAAAAAATTGGATTGCATTCCCAATCAAACAGCTTCACAACTAACAATCAAGGCTACGAAACGGACCTCAGCCGCTTGGAAATCGTAAATACTGAAACATCGAAGTTAAAAACCTAATCTAAGAGCTCAATTTGATGCATAAAATCGTAGTAATGGAGTAAAAGTGAGAAAAAGAAATGGATCGAGAAATACCTCTCCTGGCCGGCGGTATCCCAGATCTGAGCTTTGACGGACTTGTGGTGGATAAGCAGGGTGCGAGTTTGGAACTCGACGCCGATAGTAGCCTTGGAATCCAAGCTGAACTCATTGCGT
The DNA here is from genome assembly GCF_004379255.2 of Salvia splendens. Taxonomy (NCBI): domain Eukaryota; kingdom Viridiplantae; phylum Streptophyta; class Magnoliopsida; order Lamiales; family Lamiaceae; genus Salvia; species Salvia splendens. Next base: position 21,706,403 of record NC_056047.1, on the reverse strand, counting down.
GAGAAACGCGAGAGAATTTGAGATTTGCCGACGGCGGAGTCGCCGATCAACACCACCTTGAAGACGTAGTCTGTTTTCTGGGAAGAGCTGCCGTATCCACTTGCCATCTCTCTCTCTATTGTCACTGTAAAGTGAGAGAGACGGAGACACACCGAAATCAATGGGCATTAATCTCACTCTATCAATTTATTGTTAATGTAATCCTCATTTTTCATATTCAATTCAACCACTAACCACTGGTGAAGATTGACATATTTTTATGAGACAGAAAAAGAAAAGAATTGTTATTATATTAATCTATTGTTAATCTAATCTAATTAGGTTTAATCAAAATTGATATGTTAAAAAAATTTTATTGGACGGGCGAAAATGAAAATCCAGTCTATTTCTATGGACGGAGGAAATACATAATACTATCTCCGTCCCTTAAAAGGAGTGTTTCGCTTAGCGAGGAACTGAGGGTGTATTCATAATTATACATTGTTTCAGCTTGTTGCTCCTAAGAGACTACCCTACGCTCATACCTGGTTCAACCAACAACACCTCCTGAGTATTCCTCAAAGGAACAGCTCCAATGGCGGAAAACTCCATCTATTTGTATCTCAAATAAAACTGGAAATCATAGAAATAGAGACGAAGATAAACAAATTACCCAATTAAAAAGAGAGGCGCCGTTAAAGACTTAAAGTAGATATAAGAATTCGTAATACTTTTGATTGTTTTTTAGTTACATGTTATAAGTATATTTTTTATACAGTATTTTAAATTTAATTAAAACATGTTATATGCTTGATTAGTTGTTTAAGTTTTCTATTGATTCCGATTAAATTAATTCAATCAATATATCATAAATAATTACCTAATGAGTACTATCGTTCATTGATTTAATTTTATTTATGATTAAATTTGAAGTAATAACAATATCTTTTGTGAAACAACAAATACTAAAAATATCATCCCACCTAAGGACAATTAGGCTACATAATATATTACATACTTGAACATATTCAAGTATCAAAAAGATAAGTACGCACGTTACAAAAAAAGAAGAAGATAAGTATGCATATTTCAGATTCTACAAGACAAACAATAAGACTCTGTGATTCAAACAAAATAGATGCGGAGCAAGTACAACAAATCTCACATCGCATCCTCCACCACATGATGGGGCTATTGGAGTCACAAGAGTACGTTGAAACCTTAGGTGGGATGCGATGCGAGGCTTCACCTGACGAGAGCCTGCCCCATTGTCGTGTTCATTTTCCTCTTTCTTGGACATTTTCTCATCTTCACTTACCCCGGCCGGACGCATGCAAGAACGAGCTTTGCCGGGGAAATTTGTGAGCCATAGCTTTTTTTTCGTATGATTATGCAACCGAACAAAGGTGTGTGAGTTGTTGAAATTAGAAATGTGTGTATATATAGCCGAATTTGGATGTGTATGCTTCTTATTGCTGCCTTCCAAATTCAATACTGATGTGGGTTGATGAATAAATGCTACACCAACCCCATACTTTGTCAAATAAATTAATGTTTTATTACACACTACGTACTACAAAACCATATATTCTCTATATTTTCAGCCGTATTCATACAACACTACTAACAATTTTTGCTCGTTTTTTGTCTATAAAAAATTAGGCAACTTTCTTTATTTGGTAAATATAAATACCAAAGTTACGTTATAAATAATTGTGTACAAAATGATCGTTTTATTAGTACAAGATTATCGCTATATTAGTCATATTTTAAATTATCAAAAAAACATAATAAAATAAAACTCGAATTATCTATATATTAGTTAGATTAGGCAAATAAAAATACAACAATATTCACTAATTTTTCATATCATAAAAGAATGTGTACAAATTGTATTAACAAGACTGTGAAATATTCCAAACTTAGAAACTCCATAATTTACCCCTATTACTGAAGCATATGAGAAAATATTGATACGCCATTTGAGATTATTTTTATGTAGAATATGCTTCATTTTAGTATAATTAATTGACTTCAAAATCTAAACAAATGTCAAAAGTTGGGTAGCTTCAGTCTTTTTTCACCATGAAGCACACAAAGATGGGTCTTATTCACTTTGAATCAACATTAATATGAGAGCTGAAAGACACCCTCAAAGCTCCAACTCAGTTGCTGATTTCACCCATATCTTTCCACAACTCTCTCACAACCTTCAACTGTACTACCCTTAGCAAAAGATAATGCAACACGTAATTCCAACAATATAATACATAAATCTCACACAAACAACATTTCTAGTGGAAATCTCGACTGCATTTTGTAGCAATAACAAATATCTGAAATGGCAAGACTAATATACCAAATTGTAGAGCATAACAAGTAACTGAACCTCTCAAATATACCGTTTTCAACAACCTATTAAACTCCATAACCTAGGCACATAGACAGAAGAAGTTCAAATACATCCATATTTTTCAATTGATCCAGAGGACCCTAGAAGCTAGAACATGATCCCAACTACAACACTCAAAATAAATAGCATTATCTCAATGAAAGCCAAAACGATGTTCATGGCCGACATCAATGGCATGATCCACAACCTACTTCACTAGAGAACACCCTTTTTTCCTTGAAAGTGACCATGTCGAGAGCAGCTTTATCTGACCGGTATCCTTGATTTAAGACGAAATCCGAGATACGACCATCGTCAAGTCTACTATGTAAATCGTCATACCACAGGAAAGAGCTAGAATGTTTGATATTTGCTGGATATTTGTAAAAAAACGGCCACTGTGTTTGGCTACTTTCTCTACACAAAATAACCTCATCTTAGCCCCGACCACAAATGCAGTCTAGTATGAGCTCACCGTCTGCAGTTGATTTCGACATTCCCACGCCACATAACAAATAATACAAGGCTCAGTCTACACACAACATATAATAAACGAATTGAAATTTATTTTACAAGAATCGAAATTATTCCCAAAAAACACACTCCTGGAGGGTAGAAGATTATTGTCCCTAACATGAGGAAACACACATTTAACCACAACAAATTTTCCATATATTTCCGCATTCGATTCCAATCAGATGTTGGTTCCACATGGTCGATGTATTCTATGTCACCGTAGTCATCGTGTTCAACAGCATCATGTGTCCCTATATCCAATGCCTCCTCAACTGGATCGCGTGTCATTTCTCCTTGGATAAAATTATGCAATAAGAATCAGGCCATGATCTGTGTTTTAATTAGAAAAAAGTTGGCAATCTGAAGCACATCCCATCACATGTTTAACACAGCAAAAGCACGCTTGATTATATTACGTGCTTTAGTGTTCCGTAGACTGAACAACTCACGGGTATTCTAGAGTCTCTGGGTGCCTACTCCTCATTCATTGAAATAATAACGGACACCTTTGAAGGGTGGGAGAAATCCTTCAGCATTTGCATATCCATTATCACATAAAAAATAATTCCATATATCAACAAGTAGAAGCATAATCCAATCAGTTTACAGCAACAAAGAATCACCTTGAACGAGGAATATGCAAGTTTTACATAATGTAAGACATATGACAACCTTTAGGAATCTTCAGATCATCTTCCCCTGGTGACCTTATCTCGAAGCACCCGAGCAACCGGCTGAGCCTTTCAACCCAGGTAAAAAAACATGAATCTTATTTTTCGGTCACAAACAGAAAGGGTGTTAGTCGCAATTTGTCCTGTTCGATTGCGGTAACGTGGCTTGTCCATGTTGCCGACAAGGACGTTGATATACGTCCCGTCTAAGGCTCCAATACACCCCTACGCATCATTACAAATAAAAACAAAAAGATGATCGTACAATAGAAGTGGATACATGTAGCACTGTATTATCCATGCATTACTAAACTAAATTATCCTCGTAGGGAACATAGTACCTTAAAATATTTCCACCTTCGGTTGTCATTATCATCCGTGACAGGTTCTGGTTTAGGAAACAAAATGGTGTGTAGTCTGATAACAACTAACAGAGCACACAATCTCTCAAATGTATTCCTATCCATACGGAGGTTCACTAAGCAATCAATGTCGCTCACGGATACAAGGCTGTTCATCTGCTGGACTTGTGGTGGAATTCAATTTATAAGTGAGTAATGCCTAATAAACTGTCTACCGTGCCTCAAATAGAAATACATAAGTATGCTACTTTGTAAATGGAAAATGTTTATTATGTCTTCTAACAAAACGTAAATGGGTGTGGAGGTAGATAACGTAGGTGCCATAAATGAAACATTTCAGAAATGACGCGTTAAATTTTCTGCACAGAAAACAAAGGAAAAAAATCGTCGTTATCAACAGAACGAATCTCACAAACTACCGCTACAACAAGCAAGTATATACGCTACTGTGACATATACAAATGAGATAACACAACTTCAACAAATATGTGATTGAGAAAGAGAGAGGAAAGGGCGTTACGGCGAATACAAATTGTTCTAACCAATATATAAAACAACAACATAATTGCAAAGGAATGACATCATATAACAAAGAACAAATTCTCTTCATACACTCACATCGGACATCGAAAAATACTTATATCAGAAATTGAAGTGCTCTAAACATATGCACTCTTTCCTTTTTAGTCCGTCCCACAAGAATATGCACAAGCCTCCTCTCTCTAATGAGGTGGGACCCATTCTCAATCGGACACAGGTGAGTAATACTCCATTTCGGTCTACCAGGAAACATTACAACTGAACTCAAAACAATCGATGACCAACAAAAATTAGAAACACACAATGAAGCAGAAAAATTCAAAACTTACCAGTCATTTTTTTTCGTAAGCACCTGCGCCGTTTTTGTTGGCAAAGCTATTTGTTCGTCCTTTCACCACGAATGTGTAGATTGTGGGAAGCTTGTGCAGCAGGGTTTTCTTCGATGTAGTAAAGCTTCAATTCTGAAGTTAGAAGATAGGAACTCAATACACCAGTGAAAAAGGAAAAGTGGAAACATTCACCCAAGCGAAAAAATCAAAACTAGCCGTGGATTTGTTTGTTCGCACCTCGGCCATCGTTGTCTTCTTGTTGCTGTGTCACTCATTTCACCGATTCTGGGAAGCTTGTGGAGTAGGGTTTTCTTCATTGAAATCAAATTGAATTTGATTCAATTTGAAATTAGAAAATGGGAGGGGGCAAAGGGGAAGAATAGAATTATTGGTCACAGAAAGCGAGGGCAATTAACTCAATCGGTGGGTATGCAGTTAGATATACGAAACTGGACGAAATCGAGTGAACATATGGCAAACAAACACAAGATTTAACATGGTTATGAATCCTTATCTATGTGAAAAAATAAAGTAACTAAACGACTCCTAAGAAAAAAACCTCTAAAGTTGATTGAAAAAATAGAAATAAAGTTATTTCAAGTTTACTTAGACAACTACGTTTGAAGTACTGATGATTTTTCTACGGGGGAAAATTCACTTCTACTCAATCGCCAAATGAATTCAATCAAATATTATGATTTAAATAATTATTTTTCTCAAAAGAAAAATAGACATGAGATAATATGAATATTAGGGATTCAATACACATGTGTTTGCCACGGACTTGCTCTTGTAAATATTTCAATAACCTAACAACCCAAAAAGAAATGAAACACTAAAAAAGGTGGAAAAGAAAGAAGATGAAGGTGTTATAATTTAGATAGATGCTTCGAACCTATAGACCTTCTACAAAACAATGAAGACAACACAATATAACTTTCACCAAAGCAAAAATCTAAGAGCATTCCCAACGGTGAGCAGCAGCTCACCGTCCGTCCTTGCCGCTGGCAAGGACGCGCTCCGCCACCATTGCGCTCTTGCCGCTGGCAGGGCGCTGCTCTATGCATAGAGCACGTCCGTGCCAGCGGCAAGAGCACAGCGCGTCGACGTGGCAGCTTCCGATTGGCCCGTTGATTTATCATTTTTTTATTTATTTTTTTAAAAAAATTGAAAAAATCTGAAAAATTCAAAATTAATAAAAAAAATATTGTCTCACTTCCTAATAAAATATATCCATTTTTTCCACACTTTTAATTTATTTTTTTCATTATTTTTACCCCAAAATTCATACTTTCATCTATAAATACTCTCATTTCAAACACAAAAAATGACACTATACTAAACAACTCTCTCAATCTCAATTTTTAGGATTTTAATTATGTAATTTTTAATTTTTAGGAGTTTAATTATGTAATTTTTAATTTTTAGTATTTTAATTATGTAATTTTTAATTTTTAGGATTTTAATTATGTCTTTTTTATTTTATTTGTAATTTGTAATATTTATTGTGGTTTTTTAATGAATTTTAGTATTATGGAAATGTTATTGTTTAATTGAATTTTAAATTAATTGTGCTCGTCCTTGTGGAAGAGCACAGTTGTGGGTGTTGTGCTCTTACCAGAGAGCAGGCATGAATAGTACCGCCCGGGCCCACAACCGTGCCGCTGGCAAGAGCACGGTTGTGGATGCTCTAATGGCTCCACAAAATTAGCAACACAAGAACTAGAATTACATACATTAACATTTAATCTAAGCCCGACAATAGATTCAAATGCAACCACAAGAGATTTTGATAAACCTTAAAAGATGAAGGGGGTGCTCAAATTTGAGACTTTGTTTTACAATATCATTCAAAAGCTCTCAAATGAAGAACCCTGGTTGGGTATTTATACTAGGGTGGAAAAGAGAGTTCAAAATAATAAAAATATAAGTCTTTTTCAAACTGTCTGACACGGCTGGCGAGTGGCTAGGTTCGTATGTGAGCGAATCTGGGGGCTCGCTGGTCTTGCTCTTGAAAACTCTCATAGGCAGCTGGCGGGTCGCAAGGTTCGTAGACCGTAGTCTTGCGAACCTTCGTTAGCTCTGTTCCACGCAGTCTTTTTCAAACTGCCATATCTTCTTCATTCGGACTCTGATTTAGGCGTGCAAGGTACGCACGCGAAGCTTTTTCGAAGGCGGACACAATGGTGGTCTTTGAAGAGCATTTGAACATCATATGGATAGGCAAATTGTTGTTCGAATCTGACCCCAATTATGGTTTGGCTCATTGTCACTTCTTCGTCTCACTTCCTTGGTTCAGCGCTAAACGGATTCGCATCATGGGACTTATATACTATGGAGTAGGGATGTGATCAAATCCAAACTCTATATATTGTACAAACTCCAAACTATAATCTGGACCGTTAGAAAATGTCAACATATGACAAAATAATAGCAACAAAAAATGTCAACACAATGTCAACGGTTGATGTTGTGTTGAAATTGTGTTAACATTTTTTGTTACTATTATTTTATCATCTGTTGATATTTTCTAACGGTCCAGATCATAGTTTAAAATTTATACAATAGATAGAGTTTGCATATTAACACTATCCTTATAGAGTATAATGAAAATGAAATGCAATTTAAGGTTTCTGCAACATAGTTCTCCCTCATCCACTAATAAACTTCCTATTTTATCATTTTCGTCCTTACAACAATAAATTTTTGTACTTTTTACTATTTACATCTCACTCATATTTTATCACGTACTCCCTTCTTCGTCCACGAAAAATAGGACATATTATGAATGACACGGGTTTTAATGTGAAATTGGTAAAGTAAGAGAAAAGGGAGAAAAAGTAAGAGGGGAGTAGTGTTAGTGGAATGTGGGGTCCATATTATTAGTAAGAGAAAGGGAAAAAAGTAAGAGAGGAGTTGTTGAAAACTTTCCTTTTTTAAATATGCTCTATTTTTTGTGAACAACCAAAAATGACAAATGTATTATATTTTTTGTGGACGGGGGAAGTATAAAACTACTCGCTATATAAAAATAGTACTCTCTCCGTTTCTCCATAGTTGAGTTATTTTTCCATTTTGGAAAGTTCCCTCATAGTTGAGTCATTTCCCTATATAGTAATTTTTACTCTCTCTTACTTTACTTTCTCTTACTTTGTTCTCTTTACTATACTCACTTTCTATTTTATTCTCTCTATCTTTTTTTCTCTCTTACTTTTTTATCTATTTATTTAACACATTCAGCGTTCCCGGAGGGAGTACTCACCCACCAATTTTTTACTCGCCTTCCAACTTTTAGCAGTTTGCAGCGAAGATAGCAATGAAGAAAGAAACAGTAGAAAAATACAGTACATATTTGTAGAAAGCATCGATCCTTTTTCCCTCTCACAGCTAGAGGTCCCCAAACCGAACCGAACCGGCCGGAAACCGTCACCGGCGGTTCCGAACCAGAACCGTCGCGGACGGTTCGAACCGTGACCGAAACCGCCGATTCAGGTTTCAATTTCATGCAAACCGTAACCGGGTGTTTTTGAACCGCCAGTTTCGTCGGAACCGCCGACCGACAGCTTTTCAGACCTATTTCCGACCAACACCCTAGCCTTTTCAGAAACCGCCGGTTTTCGTCAGAAACCGTTGACGAAACCGGCGGTTCCATCCAAAAAACCACCGGTTCCGGCGGTTCCGCCGTATTTTCAAAAATTTGAATTTTTGAATTTTTTATTATTATTTAATTTAATCACATTGTTCCCCTATAAATACCCCCTTCCTCTTGATTTCTACTCACCTCATTCTTGTGTTAACAAGTCTTTCTCTTCTCAATCTCAATTTCTCTATTCTCAAGCCACCATTCTCTCTAATTGCTCAAGTTGTTTACGTTATTTGCGCTCATAATTTACTCACGTTGTTTACGTTATCATATTCACACAATCACACTACTCTCTAGTCTCTATTCTCCAATTTCAATTTCCATATATATCATATCTTCATCTCGTCGTCGTGGTGATCGGGGCAAGGGAATTGCCCAAGATCAAAGTGATACTCGTCGTCGTCGTGCCCCTACTAGAGCACAAGTTGCGGAGGAGGTGGGAAGGCGAGCCGCTCTTCGAGCGCAAGTGAGTTCTAATATGTTTTTGTTTTTTTAATTCATTTTTATTAAATTCATAATTTCATTTTTTAACATCTATGTGTCTATGTGTTTTATTTTTGTTAGTATTTTTACTTAATTGTATAGTTTTCGTAGGAGGAAGAATATCGAAATGCGGCCTTGTTACTTGCCCTCGCCGACACCGACCAAGAAGGGGGCATTCACATTCGGCTTCGCATTTCGAATACGATGTGAATCTATCATCGGACGAAAGCGATGATGGATCGCATCAATTCCCCCCTTCTAGCGCCGGCCAAGTTGGCGAAAATGATGAGGAGGTCGATGCTCCTCTTCCTTCAGGACGACAAAAGAAGAAGATGTCTCCAAAGTTGAAATCCGATATTTTCACCAAACATTACAAGAAGGTCCTGGTGGTAATTTCAAATCCTAATGATCCGACCACTACCATAGAGACAAGTGAGTTCAAAACATATTGTAACTATTGCGAGAAAGTCTATCCATTTGGAACCGATGGGGGATATGGTACTCTCTATCGCCATTTGAAGGTATAACATCCCGTGGAATGTGGGCATACTAAGTCCCAAAGCCAAATAAACTTCCCTGTCGGCTCATCGTCTCAAACAAGTACGCCTCTATTTAAATATGATCCCAAAAATGTTACCGATGCTATGGTAAGATGGGCGGCAATGAAGCATTTGCTGTTTAATTTTTTTAATGACAAAAAATATGAACTTACTATGCAAACCGCATTTAATGTTGCTACAAAAAGAATTCCCCCCTCAACTGCTCAAAGATCTAACAACCGACAGTTTTTTGATAAAAAAAGAGAAGTAGGAAATTTTTTATCTAACTTGGGACACAAAGTTAATATTTGCTCTAATGTGTGGACGGATTCTTTCCAAAGAAATTCTTACATTGGAATTTCATGTCATTTTATAGATAATAGTTGGACTTTAAATAAACGTTTAATTGGTTTTGGACGACAGAAGAAGTAGACTCACCGGGCAAAACATGGAAGCCGCCATGTTACTTGATGATTGGTGCTCCGCCGAAATTAGAGACCAAGAACCGGATTGGGACAATCAAGTAGTACAACCCGACCAAGACTACTTTCCCGACGAAGAAGAGTAGGCCAATTCCTCCGATCAAGCCAAATAGGTAAGCAAGGTAAGAGAACTACGTGGACTTTGATTCCAAAATGCAATTGAGCATTGAGGATACTAGGCATCTCCCATAAGTTGAGCTCAAGTCCTTTTCTTTCATTTCTTTTTTCTCCCATTTGTTTCGAATATGTAATTTGTAAATTGTAATAAAGACTTTAAGTCTTTTGTAATTTATAATTTTTAAGTTGTAATTTGTAAATTTTAAGTTGTAATTTGTAAATTTGAAGTTGTAATTTGTAATTTTAAAGTTGTAATTTGTATCAATAAAATTGCATTTGTACATCGCATTATTCAAATGCAATTTTATTGATGCAAGTATATTTACATTTTTTACTTGAATTACAATGTTAACAAAATAAAATACATGAACCGCCGGACCGGTCGGCGGTTTCGAACCGTGAACCGCTGATTCCTGAACCGTGGTGACGTCTACTGATAGCTGAAAAAAGTCGACTCCCTCTTTCAAAGTAATGCAATTCTCCACTTGAGTTGAGTGATAGCAATGGCGCTCACACTTCAAACCATCTTCACAAACAATAATCCCACCAAATTCCAATTCCCCCCGACCCATTTCTCCAACTCCCCCAAATTCACATTCCCGCCCCCAAATTCGAGGTCCCATTTCCCCAATCAAAATATCTCCACCCGCCTTTTCGCCGCCGCAAGAATCACCGATTCATTCCAAGAACCCTCACAGCAGCAGCAACCCAACGCCGACGGCCTCGACGCCCTTCTCTCCCTAGTAGAATTCGTCAGCCTCTCATCCTCCGCAGCTGTTTGCGTTTATGCCGCAGTCAGATGCGGGCTTCAATTGGGCGCCGCTTTGGGGAGCAGGGTTTTCGCGTGGCAGTGTGTGGTTCTCGTGACCGGATTGGCTGCCGGGGCGGCGATACGGCGCCGCCAGTGGAGCAGAATGTGCGGCGTTGGGGTCTCCAGTGCCCCGGCTAATTTGCTGGAGAGGGTGGAGAAATTGGAAGAGGATTCGCGCGCCGCCGCCTCCATCGTTCAGGCGCTGGCGAGGCGGCTCGAGAAGCTCGGGATTCGCTTCCGGCTGAATCGGAAAGCTCTCAAGGAGCCCATTGCTGAGGTAATTCCTTGTTATTGCTTGGATCATGCTACATTTTGGATGCTGAATTGTTGATAGCATAGTGTATTCGCTCAATTTTCATTGCAAATTAAAGCACGAAGCGATTGCGAGGAGCAAAAAAACGCACGAAAATTGGTTCGATAACCCAATTTATGTCGAAACTTTTCAATTTAAATATTTCTTGCTTGGTAGCATTTAGGGTGATAAGTCATGTTATCGACTCTTGACTGAATAGGTTTCTTGTTAAAATTATGTAGGCTTTCTAGTTGTTTGTAGTAGTGTGAAAAAGTTTCCCGTTGATAGACTACCATCTTAGATAATGTGCTTCTTGATTGTAAATTTTGAATGTGTATATATGAAGATGCTGTTCTCACTTCCGGAGCGTGTTGTTATTGTGTGTGTGCGTGTTTTTAAAATTGGTTATTTAATCAAATGAAGGTTTTTTTGCTGTTGATAAAGTTCAAAATTGTTGCATTTTGTATCAGACAGCATTGTTGGTCCAGAAAAACTCTCAGGCCACCCAAGCATTGGCTGCAGAAGGCGACGTTTTGGAGAAGGAGCTAGGTGAAATCCAGAAGGTTCTACTTTCTATGCAGGTATCTATATTTTTTTTATTGAATATTAACCTTAGATAGGTTGATCATTATGTTGAAACTAAAGCCTTATACTACCGTTATCATCACCGGCCAAGCAGCAAAATGCAAGAAAAAAGAACTCTTTTTTTTGACTCCTTTTAGCTCTCGTTATCAATGGAAATGATAAAGGCAGAAGAAAAATTCTCCCTTCTCCTTTTTGTTCTCTGCAATTTTACTTGGATTGGTTATATTTAATCTTTTAAAAGGCTATGCTGGGAATTTCTGCACGAAGTTCGTGCAACTTTGTTGAAAATCAAAACCCTCCTCGCCTCCCCGTTTCAATCTTGGAAGGGAGAGCATCTATAAGACTATAATATGCCTTTTGGTTTGCTTTACCACTTCATGGTTGTGTTTGTGCTGTCTTTGCATCGTTCTTGGATATTTTTTTGGCAGTGTTGGAATTTTCGAAGGATGATACGGAGTACTTTTTTTAGGTAAAATATGCATTCTAGCATAGATTTCCAATTAATGATAAGCTGTTTAATGTAGATGACTCGTCTAATTTCCTTTACATATTAGGAAGAAATGTGATGATTTGAACAGTTAATTCATTTAGATTGTTTACTAATTAAAGTCTGAATCTTACTCCGGTTCTTCGACTGAGTTTCATGTAGGAGCAGCAGCGAAAACAGCTCGAGCTGATTATTGCAATTGGGAAAGCCGGGAAATTGTGGGACGGTGCCAAACGCGTAAAAGCCCAAGATCCGAAAGCACCCGAGGCTCCGATCAACAAGATAGAAACAGTGGCGTGGCAGAAAGAAAGCAACAACGACATCCCGTAGATTCTGACTGAAACACTTGCGACTTCATCCTCAATCTCTTTTTGATGTGGAGAGCTGCAGAGACAACAAGCACCTTGGCTCAGCTGCCGGTGATCCAGAACTCCAGCGGCGTGCGAGTTTGGTGGCTGAGCAGAAATATGTCGCCTTTGCCACCTAAGTTGTTCCAAAAACATGAGTTATGTTAGTTTTGTTTGTAGATTTTGGAAATCATTTTTTTTGGCAATTTTAGCCGTAATAATTGTGACTACGAGATAAAAGTTGACTTGAAATTGTAGTAGATGTTTTAAGGGGGATAATTTTGGACTCTCGAAATTATAACAAAGTCCGCGCAGGGATGTGTTATATTGCTAATTATTTAAGTTGCTAACTCTGCTAACTCATCAATGCAGTGTATTAAAAATGTCAATACGGTGACATTAAAATATCAACATATCAACACAGTATATTGAAGTTCAACAAAATTCAACAAAATTATGTGTTGATATTTTAATGTCATCGTATTGACATTTTTAATACACTGCATTGATGAGTTAACAGAGTTAGTAACTTAAATAATTAGCAATTTATCACACTCCAACCCACATAAAATTAATGGGTGGTATTAAGTCTCATTTGATTGTTTATTGTGTCTTTTTAGGTTTCGTGTAGTCTATTATCATTAAAATTATTTAGACTTTCTATGGCTATCGTATGGGGTTATCAGATTGTTATGGTGTTGCTAATTTGTTTGTCCTGTTTGTGTTTGAACGAAGTGGATTTGATTGTGTTTGTGTTTGTATTTGTGTTTGAGTATGGGCTTATCAGGTTGAATCGACATGATAACAAATCGGCTTGCGTGATTTGTCAAGCCAATCTTTTTGGGTATCAATATGTTAAATTTTTTTATGATATCTTGCAAGGAACATGAAGACATTGAATTAAGCTAAAAAGGTTTTGGAAAATGCAAGAAAGTTTCATACGATCTGGGGAAATATCAAGAAGTTTCAAAAGTTTAAAGGGAAAAATGTAGAATATCTCAAATGTTTGTGTATTTACAAGCAAATGACATCATTGCACTATAAATGACGTCGTTTTGACTACCGACGTTCCTACCATATTAGCACTTTCTGGTGAAAATACCAGAGTTAATCTGGGAAAAATCAGAAAAGTCAAAAGTTTATATATTTTTAGCACTTTTTGGTGAAAGTACCAACTTTAATCTGAAAAAAATTATATTTTAAGAAAAAATCAGAAAAGTCCAAAGTTCATATATTTGTATGCAAATAACCTTTGATATATATACATAATGTATTAGTATAAAGAATGAAGAAAGCCATATTTCATAGAGTATTATTGTGATATCCACGTCATATGATTGTAAATCTCATAATTTGTGTTAAATAGAACAACAAAGCTATACGAATTTAGTTGCAACATTCAGATTTCTAATAATTGCAAGTTCTGCATAGAAAAATTGAGTGTTATTATATGAATGTGATGACTTTGGTATTCAACTCTTAGAGCATCCATAATGGTTTTCGCCCGGTCATAGCCCAGTCACAAACTCCTCCTGCCACATCATCAGCACTAAAAATCCTCATGCCACATCATCAGGACAAGCAAATAGCCCAGCAATAGTCTAGCCACACCACTCAAAATTATATAAAACAAATAATTGACAATCACACAAAATACGGAATTAAATTTACGACACAAATACTGGAAAATCTAATAATTTTATTTAAATTAAAAAAAGTACATTTAAAAAAATTACATAATTTGCCAGCCGCATCGTGCCTGAAGTGGAAATACAGATATCGATGCTCCAAGGCGTTAACAATACGCATAAACAGAGCTCTGCTCATCCTAAAACGGCGCGTGAAAAGGTTGGCGTTGAACCGCGGCTCCTGTGCGAAGTAGTCTTCGTATAGGCGCTGATGTGCAGCTACGTGATCACAATCAATCACTGTTCGGCGGTGGACAACTGGTCGTGGTCGAGGTACTGCCGGCTGCAAGGCCCTCTGCATCAGCTGATCAATCTCACAGTTCGTATAGGCCTCTAACGCTTCGTTCATTCGACGTTCGTACTCCTCAGCATCCCCACCACTACCACCAACGTTGCTCATTTCCCGTTGTTGATCTTGTACAGAAATTAAGATAGAGAGAGTACTCGTTAAAACAAGTGGTGCGAATGAAAATGACGTGCAAAGCGCGTATATATAGTGTTTAGAAAATTAAAAAAAAAATCGCTAGCCGATCGCTCGCCGGTCCGGAGCCTGCAATGGCGGCGAGCGGACCACGAGCGCATCGGCCAGCGTTCGCCGATTTTTTCGCTGAAATGGCGCTCACCGGTTACAATGGTTTGGCGAGCGAACCGGTGAGCGCCGAAGATCGGCTAGCCGGTCCGCTCGCCGCCATTGTGGATGCTCTTAAGGATTCTTGAAAAAATATCAAGAAGGTAGAGTATTACATGATATCCAAGTAAGACTCACCTATGTAAGTCAGAAGTGATGATAATTTCAATGCAAGAATACTTATGAATCCAAAATAGTGTTCCATGGCCAAAGCAGACACAAACGTGATAAATTGTACTCCCTCCATTTCATGTTAATAGAATCGTTTTTCTATTTTGGAAAGTTCCAAGTTAATTGAGTCATTTCTATTTTTGGCAAAAAGTAATTGTGTCTTTTACTTTATTCTCTTTTCACCTCTCTTACATTATTCTCTCTTACTTTATTTTCTCCTACTTTTTCCACCATCCATTTAACGCACTATTCTCAAACTCCGTGTTGAAAAAAAATTGTCTCTATTAACAAGGAATTGAAGGAGTACTAATGTTCAGGTATCACATCCACTAGACAACATGTATGGACTATTGTAGTGATTAGTGGAAGGTTCAAAATGCTAATATGCTATTCAAAATGCAATATTATTCATCGAGAATTGAAAAAAATTAATTTAAGCTTATCGAGCTCTAACCAATATAGGGATTATTGGAAACGCCAAAGACTTAGAGAATTTCCGAAAAAATATATTTCTAAAAATATGAAAAAGGAGGGAATAAAAAAGGAAGGAGAGCTGAGGTAGTGTAGAGTGTAAAATGGAAGGGTTAGAGAAGCTGGAACAGCTTCAGTCGAATATTCATTTGCTTCATTCTGTTGGAGTTTCCGATGCCAATCCCGACGCCGAACGCTTCCTCGCCGATTTCACCTCTTTTCTCGTAATCCAATTCCACAATTTCATTCACAGATGCTATTCAATTTCTCAATTTTGTCTTTTCAATTGCTTACAGCATGTTTCGATTTCGATTTTGTTCGTAATTGTTGTTTCCGTTATGTCATTTGATTTCCGATTGCGCCGAAGATGCAACACAGTGGTCAGCTTGAGCTCTCATTGAAGTGCCATTTGATTTCTAAACACATTTCAAAGGTTTGTAAATTGTTTGCTTTCTGTTTTTTCCAACTCTAGTATGCTAGAATGCATCTGATCTCTCTCTCCAGATAACGGATTTACTCGTCCTGGATGCAATGCAACGCTATGAGAAAGGTAATTGTAGAACATCTGTTACTGTCTTATGGCTTATTGGTTGATTTGGATTAATATATATAAGGATTTGTGTAATATGTGATGCTGTGGTTCGATTATGTAATACCGCCTCCGTCCATAAAAAGTAGACACAATTGTATATGCCACAAGTTTTAATGTGCAACTGGTAAAGTAAGAGAGATGGGGAAAAAAGGTAAAGAGAGAAGTAGTGTTAGTGGATTGTGGGTCCTCATTATTAGTCTCATTATTAGTACTCCCTCTGTTCCTTGTTAATTGAGGCAATTCTTTTTGGCACGGAGATTAAGAATAGTATGTTAAGAGCATCCCCAAGGGGAAAGGTATATTGAGAAGTACATTTCTCATTTATCTTCTCAAAAAATGTTATTATACCTTCTTAAAAAGTAATGGACTCCAAGGAAAGAAGGTAAATTAAAAAAGCAAACAAAATAACTAAATTTATACCTTTTCTATCAAGAAGAGGTAAAGATACCTTCTCAAAATGAAAGAATGTATAATACCTCCTCAAATACCCTTTCTTTTTGAGCATGAAATTTTATGAAGGAGAGGTAAATATGGTAATTATTTCTCTTTACCTCTCCATTTACCCTCTTCCTTGGAGATGCTCTAAGTGGATGATGAATAAAGTAAGAGAGAATACAATAAGAGATGAAAAAAGAATAAAGTGGACGATTACTTTTTGCAAAAAGTAGAAATGACTCAATTATATTGGAACTTCCCAGAATAGAAAAATGACTCTATTAACATGGAACGGAGAGAGTGGTATTTGAATGTTAAAAACTTTTAAATTAGTCTAATTTCGGTGGACGGCCCAAAATGGTAAAACTGATCTATTTTTGTGTGGACGGAGGTAGTATGTATCAGAACATAAATTGTGTATAATAGTTATTCTGAACCTGAGGTTTCGCAGATCTTCATTGTGATGATGATAAAAGAAATATGGATCCTGTGCCGAGCCTCCCTTATGGTGTTCCTGTAATTGGGGTGGATGCAATGATACGTTCTAATTCTACTCTTGAGGATTTTGTAAGAATTCTTCTGCTTCACTGAAATTATTGTGGAAGCCATTTTTTTATATCAGCTGCTTGGTGTTTCATTTCAGTCAGGCATTTAAAGGCTGATATCGCACAAGATTTGTGTTTCAACTTTTATATGAATCTTATCATCAGTAATGCTGACATATTTCTGATTAATATCCTCAGTGCCGATCATATTTTGTGTTTCACAAAATGGAAGCAAACCAGCCACAATCAATTTTCAAGAACCTACCTATGCTTTCATTCACAGAAAGTTATATTTATCAGGTAAGTTGTCTTAGAAGATTATAACTTTTGCAGCTTTAAATCTATCGAAATGTAAATAGTTTCATAATGCTTTTACTCGTTCTTTTTGTTAAATTGCATACATGGGCTTAGATGAATAATTCTATTATGCCAATCTTAATTTGCCTTTGCTCTTATTTCACTTGTTTCTTGTCTAGTTGGACGACTTAAACGAGAAACTCGTACAGATCCCAATGGGTGAAGATCCAACTCCTACAGGCTTTGAGGTGATAGCATAGAAATCCTTACCAAGATTAATCACTTCAAAATTAATACTATCTATTTGACTGTTTTAATTTTGACTGAAGTTCAGGACGATGAGCCAAACCCATGTGCAAATTCTGTACATGCGTTCGAAAAGAATCCATTTCAACCACTCTTTAGTGTACTAGAACGCTATGGGCTTCTGACAGAAAGGTTCAGCATTTCCGTTGGCACTTAAGTTCATGATATTTTCATTTCTCATTCTCTATAACAGGAATTGTGACTGTTGAGAAAGTCATTGAAATATTACTTTGCAATATACATAAGGATTCAAGAAGAGTTGAGATATGGCGAAGAATATTGGCATCTGGAAAGAAAGCTTTGCTGTGCAGTGGCGAGAAACAAGGAGGTATACTAATACTATCATTGAGAATTCGAATTGTTTCTTATGTAGCACACTTGAAGCACTAATGGTTCTATGACCGTCACTCACCATGCTTTTGTTGCTTGTTGGAGAAAAATGTGGTCCAGCTCACTATTACTATATTTAACAAGTTGAGAAAACAATAATGGCTTAACTTTCATTTATCAATATGAGATCATTGCCTTACATTGGTTTTTCTGATATGAGGTACTTCCAGATATCAATTGAGGATGTGACGAGGGCCATTCATCTGAAATCCTTCGATTATCGGGTGCTAAACCTTCTGTTATATCAACTAAGAGGAGAAAAGGTATCCTCTTAGATGCCATCAAACATTTCTTTGGTATATTTTGTTATTATTTTTTTAGGAATGTCTTTTCAGTTGGCTTTAAATATAAAATCCATATTAGTCACATGGATCACATTTTGATTTTCGGTAATCCATCATGAATCAAAGTGAAGCAAAGCAAGCTGTAGGAGCCTAGACATCTGTTACCAGATTGTTAATGAGCTATCAAACAATCATATTCTTTGCTGTGTATTTATTAGTGAGTGATCCTTTATTTGTCCAATGTATTGAAGAAATGCATTCTCTCTAATTAGAATGCAAATGAGTTCTCTAGGTGTGATATTCATTGATATAATTTCTTCAAAGCTGTTTTGAAGGTAAACGAACTGCATATGGAATTTCTCTCAATCTCAGAGTTGCTCGTTGAAGTATCTGATGATCTGTAAGTGATATCTCTTTGTAAATACTTATGTTTTGTCCGTCTCTCGGTGGGAGAAATGGCCAGTCCTGTTCCATAGGATTGATTCATGGGAGTTTTTCCATTTCTTGTGCATGTTGGAACAATAAAACTTCATCTTGAGTTAATCAAATGCTGCAACAGGTTTGATTATGAGGTCAGTCTCTTTTAGCTGTTATTTACTTTTGCTAGGTGGGCATTTGTTTGGAAATAAGTTTCTAGGGAGTATAATTTTATATTTTTTTATTTGGTAGGACGACGTTGCAGAGAATAGTTTCAACATTTTGCGCATGTTTGTAAACTGTTACGGGGCTTCTACAGCGCCAATCGTGCTGGTTAGTGGATCTTGACATTTCTTCGACTGAGAGCCTTCTTTACTAAGTTTCACTTGCGCTCCCCCCCCCCCCCCAAAAAAAAAGGAAGAGAGAGGAAAATCAGCATACTGTTGTTATGTTGATATCCCTGTTTTTATGTGCTGGTGCAGGCAAAATTCATATCTGAAGCAGAAGAAAAGTATGATCTGTTATTTAAAGCATTAGATGAAGAACTGTCGGTGAAGTACCGCGAAAGATGTGAAGAAGCTACAAGAGAAGGTTAGGTCCAGAGTCAGAGATACATACACACTCTCCATCCCACAAAATAGTGTACACCTTGGTTTAACACAAGTTTAAATGAAAGTTAGGTAGTGTATTTTGTGAGCTGAGAAAGAGCCCCACTTTGCATTATTTTGTGTGACATTTCAAAATGACATAGTGTGCATTATTTTCTGGGATGGAGGGAGTATCCAAAAGCTGTATTGTTAATTGAAATTGTTCAGGTGGGAAGACATTTGGCCCTTCTCTCGGAACATGGCACATTCCACCAGTTATTGAAAATGAAGCAGAATACCGGAGACGGGTCGTTTCATCTAAAGCTCCATGAATGGCGGATTCGATATTCCTAAATGGTGCTAACAGGTTCCTTCATCTCTGCATTCGAAGTTCGTTAACCACCGCAGGCAGACAATTATCTTTGCTAGTGAGCTGTGCATGACGAAGATAATGTTGAGAGATTTGGCCCATCATTTTTTGTTACTTTTTGATATAATAGACGAAGATAGTTTGAATATGTTGGATTTCACATATTTTTGGTGCCAAAATGTATTGGCTTTCAGACTGTTTGATGAAGAATTTGGAAGCATGGTTTTGCCAAATTTTGGGATATTCTTATTTGTTCTTATTAGTTGTTCATTTTATATATTATTGGAGTGTAATATATTACTACTAGTTGCAAATGATTCATGGTTTAGGCATTAGAAACTTGCACTTGCCAATTACCATCCATTCATACACATCCAAATTCATTACACATTTATAACCTCACTTTGTATTATCACAACCACACACACACACCAAACACCTTCATATCACATTCACATCCAAACCTCACTCAAGGCGACTGCGGCCAATCGTAGCCAGCGTCCACCGCGTGCACGTCGTCATAGAACCACATCTCCACATCGTCCATCGGGTTCTCGTCCCCCCACAGGTCATCAAGCATGTCCCCATACTCCTCGTCATCGTCATCAATGTCGTCGTCGCCGGCGACAAAGTCCCAAGCCAGGTACCCCGACGAGCCCGAGTAGTCCGAGCAGTTGTCCCATCCGTTCATGTCGTAGCAGTCCACCACGAGGGGCCCGACCACCTTCAACTTGGGGAACATCTTCACAAATTTCTCGTCCAGCTTCACGCCCCAGCACCCGCGCACGTCCAGCAGCTCGAGGTGCTTGCAGTTGCTGAGAATTTCGACGATACTGGCCGTGTCCACGAGCAAGTATGCAATCTCGAGATTCTTGAGCTTGGGCATCGTGGAAGCAATGGCCAGGGCTTCATCATCTTGGGAGAGCTTCTCGATCACCTCCAACGGGTGCATTATCCGCCTCAAGCTGCTCAGAGACTTGCAGTTCTTCCCTAATGCCTCAAGACCTTCAGCTCCAACACTAATGCAGTAGCTCAAATCCACAAATGTGAGACCACACAGCATTGCAGCAGCCTTCCCCACTACTGCGTCGTGTATTTCGCTTCTCGGCAGTCTCAAACTTCGCAGAGATCGACCACTAGAAACCAAAATCGCACGAATTAAGGAACAAAGAGTCAGAAAAACTAAACTCAACATACTTAAATACTCACTGATCTGCTATGAACAAAAGGGTTTTGTCCAAGGAGAGGCCGGAGACAGTGAGCTTTCTCAGAGAGCCACAGCTTCTAGCTATCAGCAATCGGAGCATTCTATCCACGACCTCAGGCTTCCTGTTTCGACTCCATTCCTCAACGTCGATCTCTTGCCAGCAGTAAGGCCCCGTGGCTGCTCGTCCCCACGATTTGCAAACCCTTGGAACAACTGTTAGAACCTCACATAGTGAGAGGTTCTTGAATATTAGGCCTAGTGCATCAGGTAGTAATTCATCCCATTTTCTTGAATCCTCACCTTCCTCCATCTATATATAGATTCTTTTCCTGTGATTTGGGGGATAATATATAAGAAAGGTTGTACAAAAAAGCTAATACTACAAAATCAAGACTCCATTTTTATAGTATTTTAAAATCAAGCTATAAGCTGGTTGTGAATTACAGGACTTGGAAGTTTCCTTCAACCAATAAACCCAACTCAAATAAGGTGTAAAGTAGTAATCTTTGGATCCAATTCAAGGAAGTCTAAATTTCTTTCACCCTTCAAGAATCAAATCAATTCAATCCGGACTACTCTCCCCCACACTCATTTCCATAAAATTAAGCATCAAAAATTCATATTTGAGTAATCCCTCCCCCCATAAACAAAGAAGAATGTAAAGATTCAAACTTTTGTAAAGATTCAAACTTTTTACTTCATGGTAAAATCCCAACATAAAAAAGCACCAGAATTCAAGAGCCCACATCTTCATAAATCTAAAAATTCCCAAAAAAAGCATATAGAAAGAAAAATAGACAGCTAGAATCCACACAAAAACAAGAGCAAAGACGTAATACCAAGAAGGCCACTCAAAATTTAGGGGGGAGAGAGAAATGTTGGTCATGATAAGAGAGGAAACTTGTAAGAGCAAAAAAAGGAGACAGATGGAAATGCAGAGATAAAAATGTGATCTTCACACTTTAGAGGTAGATAGTGTCTCATCTCCAAAAAGAAAAAGGGGAAAGGGAAAAGGAGGTGCAAAAAATTACCAAAGCTTTTTGTAGTAGTCTTGGATCTGTAAACACACAGCGGCTATCCGCCTGAAATGAAGGGACCTAAAGGAGAGCTTGTTGAGACAGAGAGAGAGAGAGAGAGAGAGAGAGAGTGAGTGTGTGGAAAAAGGTTACAACAAGAGGAGAACCAAAAGCAATATAGTACTCTTGTATCTTTGTGTTGTGTATTTATTCATCTAAATATACATCAAGATTCTTCCATTTTTTCTACCATAAGTGTTCAGTCAAATAGTACTATTTTCGAGCTGCGGAAACTTTTGTTCATATATAATCTTCCTAAATATTTTCAGTATAGTTTTCTTGATTATAAATTGAGTCTATTTCGTTATTAATAATATTTTAATTATTTTTTTCATATTTTACTAAATTGGTAATCTTTTTGTTTCGATTTAAGTGAGAAGTTTTTATTTTGAGACATAAGTTTAGATAGTTGTTTAATATAAGAAAGATAAAGACATAACAAAATAAGATACATTATAAAGTACAAGACATAATATGTTAAAATAGGAGAGATGTGTGAGTTAATTATTGTTAAAATATAAAACGTCTAATTTAGATTGGAACGAACCAAAAAATATATATCTCATTTAAATCGAGATTGATGGATAATTAAAATTTGTATTGTCATATTTACAGAAGAGGGAGAAAGGAAGGGTATTATTTTGTAGGTAGACGTATTCACCAATTCTTTCAAAACTGCATCAGTTGAGCGAATGCACGATTTAATAATTATTTAATGAAATATTATCCACGAAAATCTTGAAATTTGAGATGAGAATTGCATAACAAGATTCGGCGCTGAAACCCAATTCAATTGATTCAATAATATTCTTTCGACTAATCAATTACTTTATTTATTTCTCAAAAATTAAGAATTATTTTTTTAAATCTATTCTTGAAAAGTATAAATTTTTTAATTTTAGAAATTCGATTATAGTACTAATAATATGAAATCTACTATCTACTAACACTACTTATACTATTATTTCTCGAATTTTTCTTACTTTACCAATTTCTTTTTATCCCATTAAAAATGGAACATTTTATGAAATGAAAACAACACAGTCTTTACTTTTTCATCTCTTTTAGTATATTCTTATCTTATTAACTCACAAAACAACACTATATAAACTCTTGTGCCAAAAAGTAAATATTTCATTTCTAATAGGACAGAGCAGAGTACATTTTAATACGTGTTTAACTAAATGTTCATACTTTCGTGACGGATGAATTACTATACATCAGAAATTGAAATAATTATTTTTTATTCGCCAAAATTTCAAAAAAAAAACTTTAGAAGATTCTAAGTTGAAAAAAGACATAAAAAGTATGCCCATTGGGAAAATAATGCAGCCCAGCATATCAAAAGTCACCACCACGACTCACATTTCACATCATTAGTGAAAAATTGACAACTTTTTTTACCCTCACTTTTTAAATGCGACTAGTGACACTTATAAAAAAATAAATTTTCAAATGAACAATAATTATTGAATGAATCACGTACACACATACCCATTAATTTCTCTAGATGACTTAGAATATTAAACTTCGACACAAATTAATTTTAGATATAAACATAATATAGTTACATCATATATTATAGTAGTTTGTAAAAAATATATACTCCTACAATAATAAATTCTCCTGAAAATGGGAGTGTGAAATAATTTGTATCTAAGTGTTTCAAACTGTATTTCTTTGTATAATAAGCAATTTTCCTAAAAATGGGAGTCTGAAAATAATAGTAATAAATTAGGTCGAAGAGTTTGGTGAAAATAATAATTGTCATCAAAGTGAGTGAGTTTGAATTTTGTACCCAATATCATTTGAATTCTATGGTGAAAGTTCAAAAAATTAAGACCCACGTTCTCTAAAAAATATTTTATGTAAGTAAAAAGAATGTTTGAGTCAATGTGTTTACTCAAAATCCATTTAATATTTTATTAATGTACTACCTCATTTCACTTCAGAAATATGTAGCTAAGGTGATTGTTATGAACACGAGATTTAGAAAATGATTGTTCAATAATTGAGTGAAAACAAAATAAAATAAATTAAAAAATGAAGTATAAAAAGAATAAAATAAATAATTAAAATGAGATTAAAATAGCATAGAAGATAAAGAAAAATAACAGTGGAATGACAAAAGGACTCAACTAAATTAAGAGAAATGAGTACTCCTGTTTAGGGGAAACTAAATAACTAATTAATCCCTCGTGCTCACAATAAAAGTCATGTTTTGATATTTTGATCAGTCCCACAATAAGAGCTACATTTTACTTTTATCATAAATAATAAGTAGGTCATATATTCCACTAACTCACTTCAGTAACATTTTATTATAAAACAAATATAAAAAACTGGACATCATATTCCACTAACTTTTCAAACACACTATTCTTTATATTCTTAAAACTCATGCCTACACCCAATATGACTCCTATTGTGAAACAGAGGGAGGAAGTAGTATATTTGTATATAAATACTTCATCTGTCCGCGAATAAAAGATAGTAGAAGTACATTTTTTATATTTTGGGACGTATGCACATACATTCATTTTTTCCACTTTAGTAATTAGATTCATACTCCACAAACTCATTATAAATATATTCTACTATAAAATTAATATAAAAAAAATAACTCACGTTTTACTGACTTTTTAATTCATTTCTTTATAAAATAAGTTACATGATTTCTTAAAATTTGCAACTGATTAAATTTGTCCTTTTACCATGGACGAGAATTTATTCAGAATTAGGATAAATGGACAAATGCTTAATTATTTGGGTTTTGAAATACAATAATGTTATGCAGCCATATTATGGTCAGTCATAAAAGGGTATCATAGTAATTATAATTTTTAAAAGAGTGAACATCTTTTTAGGTCTACAAACTTTGCCAAAATATTATTTTAGGTCCGTGAACTTTGAAAATATCATTTTAGGTCCGTCAACTACAAGTTAATATCATTTGAGATATTTTAAACTTTTTTTCTGGACGAAAATGCCCTTAGGGCCTTCAAAGGGCAATTTGGACAATTCTTTCGCCACGCATCTTGCGCCAAAGACCTATAGTCCAACAATTTTTAACGGCAAATTTTTATATTTAAATTTAATTTAGATGGTAATTGATCTCATTCTGAAATTCATATAAATAATACTCCGAATCCAAATTAATAGCTATCCAATTTCAAAACAAATAAACTAAATATAATTCACAAATCACCTATAGTAAGTTCTTAAAATGCAGTTTAGATTAAAAAAATAAAATAAAGTATCTAAGTCTCAATTCACTATCCTTATATAATTGGTCATCTAATAATTGAAAAATGTACTATTTTTAACGGAAATTTTAATTATATTTAAATTCAATTTGGATGGTAATTGAATTAAACAGTAGTAAAAAAATTGTTGGACTCTAGGTGTTTGGCGCAAGATGAGTGGCGAAAGAATTGTTCAAATTGCCTTTTGAAGGCCTTAAGGGCATTTTCGTTCGAAAAAAGTTTAAAATACCTCAAATGATATTAACTTATAGTTGGCGGACCTAAAATGATATTTTCAAAGTTCACGGACCTAAAATGATACTTCGGCAAAGTTCGTGGACCTAAAAAGATGTTCCCTCTTTTTAAAGTATTAAATATATTAAGTTCAGTTGTGAGTCGAGCATCCGCAACGCATCTCTTTACCGTCTCTTATCTCTTCTCTCCGAGACGAGACGGTTAAGAGATGCGTTGCAGCGTCCCGTCCCGTCCCGTCTCGTTCCTGTCTTGCCGAGACGCTTGTCCCTCCGAGACGGCTGGCGCGCGCTGGCGCTAGGCGTGACGCCCACTCGCCAGTCCGCGAGCGGGCGTCGTCACGCTGACGCAATAAATCATTTTTTAAAAAAAATTCGATTTTAATAAATAAATAAAAAAATTAAAAAACGGTAATATGACCGTTCAACGATTATTTTTTTAATTTTATTTTTCTTTTTTTTTCTATAAATACTCCTCTTTCATTATCATTACACATACAAATACACATTTATTCTTCTCAAATCATCTCTCTTTCCTCTCCAATTTTCATCTCAAATCATCTCTTTTATCCTTCTCCCAAATTTAATCCATCCATGGATCCATTCATGGATCCATTTGAGCAAATCCATCTCAAATCAACTCTTTCTTCTGTTAGGGTTTGTATACTAGAAATCATCTTTCGAGTGATTGAATACTGTAAAACTCTAATAATTATTTTCCAATGAATGCAACAGATTATTTTTGTCGTAATGTTATTATGTTTTACATTTAATGGATGTTTAATGCATATTTAAATGTATAAGTCAACATAACAAAGTCTAAGTCTTTGTTTTAGTAGACCGGTTGTGGGCTGCGCTCAATTTAAGGTACGCGGTCAGTTCTGAACAAAGAAAAATAAGAATTTCACAACCTAGATAGGCCTAGACTACCTATTGTGAAAGGTTGCAATGTCAGTCCGATTATTTCTAAGCCTTATGGAAATATGATGACATTGGTGTGGTATAGCACTGAATGGATCTAACAACAAGATGCGTCTTTATGCTATCTACTGAAAGACGAGGTCTTGATAACTAATTTCTTAATCAATGTACGTTAGCATTGAGCATACGATATTGAGTATCTACTACTTTGACTTACCAAATGTGCTAGTTTTTCATCACCCAACGATGCAGGTATATTGGGTAGTGGTGATCATTATCTGGCGGTGCTAGGATTGCTATTATATTGAATCACGCTCGAGGAGAGTCTCGTTTGATAACATCCACAAGAGGAGCTCGAAACAAGGTTTTATTATTCGGAACCTAGCTAGTTGGAGTTTGATTATTCTATGAATAATAAATAAGAGTTTCATGCTAAGTCCACTCTTGGAGATTAAAATATGTTAATTAATTAAGTCCGTAGCAGACATTAATTAATTAATTGATGTTTCTATCTTAAGCGCAGGAAATGAATTAAACAAATTAAAGGAAACCCGGAACAC
The DNA here is from genome assembly GCF_004379255.2 of Salvia splendens. Taxonomy (NCBI): domain Eukaryota; kingdom Viridiplantae; phylum Streptophyta; class Magnoliopsida; order Lamiales; family Lamiaceae; genus Salvia; species Salvia splendens. The sequence continues at coordinate 21,679,387 of NC_056047.1, read as the reverse complement.
ATGTAATTTCGGATTTGGAAAGGCAGTGCAATATTACTTCTGTTGTGGCTGCTTGTAATATTCCAATATAAGCTTGTATTAAATTGTGGGTTCAATTTAATTAGTAAAAAGCTAATTGGGTGAGGCCATGTCCAAATTCTTTCTTAGATCCCTGACTGTGCCCAATATGTGACTTAATATAAATAGGAGAATAAAGGAGACAGAAAATATAATTATTCTCATTAAAATTTTCGTCCCCTCCTTTTAGAGAGAGAGAGTTCGAAAATTGCTTCTTCCGTGAGTAGAGTTCTGTCTTCGTTATTCGAGTCCTAGTATTCTGGTGAGATTTGCCCACACAAATATCAGTATACAGTCTGGGACACCAGTTAGAAGATCCGAGGTTGAGTTCTGATGATCTTCACGTGGAGAAGACGCAAGCCATCTTCGATTCTTTGGAGAATCAACAAGGTAAATTGGCTGACTCCGTAGTATGCATGTTTTAGGATTTATTTGTTCTAAAGCATGATTTAAATTCAAGTTACGAGCATGATACATGTGATAATTGCGCGAATAGAATTTGTGTAAATAATCTGCTAAATATATCGAATTCATGTGATCGGTATTTCATGCACGCTTCCGCTGCCAACCCCTTTATCTTCTGCTTCTTTGAGTTTTAAATTATGTATTTTTTAAATTATGTATTTTTTATTTTTTTTAGGAATTTAATTATGTATTTTTTTAGGATTTTAAGTTGTAATTTTATTTTATTTAATGAAGTGTGTTTTTATTAATTGAATTTGTTGGAAATAAAAATAAAAAATAAAATTGAATGAATAGTTAAGGGATGAGATAGTTAAGAGACGGTTAAGAGATGGAGGGTTGCAGGTGATGTCTCTTAGTTAAGAGATGGAGTGAAAAGTACAGTGAGGCCCATGAATAATTAAGAGATGAGACGGTTACAAGACGGATAAGAGACAACGTTGTGGATGACCTTAGTGGTTTTACTTAATTGTCCTTTTATAGGAATATTTTATGGAGTACTAAAGGTCTTTATGCATGTACTTATCCAATCACTATTGAATAACTACCAGTCTTTAATTCATTTATTCATCCTTACTTCTTCGCCGGAGATTAAAAAAGAATAGCTTCTCCACTGGTCTATTCTCACATATCCTTCAAGTATGTGCAAATTCCCACCTTTTATTCTTTTTCTCATTTCTTCTAAATTTTAGTTTATCTAGCCTATCTCAATTAAATAAAGTGAATATTTCATCACTATATCGAATCAAGTAAAATAAAATTTTAAAAACTTATTCTATTTTTTAAAATCAGTCAAAAGAGAAATATAAGTGTAAAATAATAGTAATAATAGTATTATTTCATTAACATATACGCTCTTTTGTATTCTTATAATGTGATATATTAGTAAGGTCCTGTTAGGTTGAAATTTTTGGGCCTAATTGAGAACTAAGATGCATTTTTATCCACTCATTCACAATTTTTGCGCGATGTCAACTACTGAGACATTATGTCAATTAGGGGGCATAATTGTCATTTTCGCGCGATGTCAACTACAGAGGCATTATGTCAACTACGATGTCAATAACAAACGTTATTTGTGTCAACTACGATGTCAACAACAAACGTTATTTATGCCAACTATTATGCCAACGACAACATTTTACAAATAATTAATGTCAACAACAAATATTTTCATCTCAACGACCTATATTATTTATGTCAACAACAACGTTTTACATATAATTCATGTCAACAACAATGTTTTACATATAATTTATGTAACAACATTTTTCATAAAATTTATGTCATCGACCTATATAATTCATGTCAACAACAAACGTTATTATGTCAACGAGCAATATAATTCATGTCAAGAATAAACATTTTCATGTCAACGACCTATATAATTAATGTAAACAACAACTTTTTACATATAATTAATGCCAACATCAACATTTTACGTATAAATTATGTCAATAACAACATTTTACATATAATTGACATTGTATATAAGTAGGTGACAAGGATTATATATGTAATTGACATGGATTGTACATATAGTTGATATTACATGTGTGTAGTTGATATAAATTTTATATGTAGTTGACATGGATTATATATATAGTTGACATTGTTTTCGTACTCAACAACAAACATTTTCATGTCAACAACTTATATAATTTATGTCAACAATAATATTTTAGGCAATATCACAAACACCTTATCTACACAACCCACAAATTCCAGCAACACAATCGAATTAAAAACTACATCCATATATTTCACAAATTAATCGTGATTGTTGGACGTCAAATAAATCGCTTTCTCAAATCATCTACATATTTCACAAATTCATCTACAAGTTCAAAGGGGGACCCACAAACCTAAAACTGAGAAGAAATAGGAGAGATTTCGATTTGAATCAGAGACAAAATCGTGTGAATGTCGAGGAATCGTTGAAATCCGAGAGAAATCTCAAAGAAATCGCCCAAATCGCCAAACACAAGAGGGTGAAAGAAAGTGAAGAATTAAGGGGCTACTATGAGTTAGCACATCAACAGAGGCTTTAGATTGGGATGGAAGTAATGCCACGACGCTGAATTCGCCGTGAAGAGACTGGAGGCGTGAGCCGACGTCACGAGATCCGCCGTCGGAAGATGACAAGCGGCGATAGCGCCACGGTGGAGCAAGCATGACGTTGGATCACGATCTCACGGCATACAATGACAGCAACGACGTGAAGAAGGCAGCGGCGGAGCAGCAATGTCAGTTCAGCGGCAATGATTGACGGATCGAACAACGACAGGGCGGCGCTGAAGCCTTCGTGATTCGGGCAGAGACTGCGGCGGATTTGCAGCGACGATGAGAGAAGAAGATAGGCGAAGAGCTGAGCCTTCGAGCTCGCCGATGGTGATGACAGAGTTCAGATCGGAGGGCAGAGAGAGCGAGATTTGGCATAGGTGAGAGTCCGATTTATTTCGAGAAGAGGAGAGGGAGAGAAGGGAGTGGCTGCTCAAATATTGGGGAAAATGATGAAGAAGATTAATTAAAACATGAAATTACCATTCTGCCATTTCATAATTAATTAATCTAAAAATATTTTTTATGTGGCAAATTCTGGACCACTCATTTAATTAAATAAGTAGTTGATAATGCATCTCAATTCTCAATTAGGCTAAAAAATCTCAATTAATCACAACTCTATATTAGTATATATAGTGCATTATATTTCTATTTCATATTTTAACATAATTAACTTAGTAATCTATAATATACATTATATAATACATTAACACATATTAATCGATTGATTTCCACTTATATTCGATCTCCCCGATTAAATTAAATTTGATTGAACAATTTTGAATACAGTGGGTAATATATTTAATAAAACAACTTAACAATATTAACTAATGACACTCATTATATACTTATATAACAATCATAATCGTAGAATATTTAATACAGTATCATTAATGAAAGTTAAAAAAATTAAGCCTTAATTGGTATAACCATTAATGAATAAAAAAACAAAAAAAAACAAATAAGGTTTTGATTTTTATGAATTTTGTAGAATAAAAAATATAAATAAAAATTTTAATATATTAAAATTAAATTAAATATATAAAATAAAACAAATAATACTAAATGTGCATTAAAAGAAGAAGACGTCCATATGAGATTTGACATAAAATATGTAGCATATCATTTCTACTGCATTATATATCAATAGTTAGTATAAATAGATTTTTTTGAATAACTGATTGTTTCAATTGATTTTGGACTAAATTGAACAATTAAAGGCGCCCATCGATTAGTTGTTATTTTTATAGGTATAGTTATCGTGGTTATTATCTTATACTACTATAATCTTCTAGGTTAGTATGATTTCTATCTATATTATATATGGTATGTATTACTTAGATAAGTATTAAAATAATTATATAATAATAATAATTAATCCAGTACTTCAAAAACAACTCAAGTTAAAATAATTACATTCTTCCAACCTTATGCTATCACATGATACGTGCAATGCAAAATAATAACGTTGTTATGCAAAAACATTAGTAGGCATTGTAGGTGAATTTTCCGTAGATTGCATTGTATACTGTCTATTTTGCATTATAAAGTTTATTTTTACATTATAGACATAGACAGTATATAATGCAAAATAAATTTTCAATAATGCAAAATACTACCTTCGTCTCACATTAAGTGTCACATTTTGCTATTTTAGTCCGTCCCACAATAAGAGTCACTTTTCCTTTTTACCATAAATGGTAAGTAGACCCCACATTCCACCAACCAATTCTACTCACATTTTATTATAAAACTAATACATATAACTGTGACTCATAATCCACTAACTTATTCAACTCACTTTTTTTTACATTTTTTAAAACTCGCACCCACACTAAATGTAACACTTAATGTGGGACGGAGGTAGTAAACTATCTATAATATAAATTGTAAGAGATTTTTTTTCACAGATTGCATTATAGACTTTATAATTTGCATTATACACTATTTATTTGCATTATATTGTTGTTATTTTGTATTATATGTAGGGGTGGGTCGATACGATATATCGTATCGAAAATTTTGTATCGTTATCGTATCAAAAATACCGATATGAAAAAATTTCATATCGTTACAGTACCGAAAGTTTCGGTATACCGAAATTTCGGTATGGATAATATCTATACCGTTACCGTATCGAAAACTCGGTATATCGTACTGAACTTCGGTATACCGTTCTGAACGGTATATCGAAATAAAATGGATATCTATTTATGATTTTAGAGTTTCCAATAAATATTTTTTGAATATATAAATAATTTAAATGGATATCTATTTATGATTTAACCTTCTAATCTTTAAAAAATAAATTACATTATTATTATTATTATCTGTATAAACGATATGTATCGATAACTCAATACGTATTGATTTTCGATATATTTCGGTATACCGATATATATCAAATATTTGATATAAAATGGTATACCGCGGTATAAGAAAATTCATATCGTTATCGTATCGAAACTTACGATACGGTATTGTATCGTACCGAAAATTTCGGTATACCAAAAATTCGATATTTTTTTATATTTTTCGGTACGATATGATCGATATACAGTTTTTTCGATATATTTACCCGGCCCTAATTATGTGTCATGTTGTAGAACAAAGTTGGGACAATGTTATAACTGTAACGGTTGTAACGGTGGAAGGACGCACACCTATACATGGAGTAATAATCATGTAATAAAAATTAGTCGGTCACTAATTAGTCTCATGATTTAATTTTATGCTATTAATTTAAATTGATTCTTGCTTCATTTGAATAATTAAGGATTTCAATTGACTACCGATTTAATTTCACAAATGAGTATCCCAATTGATCTTCAACTCCAATGGTTTTTTATTGAAGTATACAAATAAGAATTTTAATTGAGTTTTAGTTCAACTCATCACTTGGATATTTCAATTGATATAATATATGGTTGATAATTAAATTGATTTTTCAATTGACTTGAACAATTGAGAATTCTTATTGATTTTTAGATTTAATTGATTGAATTTGAGATTTTGTTAATTCGTTGATTCCACTAAATAATTGGAAATTTCAATTGAACGATTAAGTAATATTAATATTAAATTATAAGTATCCAAAAAAACAATATTATTATTATTATTGTTATTATTATTATTATTATTATTATTATTGCAATTACATTGATTTTCCTTTTCAACAGCTAATTAAGTACTCCCTCCGTCCCAGAGTATTAGACTCACTTCTTTTGGGCACAGGAATTTAGGAGGTGGTATTTAAATAGTTAAAGTGGAGAGAGTAAAGTATGAGAGAGAGAAAAAGTAGAGGAGGGAAGAGAGAATAAAGTAGGTGGATAATGATGTAAGAGAGATGTTTTTTTGCCAAAAGAGGAAATGGGTCAAATAGATTGGGACATCCCAAAAAGGAATGCGAGTCTAATAGCTTGGGACGGAGGGAGTACTATATTTCACAAGTATATTACTTGCATCTGTATCAATTTGTTAATTATGTAGTGCTATTTCATAGTTCCCATTGTATACTTTGTATCAATTTATTATCATTATGTTTATATATATTTTTATCCATATATTATTCGTGTATTGTTGAATAAGATTTAATTAAATTTTTTAGTATTATGAAGATATTTATAATGTAACCTTTTAAAATTAAATAACATAATAATTTAATAAATAAAAAAAGAAAAGGAAATAAAAAATGAAAGAAATAGAATGGGTTAGCCATCTGCAACTTACCGCTACCATTCCCTTCAGGCTTCAACCTCACCGCCACACCATAATTTTTCCTTTTTTCAGGTTCAGTTTTTGGATTTCACATTCACAGCCTACAACAAACTATTCAATCTTGATGGGATAAAGATTCATATTTGATTTTAATTCTTTAATTTTGAATTGTCCATTTTTTGCTTCTGTCTGAGAGAAATGGAGGAGATCGGAGAAGAAGGATCGATGGAATTATGAGGGGTAGTCATCGGAGATTTAAAAAGAGAGTGGGTTAGGGAAAAAAGGGGTCGAGTTATATTTAGATCTGGATGAAGTCTTCATTTCAGAATATATTCATTCCTCTTTGGAAATATGTGATCAGTAAATTACTGTCAATAAAAAGAGATGGAGTTAGGGCTAACGATTTTTGATACGGCACGATAACACGACACGGACCGGCACGAAATTAACACGACACGAACACGTACGTTCAGAATTTGGGTCCTTATAGGGTCGACCCAATAAGAACACGAAGATAGCGGGTTGGGTCGGGTCGTGTTTGGGTCGGGTTTGGGTTATACGTTTAAGAATTTTTTTTATTTTTTATTAATTAAAAAAGTATTAAACTTTAATTTTTAATTATTTTTGTTGATTAAAAATATTATACTTTAATTTTAATTAATTTAAAAATATTATACTTTAATTTTAATTAATAAAAAATACTATACTTTAATTTTATTAATTAAAAAATATTAATTAATTTTTTAAAATTATTTAATTTTATTATATAGATTTAATATTACTATACTTTAATTTTATTATTTTGATTAAGAAAATAATTATTCTAATTTTGTAATTTTTTATTTTATTGTGTAATATCATGTTTAAATCGTATAATAACATCATGTTTTAGTCGTTATCGTGTCGTGTCAAGCTAACTTACTATCATTAATAGAGAGTTGACTTTTTTCTGGGTACACGATAACACGCACGAACCCGACACGAACCCATTGGGTTGGAACACGATAAGAACCCGATGATTTCGGGTTGGGTTGGATTCGGACACAATTAGGTTGGGTCGATAATGGGTTGACATGATAACGATCCAACCCGCACAATTTGATAGCCCTAGATGGAGTGCAGAGTAATTAAATTAATATTCTTAGATAATTGTTGATTTTAAGGTGAACCGGTTTTAATTGGACCAGACTGATTTTTTTTCAAAAAAGTCGTTTTATTTAGCATCACTCTTTCAAATATCAAATCAATCTTTTACGCCATATATTTAACCAACACATGTAGCCAGGAAGCTAACACAGGCTGACACGATTTTACGTAAGATTGATGTGAAGTAACGGAACTTTATTTCAGTTATACATGTATTCAAATTAATACAAATAAAATAGGTATATATAATCATTTACATAATACTCCCTCCTTCCCCTAATAGGAGTCGCTCTTTGACCGGACACGAGTTTTAAGAAATGTAGAAAAAAGTTGGTTGAAAAAGTTAGTGGAATGTGGGACCCATATTTTTATATTGGTTTTATAATAAAATGTGAGTGAAGTGAGTCAGTGGAATGCGGGGCCTACTACCATTTATGTTAAAAATGAAGAGTGACTCTTAATGGGGGACGGTCCAAAATGTAAATTAACGACTCTTATTCGGGGACGAAGGGGGTACTATATAAGATAGATAGGGTTGTTCATAAAAAATAACTAATTTTAAAGTTATACTACCAGTCCCGCGTTGTCACGTAGCATGTAACATATTGTAAACACAAATATGCAAATATGCATTTATGGAAGTTATAGATGAATTTCCACATACTGCATTTTAGTTACAGGTAGCTGATATTTTTTATTGTTGAGTTTTGCATTTTAGACATAGAATGCTTAATTTGCATTATATATATAGATGAATTGATTTATATATAGTTTGTTTTGCATTGTAGACAATTATTTATGTTTATAATGCAAAGCTCAATAATATAAAATGCAATATGCTTATAACTAAACAATCTGCGGAAATCCATTTACAAGTTCACAAACATATATTGCATTTTAGTGTTTACAATATAACATCTTTCATGGCACGTAGCAGTACGAGATTGAAAGTATGTTGTGACTCTAATTAAGGATCCGCTTAGGGTTTTGTGCTCAGTGTTTATAGGCCCATAAAATGAAAAAGGAATCATTGACATTTTTTCATTTTCTTAACCACACAAGTGAAAAAGAAAATTAATCCTTAAGAAATGGGTAAAGTTAGCTTGGGATAGTGTAATGCAGAGGTAGATTAGGGAAAAACTAGCAGGTAAAAAGCAACGCAAACGTATAGATAGAAGCAAATCAAGAAAAGCGATAACGTGTATCGTGTAGACAAGCAAATTTAATTGTGTGAGTTTGGAAGCCTGCAATTTTCAACTCTTGTGTGAGGAAAAATTCTACCATATATATACGATTAATGTGAAAAATGATTTTAGAAAAATAGTATTCACTTTCGTATTATATTATCTCGTATTACAATATTAGACTAATACAATGAATAGTACTCTCTCCGTTTCCTTATAGTTGAGTTATTTTTTCATTTCGAAAAGTTCCCTCATAGTTGAGTCATTTACATATATAGTAGTAACATTTTTTTCTCTTTCTTACTTCACTCTCTCTTACTTTATTCTTTCTACTTTATTCATTTTTTACTTTATTCTCTCTACTTTATTTTCCCTCTATTACTTTTTTATCTATTTATTTAAAACAAATAAATAGAATGTTGGAATATATTTTGAGAATGAATTAAAGTTACAAAATTAAATTACGATACCAGTTATTAATCGATTAATTAGGTTAACTAATTGAATTTATACTAACTGATAACGGTCTTGCATAAATTCATCAAATCAGAACTGAAAATTTCAGTTATCAATTAATAAATAACTGACATTATTTGGTTCGATTATCGGTTAATCTTTAATCCAAAAAGGGGATAATCACTCTAAAAATATATACTCAGTCAATTTGTTGAAATGTGATACTCTAGTTGTCATTTTTATCTCTAAAAATATATACTTAGTCAATTTGTTGAAATGTGATAGTTGTTATTTTTATCACAGCAAATTCGAAAATATACTTGCATATACCTTTTTTAGCATTGAACTTATTCTATTATTGAAATTGAAATGAAGCATCATAGCACTACAACATACCCCTCTGTCCCACTAAAGATGACTTACTTTCCTTTTTTGATTTGTCACATCCAAGATGACTCATTACTATAAATGGAAACACCTTTATTTCTACGTTATTCTTCTCTCTTACTTTACTCTCTCCACTTAATACACAAAATAAAACTGCTTAAAACTCTGTGCCGCCCAAGAAAATGGCCATCTTCTTTGGAACGGAGGGAGTACATTATACTGAATGTTGGCACTGATAGATACAAAATGTATACGGAGGGTTGTCTTTACATTGACATATGATTCGCAAAAATATTTAATCGATACAGTTATACTCCTACAAAATTTAAATTTTATTAGATATTTTTTTTATTATCAATACTCAATTGTCATATAGAAGAAAACGTCTTGGAGGGTGTGTGATCAAATACTAACTTTTTACAGTAATAACTAATAGCTAAATATCAATTTTGTATGTTAAAAATATCAACACAAATACATAAATTTATCAATCTTTCTTGTGTTGATAATTATGTCTTTGTATTGATATTTAAATTTACATGTTGTATTGATATAATTATGTCTTTGTGTTGATAATTTTAATACACAAAATTAAAAGTTATTAGTTATTATTGTAAATTAGTTAGCACACTAACGCAACCCCGTCTTAGAGTCTATAAATATCCCATAATTCATCATTGAGGGAGCTAAATTTAGATTTGAGAATTCATTCTACAAGATATTCATATATCAATTCCATAATTATTCATTCTCATTTCGCACTTGGAGATTGAAGCAAGCCAAGAAGAAAATATCAAAGACTTCAAATTCATCCTTTGGGTTTTATCTTTGTTGTTTATAATATTTTCAATTTGAATATGGATTTTGTTACCTCGTATATGGGTAACTAATTTGTTGAATTTTAGGAATTTGAGAATAACTCTTTATGATTATTTAAATCCTATTTTGACGTCCAAAACTTATGTTTACTTCGTTCAATTATATTCAATAATGCTTCTAGTTGCGTGACACAACTTATATGAAGTAATGACGTGTGTGGAAATCAAGAGATGATCCATATGTTAGATTATGATCGATGATACTATAGTTAATATCCCAAAAAGAGTAAATCTAAGAGTGGGGACTTTGTAAAGGTCTAATTAATTTGTTTGGAGTTATTAGCTAAGATTGACAACCTTAATGCTACTAATCAATGTTGTCCGGTGATAAGGCTCATTTCATGCATTGGTTATTATTTTTTTTTTACTCTGTCATTTCATGCATTGGTTATGGGGTTAAATTCTGCGATTTTAGTGATCTAACAAGTATTTGTAAGTTCAGGTGTGTGAAAAATATGTCAGACCCATGAAATGCAGGCAAATCAACCGAGTAGACGAAAATGAGGAAGAGTGAAGTGAAAAGCGCCAGTAATTTACCTGACTGAGGAAATGACGAAAACGCTGGCAGGAAGCAAAAGTGGAACAAGGAGCAAATTCTAAAGGATCCTTTTTCGAGGGAAAAAATGACAAATCATGAAGAAGGAGAGCCCTAGGGATCCGTGCCTCCACTATATAAAGGGACAACCACCTTGAAGAGACAACACTTCTCACTCTGCTTAATCACTCTCCTAGTAGTTTTAGCTCACTTCACACATATCTCACGCACTTGGTTTTCGATGGAGAAATTCTAGGCATATCTGTGGCAGTTTAGCTTAGTCTGTGGTGTAACACTGTCTCCACGGGGGTGAAGATACAATCGTTTTACATTTCTGCTGTATTTGCTTCGCCGTGAACTTCTTTACCGGAAGCTCGACGATTGATATTTTCGTTTGAACCTTATTCCAGTGGCTATGGAAGTTTATGTTTTTTGTTTTACCTGGTGTTGATGCTTGTTATCTGTATTTACTGATTTGGATGCTTTTCGCAATTGGTTATTGAATCGGAGTTGAGATCGTTTGAATTGGAGTTGTTTTGTTGTTGAATTGGTTGAATCAGAGTTGATGGATGTGGGTCTGGATGTGGTGGAGTTTGGATTTGATTGATCTTGTGTGGAATTGTGATTTGGAGTTATAGATCTGATACGTACTGATTTGGATATGCATGGTTATGGCTGTTTACTGTTGCTTTCAATTTACTCGACCGGTAGTGTAGATCTGGTAGCTTTTTCTGCTTAATCGTAATGTTTGAAGTCCGATATAAGTTTGCCCTGTTTCTTTGTGTTTGATGCTCTGTTTCGCCTGTGTTCATTCATATTAATGTCAATTTGCTGAAGAAGATGAAGATCGTTGGCAGTTAGACTCAGATCCGTTTGTTTGTTTGCTTTTGCAGCTTTATCTGTCGCAGTAGCTAAATCAGGAAATCTGTCCCATTGCCTTTTCTTACATATTTGTCTAACTGTTTTGGGAAACATTTTACTTGACCTAGTAGGTTGATAAACCTTCCTGAGTTAAGCCGTTTCTCGAGTCATGCATGCGTACGTGTTTTTTCTTGTTTCTTAGGTCTAGTAGTTGGTTTAGTACTTTCAATTCTCTGCATCCAGTAGTTGGGTGGCAGCAGCCGACCCCTTTTACCAAATTCTCTGAATACTTGCTAACACCTTCGTCTCTGTGGGATCAATCTTTAATTCCATATACTAGCCAATAGTATGATGGGTTAAGGTTTTGAAGCAGTAAAAAGTGTATCCAACGACCATTTCTGATAGATTCGTGATCTCCTAGACCTTGTAATCTAGTGAATCATCTGAATCTATTGGATTGAGAAACACCTAGTGCACAAACTTTTCATAGCTACTTCATCCGGTCAACGACAATAATTAGGTGACTCGTCCTAGTATCCTAAAGTCATATTTAGATGTCTTAATTGTGTTTTAAATAATCTAAAGTAGTGAAATATTATCTCTAGAATTCCCTTATATATTTCTACTGTTTTCTTATCCAATATGATCTTTTGTTTTGTTAATTGTTTTGTTTACTTATTTAATTGGTTTAATTAGTTTAAAATCCAACTAAACTTTGTTTCTCTAAACAGTATATGAAGCTGAGTATTTGGTAGACTATCTGTGAAACTATTATTCCTTGTGTTCGATACCCTACGCTTACTTTTAGCTATACTATTTCTGCTTTGTATATTTGCAAGTAGTATTATGTTAATAAATTGTGCATATTTTAATATGTGAATGAAATGAAGGATAATAAAAGTATCTATACGAAAGAATTCGATGATTAAAAGACAGAAATTAACGTGTCTTGGTTAAAAAATGGGAAAAAATGAAGATTAGATAAAAATTGCTCATTCAACCTCACTAGGGGATTGGCGTAAGGGCATTAGCAACGAAAGGGCCATCCCACTTGTTATTAAGGGTAGGGGTGGGTGGATACGATATATCGTATCGAAAATTTTGTTTCATTATCGTATCAAAAATATCAATATGAAAGAATTTCATATCGTTACCGTATCGAAAGTTTCGGTATGCCGGATTTCGGTATACCGAAATTTCGGTATGGATAATATCTATACCATTACCGAATCGAAATTTCAGTATATTGTACCGAACTTCAGTATACCGTTCTGAAAGGTATATCGAAATTAAATGGATATTTATTTATGATTTTAGGGTTTCCAATAAATATTTTTTGAATATATAAATAAATTAAATGGATATCTATTTATGATTTTAAACTTTTAATCTTTAAAAAATAAATTATATTATTATTATAATCAGTATAAATGGTATGTATCGATAATTCAATACGTATTAATTTTTGATATATTTCGGTGTACCTATATATATCAAATATTCGATATAAAACGGTATACCGCGGTATAAGAAAATTCAAATCGTTATCTATCGAAAATTTATGATACGGTATTGTATCGTACCGAAAATTTTGATTTACCAAAAATTCAATATTTTTCGGCATGATACGATCGATATACTATTTTTTCGGTATATTTATCCATCCCTAATTAAGGGCATATCTCTTTGCATTGGAAGGGTCTATCTCAAGGGCCTATCCCACTTTTCATTTCATTCCACATCTTTCAATATTTGTATATTTCAGTTTTAGTTGTTGGTATCAAATAAAACACAATAAAATGGTAAATAAGAATAAATTCAAGACAAATAAATTATAAAAAAACATACTTAATTAAAAAATATCCTACATGTAAACAAAAAAATATAGAAAAAAATCCTACTAAAAAAACACAGATAAAAACCTAGAAGTTAATGATTCAAGTGTCGTCGTCATCGAAATCCAGACCCAATTTTTTCTTCATCTTGGTGATTGTTTTCCAGATGTCTTGTCTTAACCAAATCGTCCGATTCATCTTGGTACAATTTGTAAAGGGGTTAATGTAAAGAATGATGTATGGAAGGGTTAAAAATAAATTAAAAAAGGAGTTCAATCATAAAGCCGATGATCGGCCCTATCTCCACAATGGAGGGCTGTCGATCGGCCAAGGCCGATACAACGATTCTTTGGGGGTTTGGGGGAGAGCCGATGATCGGCCCCTCTTCCACAATGAGGGGCCAATAGGAGGGGGGTCGATTGTGGGCTCGGTTGATCGGCCACCCACTGCTAAGAGTGTCCACAATAGGACCGCCGGGGGGGGGGGGCGCCGACCATTGTTTTTTTTTCTTTTCTTAATTTAACTCTATAAATACAACCTATTCCTCTCATTTTTTTCATTCCATTTCAATTTCCAATCTAAAATTTGACTCAAATCCAATCTCCGACATCCAGTTGGTCCGAAGAAATCCTATTTCGCGTAACGTTAAGAGGGTGCGAGGAAGGATGTTGAACTAGCTTTTGGTGTGCTCCAAGCGCAATGGGGCATTATATGGTTCCCGACATAAGTTTGGCACGAAAACGATGTCGCTGATATCACGTATGCATGTATCATATTGCATAACATGATAATAGATGATGAACGACCGGCTGCAGAGCTTGGGCATCGGACGATGATGCCAGTTCAAGTCACAGTGTTGCCATCGCGCCCCTGCAAATGGGTTTACCACGTAGTGATGATACTTGGTCCAAGCTTTCACCGATATGAGCAAGGAAAGAGAACATATCCAGCTCCAGGCCAATATGGTTGAAGAGATCTGGGCAGGTAGGGGAGCGGGCATATCGTGATATGAGCGGCGGCGATGTTGTTTTAAGTGTGATTCGATAATTTTCGTTGTATGATTTTCCAATATTTATAATACAACGAAGATTTGGTTATATTTTTTTAAAAAAATAAATGATGTTTTTTTTATAAATTACTTTTGTCCGATAATTTTTATTTTAGTCCAATTAAAATATACCAACAATTGATAAGATAATGTAATTTGTGGTTGTGGTGCAACTGTAGCGTGACTGTTATTAGACTGGACAAATTTTTGTGGTTGTAACGTGGTCGTGCCAGACTATTGTAGACACTCTAATGCTAATGCCTAGTGCAATGTGTGCGGCTTCTTGCGGCCATGGCGTGGTAGCGTATGCCTTAATTCAAGTCGGTACATTCAGGTTCATAGAAATGCTGAGAATTGGGTTTATTTCTACGCAATAAATGATGTTCAAGTTTCTTGGTAGAATTCTCACAAGCTTGAGTATATAGTGAAGGCCCACACTATAGCAACCTGAAATGGCCGAAATTCAATTCTCTGAGGTGGTTTATGGAACAACATTGATTATTGTGTCAAGATATGAAGTTAAAAATACTATACTACCCCTCCGAAAAGTGAATTCCTTCCCCGCACAAATTGTATGCTTCCTTTTCATTAGAGGAGGGTGTTTCTGACAACCTACCAAAACACCACTGTCATTTAATAAAATAATAAACGCAAATATATGCAATCTTGATTTACTCTTTCATCTTGAACGGCAGATTTGTTTTTGGAAATCTGTGGGACAACATGCTTAAATCTAATCCTAATTCATTTCTTTGGTTCCATATCAACAAACCTGACAATAGTTTAAATGAGCAAAAAATTGCATGGTTCAAAATAATTCGCAGTCTTTCCTACTTCAGAGAAAGCTCTACCTAAAATTGCATCACTCAAAAAATTGGATTACAATTGCTCTATGTTAGGACCCCAACACCTTTCACTTTCCACTTACCTACTTATGGCCATAGGCACGATAGCGTAAACGACCCAACATTGCTACGCCTCTACCCCCCTCCTATTCTTTTTTAATTCTACTTTTTCCTTTTATATTTTTCTCACTAAGAGCATCCACAACGAAGAGCATGTATTCATCCGTCCGTCCGTGCCAGCGGCGCGAAGGAGCTGTCCGCCGCTGCGCTCTTGCCGCTGGCACGGCACTGCTCAATGCATCGAGCACGTCCGTGCCAGCGAGCAGGCGACGTGGCAGCGTGTGATTGGCCAACGGCATATCCGTTGGAAAATATTTTTTTATTTTTTTTAAAAATCGAAAATAATACCAAAAAATAAAAATAAGAATATTTTCCCAATCCCAAAAAATGGCCGTTTTTTGCCTGTTTTTCTGTATTTTTTTTTTTATTTTTAAATTTTTTCCCCCAAAATAATCTATAAATACACACATTCATCATCCATTTTCACATCAAATCATCTCTCATTCATATTTTTCATACAATTTAATATCTACACATTTACCTCTCACTCAAAACCTCAAATGGATTTCACCCATCTCATTGCGGAAGCGGAGCGCGAAGAACAAGAAAGTAACTGTGACATCCCTAACCCGAAACATGCATTATTTTGCATATTATCATATTATATTGTCATTGCATATTAAATTGTCATTTTTACTATAGTATATTAAGTGTGTCCCATAGAAGATGTATTTAGTGTTACGATCAATCAGTATAGTCGAATAAATAGATAGTTCCTTTCACGAAAATTTTTATGTAAGTGTATATAATATATAATTAGTATCGATTATTTCATTTATATTAAATGATTAATATAAATGTGTATGCATGTGTTGTAACGTGTGCATATGTAAATGGGATTATAGTACTATTCATGTATGTAATTTACATATATACATATTAATAATTTTAGTTTGTGGATAGACAAAGATTACATACATTAAAAAAAATAAATGTGTGTACGTGGCGTAGCAAATGCATTACTATGTATTATTTTGTAGTCTAATTTTTTTTCAAAGTTACACGTTTCTAAATTTTCCTTTTATACGTGTTTTTAGTATAAATATAAAGTACTATGATACTAAGTGACTCACCTAGTTTTGCAGCTGACTGTATTAGGACTATATAGTATATTCTTTTTTTTTCATGAGAAGGGAAAAAAGAGGAGATTGGAGGAAGTTACAGTATACATGTATTAAAAGGGACGAAAGTTAGAAGAAAAAAAAAAGAGAAGAACAGCAGAAATAGAAAATAATAAGGAGAAGAATATTTAGAATTTAGACGTAACAACTATGTATAATTTGTGAGTGCAAAAACGAAGAGAAGGGGGTCGAGTTTTTGAGCAATTTATCTATCGTGATAAGGTATGTATAAATCACACTTTTAATTCTACATGTTTTATTTGCTTCTTTGCTAGGTGTTAAACAAAATGAATGATTTGATTATATGATGAGATCCAATATGATTATGTGTTATTTGATATAGATGGTGGAATATGACATGGATATGTTATTGGTGCAAATGATATGTTTATGATACTGATTATGTGAATCATTGGATTAAAGAGGATCTGTGACAGCCTTGTACTGGATCTGAAATTTTAGAGGGACCTATGAGTCCAAATACAGAGGGACCTTCGGGTCAAATACAGAGGGACCTATGAGTCCAAATACAGAGGGACCTTCGGGTCAAATACAGAGAGACCTTCGGGTCATAGAGGAATCCCGGGCAGATACCAGGCTTGACTGTTACAGAATAATAAATTGAATAGAGTGGCATATGCATATGAATATGAAATGGTTTGTTTTTAAATTATGTTATATATTGTTTCTGATTATATGTATTGATAAAAGAATATGCTTAATGTTTGTATCATGTGAGACTAAAGGTGGAAATTTATATATACTGAGTTGTGGCTCATATAAACCACTAAATTTTTCACGAATAAGATAGCAGTAAAGTTTTGAGTGACGTGGGTCATAGGAACTCCACGTGTTATCAGGTTCGGTGGCTGACGCATATTGGCAACCTTCTCCTCCTCATCATTTTGCATGTAGATAAATGTATAGTATATAGAGTGGTGAGAGGGTTCCACTGCTTTACAGGATATTTTCAAATATGTATCGGATAAGTGTTTGCTTGAACTTATATAATATGAGTGTTCTACGAATTAGACACGTGTATTGATTGTTTTTATGTTAAGGGATTTATTTATTAAAAGAGTATACGTCAGAGGGGTTGAGGTGTGACAGTTTAGGTGGTATCAGAGCAGGGATAAGGATCCCGCTGGGACATTGCATCCATGCATTGCATATGATACGTATTGGTTATAAGTTGCATTTGCATTTGAATTATCAGGAACATGGATATTCCTGAACATATGTCATCGAGGAGAGAAGGGTCAGCCGCCCCGCATAATTCATTAAGTGCAGAAGTATCTCATTCACCTGTTGCATCATCTGGGGGTAGCCAGCCAATACATAGGCGGGTTGAACAAGAAGTACAGGGACTAGAAATGAGACCAAGGGGTAGAAATTTTAAAGAACTACGAAAGATGGGAGCCGTTGACTTTGTTGGGACTACTGATCCTGCCGAGGCTGAGATATGGTTGAAGAGGACATAGCGTGTGTTTAATCAGATGGGTTGTATTGCAGAAGAACGTTTTGAATACGCAGTGTCTCTTCTTCAGGGCGATGCTTACTATTGGTGGGAGACTGTCCCACGAGCTATGATACATCCTCCAGTACTCAGTTGGGATGACTTCTTGAGAGAGTTCAGTGATAAGTATATGCCACCAGTGTATCGTGATGAGAAGCAAAGAGAGTTTTTGTCCCTTAAACAAGGATCTATGTCAGTTGCAGATTATGAAGTGAAGTTTACTCAGCTTTCTCGTTATCCATCGGCATTGCTACCTACAGAACAAGATAAGTGTAGACGTTTTGAAGAAGGATTGATATATGAGATAAGAAGCAAAATCACACCTTCAGACCTTCGTACTTATAATGATCTACGTGCAGCAGCTATACGAGCAGAGAGACTAGTGAAAGAAAGGCATGTGTATATTCAAAGACAAAAGAGGGGACCACAAGAGTATAGGGGTGAATCAAGCTCGAGCATTTCAAAAAGGCCTAGTTCTTTTTCTTCGGCATCGAGTTTCAGTAGAGGAGGTCCATTGGGTCAAAGAGGCGGACGTGCACCACCTTTCAGTTATGAGTGGGGACGAGGATCTGGTATGACAGCACGTGCACGACCTTTATGCGTGCACTGTGGACGACCACATACAAGGGAATGTCGAATAATTACAGGAGGTTGTTTTCACTGCGGACTGCAAGGACACTATTATAGGGAATGCCCACTGGGGTCTAACATAATATCAAGTGGAAGAGCAGCAACGGAACCAACAGTACAGAATGTGCGACCTGCAGCATCGAGTGCAAGTATTAATCGAGGTCGTGGAAGAGGACAAACTATGAGTGCACCTATGGGTCGAGGGCGAGGACAGTCAGAGGCAAATGGATCTACACCCCGGGGACATGCTCGTGTGTTTGCTATGACACAGGAGGAGGCATCTAGAGCACCAGAGGTCATTACCGGTACACTTTATTTAGTTGATGCTATGATATATACATTGATAGATCCAGGATCTACTCATTCATTTATATCATCTGTCATCACACCACATATGCATAAAGAACCTGAACCTCTAGATCACAGACTAGGTGTACACACACCCTTGGGTGAAGTTATTTCAGTATATACAGTATATCGAGATTGTGCGGTGAGAATCAATTCAGTAGAACTATTGGCAGATTTGATTCCCTTGTTCATACATGAGTTTGATATTATCTTGGGTATGGATTGATTGTCACGTCACCGGGCTAAGATAGATTGTTATACTAAAGAAGTGGTAATAGAGTCACCATGACGAGATCGAGTGATATTCTACGGCAATCGACAGATTGTTCCCTCCTGTCTTATATCTGCTACAACGGCTTTTCAACTGATTCAAAGTGGATGTGAAGCATATCTTGCCCATGTTGTAGATTGTGCTACGGTTAATGATCAAGTTAAAGACATTTCCGTTGTTAAAGAATTTCCTGACGTTTTTCCTGAAGATTTACCTGGATTGCCACCTGATCGAGAAACAGAGTTCACTATTGAGTTGTTACCAGGTACCGCACCTATTTCAATTCCTCCTTATCGAATATCGCCGATGGAGTTACAGGAGTTGAAGAAACAGTTACAAGAGTTGTTGGATAAGGGATTCATACGGCCCAGTGTTTCACCTTGGGGAGCGCCAGTGTTGTTTGTGAAAAAGAAAGACGGTACATTGCGACTTTGTATAGACTATCGGAAATTGAATCAAGCGACGGTGAAGAATAAATATCCATTGCCGAGAATAGAAGATTTGTTTGACCAACTTCAGGGGGCACAAGTGTTTTCAAAAATAGATCTCTGATCAGGGTACCATCAGTTGAAGATTGCTAAAGATGATATTCCGAAAACAGCTTTTCGAACTCAATACGACCATTATGAGTTTTTGGTTATACCTTTCGGACTGACGAATGCACCTGCAGCTTTTATGGCACTGATGAATAAAGTATTTCAACCATTTCTGGATCAGTTTGTGATTGTTTTTATCAACGACATATTGGTCTACTCGCGAAGTACAAAGGATCATGTTAATCACTTGCAGTCAGTATTACAAGTTCTACGAGATAAACAGCTTTATGCAAAGTTGAGTAAATGTGAGTTTTGGTTAGATCATGTGGTATTTTTGGGACACGTGGTGTCAGGTCGAGGAATAGAAGTGGATCCACAGAAAATTGAAGCAATTGTCAACTGGAAAGTGCCAACTACAGTTACAGAGGTTCGAAGCTTCCTGGGTATGGCTGGATACTATAGACGTTTTGTGGAAGGGTTCTCAATTATTGCGGGATTAATGACAAAATTGTTACGGAAGAATGCCCCTTTCATATGGAGTGAAGAATGTCAGAAGAGTTTTGATGAGTTGAAGCATCGATTGACTACAACACCTATATTGACTATTCCGACAGGTATAGGAGGATTCATTGTGTACAGTGATGCTTCTCGGCAGGGACTTGGTTGTGTTTTGATGCAAAATGGAAAGGTTGTTGCTTATGCGTCACGACAGCTAAGAGTACATGAAGTTTCATATCCTGTTCATGATCTGGAATTGGCCGCTGTTGTTTTTGCTTTGAAGATTTGGCGTCATCATTTATATGGAGAAACTTTTCGAACCTTGACAGATCACAAGAGTTTAAAATATTTAATGAGTCAGAAGGAGTTGAATATGAGACAAAGACGGTGGATGGAGTTGCTTAAAGATTATGATTGTACCATTGAATACCATCCGGGGAAGGCAAACGTTGTTGCAGATGCGTTAAGTCGGAAGTCAAGCAGTATGGTAGCACACATGCAGATGACCCCATTGTCAGAATTGATTGCTCTTCAAAGTTTAAATGTAAGATTACAACTAGATACGAGTGAAGGGTTAATAGCCACTCTTGAAATCCGACCAGTGTTGAGACAACGAATTCAAGATGCTCAAATGAAAGATGAAAAGTTTGTAGAGTTTATTAATGAGGTACGAAAAGGTAAAGGCACACCGTTCATTCTACAAGATGATACATTGATGTTTGGTACTAGACTGTGTCTACCAGATGTCGATAATCTTCGGCGAGAGATTCTAGATGAGGCACATAATGCTCCTTATGCAATGCACCCAGGAACAACAAAGATGTATCATACTATGAGGCAACATTATTGGTGGCCAAAGATGAAGAAAGAAGTGGCAGAATTTGTTTCAAAGTGTTTGACGTGTCAACAGGTAAAAGCAGAACATCAAGCACCTGTCGGTTTATTGAAACCTTTATCTATTCCAGTTTGGAAATGGGAGCGTATCACGATGGATTTTGTAATGGGTTTACCGAGGACACAGAAAGGGAATGATGCTAGTTGGATTATTGTAGACAGATTAACTAAATCAACACATTTCTTGCCTATACGATGGGGTTGTTCATTAGACTAGTTGGCTGAAATGTACGTGAGGGAAGTAGTATGCTTGCATGGTATTCCGGTATCCATTGTATCAGACAAAGATCCGCGATTCACATCCCGATTTTGGGAAAGTTTTCAGACAGCCATGGGAACCCGACTACATTTTAGTACTGCTTTTCATCCCCAGACAGATGGTCAGTCAGAAAGAACAATTCAGACATTAGAAGAAATGCTTCGTGCTTGTGTTATTGACTTTCAGGGTTCATGGGATAAGTATATTCCGCTAATGGAGTTTGCTTACAACAACCAATATCACAGCAGTATTGGAATGGCACCGTATGAAGCATTGTATGGCAGAAAATGCAGAAGTCCGGTATATTGGGACAAAGAAGGCTTGGAGATTCTAGAAGGACCAGAAATTATCCAGGAACTGTTTCTAAGATTGATATCATTAAAAGCAGACTGAAGGCGACACAAGACAGACAGAAGAGTTATTATGATCAGCATCGGAAAGAGTTGGAATACGAGGTTGGAGATAAAGTTTTCTTGCGAGTCTCACCTTGGAAAGGAGTAATGCGATTTGGACATAAAGTTTTCATGGGATATTGTCGAAAGAGTTGGACCGTTAGCATACAGGTTAGCATTACCTCCAGAGTTAGAGCAGATTCATAATGTTTTCCACGTCAGTATGCTTCGACGTTATCGATCTGATCCTTCCCATGTTCTGAAAGATCCTGATATACAGATTTCTGAGAATCTAAGTTACATAGAGAAACCAGTTAATATTGTAGACCGACAGGTTAAACAATTGCGAAGAAAAGAGATTCCAATGGTAAAAGTTATTTGGCAAAATCACGGAGTAGAAGAAGCGACTTGGGAAACTGAAAAAAAAATGAGAAAGAACTATCCACAACTGTTTACGGGTTAGTGATTTTATTGGATGCATTAACTCATGGGGAAAGTGAATTTTGCGGACAAAATTCTTAAAGAGGGGAAGAATTGTGACATCCCTAACCCGAAACATGCATTATTTTGCATATTATCATATTATATTGTCATTGCATATTAAATTGTCATTTTTACTATAGTATATTAAGTGTGTCCCATAGAAGATGTATTTAGTGTTACGATCAATCAGTATAGTCGAATAAATAGATAGTTCCTTTCACGAGAATTTTTATGTAAGGTATATAATATATAATTAGTATCGATTATTTCATTTGTATTAAATGATTAATATAAATGTGTATGCATGTGTTGTAACGTGTGCATATGTAAATGGGATTATAGTACTATTCATGTATGTAATTTACATATATACATATTAATAATTTTAGTTTGTGGATAGACAAAGATTACATACATTAAAAAAAATAAATGTGTGTACGTGGCGTAGCAAATGCATTACTATGTATTATTTTGTAGTCTAATTTTTTTCAAAGTTACACGTTTCTAAATTTTCCTTTTATACGTGTTTTTAGTATAAATATAAAGTACTATGATACTAAGTGACTCACCTAGTTTTGCAGCTGATTGTATTAGGACTATATGGTATATTCTTTTTTTTCATGAGAAGGGAAAAAAGAGGAGATTGGAGGAAGTTACAGTATACATGTATTAAAAGGGACGAAAGTTAGGAGAAAAAAAAGAGAGAGAAGAACAGCAGAAGTAGAAAATAATAAGGAGAAGAATATTTAGAATTTAAACGTAACAACTATGTACAATTTGTGAGTGGAAAACGAAGAGAAGGGAGTCGAGTTTTTGAGTAATTTATCTATCGTGATAAGGTATGTATAAATCACACTTTTAATTCTACATGTTTTATTTGCTTCTTTGCTAGGTGTTAAACAAAATGAATGATTTGATTATATGATGGAATCCAATATGATTATGTGTTATTTGATATAGATGGTGGAATATGACATGGATATGTTATTGGTGCAAATGATATGTTTATGATACTGATTATGTGAATCATTGGATTAAAGAGGATCTGTGACAGCCTTGTACTGGATCTGAAATTTTAGAGGGACCTATGAGTCCAAACACAGAGGGACCTTCGGTCAAATACAGAGGGACCTATGAGTCCAAATACAGAGGGACCTTTGGGTCAAATACAGAGAGACCTTCGGGTCATAGAGGAATCCCGGGCAGATACCAGGCTTGACTGTTACAGAATAATAAATTGAATAGAGTGACATATGCATATGAATATGAAATGGTTTGTTTTTAAATTATGTTATATATTGTTTCTGATTATATGTATTGATAAAAGAATATGCTTGATGTTTGTATCATGTGAGACTAAAGGTGGAAATTTATATATACTGAGTTGTGGCTCATATAAACCACTAAATTTTTCACGAATAAGATAGCAGTAAAGTTTTGAGTGACGTGGGTCATAGGAACTCCACGTGTTATCAGGTTCGGCGGCTGACGCATATTGGCAACCTTCTCCTCCTCATCATTTTGCATGTAGATAAATGTATAGTATATAGAGTGGTGAGAGGGTTCCACTGCTTTACAGGATATTTTCAAATATGTATCGGATAAGTGTTTGCTTGAACTTATATAATATGAGTGTTCTACGAATTAGACACGTGTATTGATTGTTTTTATGTTAAGGGATTTATTTATTAAAAGAGTATACGTCAAAGGGGTTGAGGTGTGACAGTAACAAACAACATCGTGCCACTTATGAAGCATATGTCGCAGCGAATACCCCTGCCCATCCTCCTCGACCAACTAGATCAACTCGCCGCTACATCCATCGTGACCGGGAGGGAGCCCACGAAAGGCTCGTTGCCGACTATTTTGTCGACCCGCCGCGGTTTCCGGAAGATTACTTTAGGCGCCGTTTTCGCATGTCAAAGCGTTTGTTTTTACGTATTGTCAACACATTGTCCGCCCGTGTTGAATTCTTCCAAACAGGTCCAGATGTAGCCGGTCGGCAAAGTCTCTCGGCGTTGCAGAAGTGTACGTGTGCCATCCGACAACTCACTACTGGGCAAACGGCCGACCTCTTCGACGAGTATTTGCATGTCGGTGAGTCCACTGGAATCCTTTGTCTTAAAAATTTTTGCGAGGGCATTCGTACAGCTTTCGGTGATGAATTCCTTCGGGCACCCACCACCGATGATTGCCAACGGTTGCTTCGTCTTCACGAAACAGTCCATGGCTTTCCCGCTATACTTGACAGCATTGACTGCATGCATTGGAGGTGGAAGAATTGCCCGACTCCTTGGAGGGGGCAACACTTAAGCGGCCACAAAGGCGGCAGCCCAACACTTATCCTTGAAGCGGTCGCCGACTACCGCCTATGGATTTGGCATGCATATTTCGGTGTTGCCGGATCCAACAACGACTTGAACGTGCTCTATTCTTCACCCCTCTTCAATGATGTGTTGAATGATGTAGCACCGGCGATCGACTTCACTGTCAATGGAAATGTATACCACATGGGTTACGAGGTCTCCCCCATGCCGAGGTGTGCATAAGACGGTGGGTGAGAGGATCGAAACAAGACACACAATGCGCGATACCCGAACCCACGTTGAGCTACAAGAAGACCTAATCAAATACATTTGGGCAAAATTCGGCCACGAGTAGTGGTTTTTATTATTTTAGGAGTTGAATTATGTATTTTTTTATTGATTAGGAGTTTGATTATGTAATTTTTAATTTTTAGGATTTTAATTATGTAATTTTTATTTTTTAGGATTTTAATTATGTAATTTTTAATTTTAATGTATTTTATAATATTATTCTGGGTATTTTTAATGTATTTTAATTTTTTGGAAATGTTTTTATTTAAATTGAATAATGGAATGGTGGGACCCTTGTGCTCGTCCTTGCTGAAGAGCACGGATATAGGTGTTGTGCTCTTGCCTAAGAGCAGACAGAAAAAGTAGGGTCGGGCCCACATGCATGCTCGTTGACAAGAGCATGATTGTGGATGCTCTAAGAATTGCTACAAGAAAGCAAATTACTGTCGAGAAATTAAAGGTGGGGATGACAACAACTACACAAACAAAACAAAGAATTGCTACGAGAAACAAATACACTACGGATAATCTAATGATTAATAAATTAACCTTTATTAACCAAAAATACTGAAGTTATTATTAATCAGTTTTAAGTTACTACTATTTTATAAAATTTGAATTTAATGTAATTGATAGATTATTTTTGGCCGTCATTTATTAAAACGACCTAAAAATAAGCTAGCAGCGAGTCAATGACCTAAAAATGCCCTCTGTGTGTGTTGTTCTGTGTTTCTATATTTAAATCTAGTTTTACATGGATCAAAACCCTATATACGGAGAGAGAGTGAAGACAATATATTTTTAATGTAACATGATCCATGACTATGGTACCATTGATTTTATTTAGATGGCGTTCGGTTTCCTCGATAAAATAATACCAATATATAATCTAAGATTGAGTTGTGAGATTATTTTATTCACAGGGGGTTAATTAGCTATGACCAATTATCTCATGTCCATTTAGAATTGAGTTGTAAAATTGAATCTCATGAACCAAACACACTACATATTTAATCTTGGAATACAATCTTGCAAACCGAATACCCCTAAGGGCGTGTTCAGTTTTTAGGATATACCAAGAATTAGGCTTAATTCTGGGTAATATCTAGTGTTCAGTTTCTTGTATTAAATCCTTGAAAGCCCTAGATATGGGTTGGGCCCGCACTGTTACTATAGGAAATGGGCCAAAATGAAATCTTGAAGATGAGGTGGTTTTTGGAACTGGGCGTGCTAGTTAAACCCAGAATTGGAACAAGATTACCTTTTTACCCCAGTAATTTTCATTTCTCCTATTTCTCATCCCATTACTGGCTCACTCCTCTCTCTCTCTCTTGCTCCACAAAGATTCATTCCGCCTCACTATTGTCGCCGGAGGACGCGGCTTTCAGCCCGCAACGCTAATGATTTTCTAGTCTCGGATTGAGAGTGAAACAAAGATGATCAAGAACCGCAGCTCAAAAGTTTGAAGATGAAAGAACCCTAAGATATGTGAAGAGAGAAATTTGTAGAGAAATTTTGAATGCAAACTTTATTCAACGATGACTAACTTTTTTACACACAGCGTCTCACACTTTACAAGTATTTATACTAACTAGAACAACAAAGAGAAGAAACAAGAATTCCTTCTTGAATCGGTTATGCATTGCTGCCAACAACTTGTCCTCAACGGCTAGTAGCCGTTAGTCTTTAACTAACTTTCAAAAACTTCTTGATCTTGTATTGTTAGCTCCATTTGATCCTTCTATGCATCCTCATTGATTTGAATAGCCTTATGTTTCTAACAATCTCCACCTAGGCTTCAAAACAATGATCAAGACTTCATCGGACACAAACCAATCAACTTGCAACAATACTCAAACTTGTCTCGGTTCAAGGATTTGGTAAGCATATCTGCTGGATTATCTGCTGTACCAATCTTAAGAACTCTCACCCTTCCACTCTCCACCTCATCTCTTATGAAATGTAGTCTCACATCAATATGTTTACTACGTTCATGAAACTGAGGATGTTTTGCTAAGCATAGAGCTCCATTGTTGTCACAATACACCGAGACTCTTTCTTGCTTTATCCCGAACTCTGATACAAGCCCTAGTAGCCACTTACTCTCCTTCACTGCAGATGTAAGTGACATATACTCTGCCTCCGTGGTGCTCAAAGCCACCACACTTTGTAAGCTAGACTTCCAGCAAATAGCAGTCCCAAATAAAGTGAACACATACCCGGTTTGGGACTTTCTTGTATCCACATTCGCTGCATAATCAGAGTCACAATACCCAATCAATGGTTCTTCATTGGACTCATTCTCTCCAGAAAACAGCAATGCCAACTTATCTGCTCCACCAAGGTATCTAAGAGACCATTTCAAAGTAGCCCAATGCTGTCTGCCAAAGTCTAGCATGTATCTGCTTGTCATGCTTATAGCATGAGCTATATCGGGTCTGGTGCAAATCATGAGGTACATCAAGCTTCCAACAATACTGGAATAAGGGATCAACTCCATCTCCTTCCTTTCTTCCTCAATGCTTGCTTTCTGATCTGCACTCAGCTTAATATTGACAGGCATAGGTGTTGTTGTGCTTTTCATGTTTTCTAGCCTGAATTTCTTCAAAGCCTTATGGATATAATCTGTCTGAAACAACCACAGCCTTTTACTGGCCCTGTCTCTTACAATATCCATCCCCAAGATCCTTCTTGCATTGCCAAGATACTTCATTTCAAAATGCATACTGAGCTGGTCTTTGATCTTTCTGATCTCATTCATGTTTTCTCCAGCCAACAACATATCATCCACGTACAATAGTAGATAGATAGGACTCTTGGTTCCTTGCTTCTTCACAAATACACAACTATCATATAGGGATCTTGAGAAACCGAGCTTAGACAAACTCTCTCCAAACTTCAAATACCATTGTCTACTTGACTGTTTGAGCCCACAAATGCTTCTCTTAAGCATACACACCTTATGCTCTGCTCCAGGGACCTCAAATCCTTGTGGTTGGGACATGTATATGGTTTCCTCGAGCTCTCCATTCAAGAAAGTCGTCTTGACATCCATCTGCTCTAATTCTCATCCTTTGATAGCAGCCACTGCCAATAACACTCTTATAGAATTGTGCTTGACAACTGGGGAATATATCTCATTGAAATCAACCCCCTCGACTTGATTGAAGCCTTTTGCAACTAGCCTCGCTTTAAATCTGACCTTGGAGTGATCTGCAGATTCCAACTTCTTCTTAAAAACCCATTTACAACCAATCACCTTTCTGAATTCTGCTCTCTCCACCAAGGTCCAAGTTTTGTTGCTCATTAAAGATCTAATTTCCTCCTTCATGGCCTGAATCCATGATCTTTCTCAGGCCCATTTATGGCCTCTGTATAAGAATTGGGCTCTGAAGCTTCCAATTTCTCAGCTATGTGTAAAGCATAGTATAACATCTCATAATCATTGAATCTGGCAGGTGGTTTTACTGACCTTCTCGGCCTATCTCTAGCCAACTGGTAGTCTTGAGTGACATCTTGCTGAGATCCTTCGTTACCAAAATCATCTTCATGGCTATGCTGTGTATCTCCACCTACTCCATCAACTCCAGTGCTGGTATTCTGAGACAAATCGCCTTCGGACTGTGTCACAGAAGGCTCCAAGCTACTAATGTTTTCATTCTGTGCATCAACTATGACTTTGGTGAGATAAGGCATGCTATCCTCCAAGAATTTGACATCACGGCTGATCACAATTCTCTGCTTCCCTGTCTCAGTACACCACAACCGGTACCCCTTTACACCCTTCTCATAACCAAGCATTATACACTGCAAAGCTCTTGCTTCCAGTTTGCCTTTCTTTATATGTGCAAAGGCCTTACAGCCAAAAGGCTTCAAAACTGAGTAGTTAGGTGCAGAACCATACCATTTCTCATCAGGAATGGAACCCCCTTATAGCAGATGATGGGCACTTGTTGATCAGAGAAGCTGCAGTGGTGACAGCTTTTGCCCAGAATCTCTTGTGAACTCCAGATGAGGACAAAAGACATCTCACCCTCTCAAGCAAGGTACGATTCATCATCTCTGCAACCCCATTTTGTTGAGGGTTTGCAGGAACCGTTTTGTGTCTTCTAATTCTATTCTCAGCACAGAAAGAATCAAACTCTTTGGACAGGTATTCCAGTCCATTATCAGTCCTTAGCACCTTAGGCAAATTCCCTTTTTCATTCTCCATGAGCTTGCACCAATTCTTGAATGTAATAAAGGCTTGAGACTTCTCCTTTAATATGAATACCCAAACCTTCCTTGAGAAATCATCGATGATGGACATGTAATATTTTCCTCCACCAAGACTTGTCACTGGTGAAGGTCCCCATAAATCAGAGTGAATATAGTCAAGAGGGGTCGTAGAAGAGTGGTTACCAGTTGGGAAGGATAATTTCTTGGCCTTTCCCAGAATGCAATCTTGGCATTGTTCAGGTTTCTCCATGCTGCTAACAGTGATAAGCTTCCTCTGCATCAGGACCTTCATTGTTCCTACAGCTGGATGGCCTAGTTTGAGATGCCAACTTCTGAAATCTGATCCTGAAACAATATGTGCCTCACCAATCATTACACTTGCCTGCAAATAGTACAGGCTGCCTTCCATTTGAGCCATCATTTTTATATCTTGACCCTTGTACACCTTCATCACTCCTTTCTCCGAGACAAAGGAATATCCCTTCCTCTCTAGTGTCCCCAAAGAAATAAGATTTCTCTTTACTTCCAGAATATATCTGACTTCTGATAATATCCTAACTGATCCATCACTCAATTTGAGGTTGATGGATCCAACTCCCTTAATTGTGTAGGCTCTGTCATTACCCAATAGAACTGATCCAGTGGCTTCCTTCAAGTCTTGAAACCAATCCTTGTGTGGGCATATGTGAAAGGAACACCCGGAGTCCATAATCCAAGAACCCCTCTCAATCTTGTCCACAACATTCATAACCTCAGCAACATTTTCAGCATCGTCACTAATTTGGTTTGAGTGGGCTTTTCTTTCTTCAGCCTGCTTCTTCTTCCATCCGAAGCAGTCCTTTTTCAGGTGACCAGGCTTCTTACACCAGAAACATGATCGAGCCTCTTTGATTCCAGAGTTCTGACCTTTGTTCTCCTCAGCCTTCTGTTTCTTGAACTTGTTCTTGGTGAATTTTCTAATGTTGAGGGATTCTGCAGTATTCTAAGAGGACTTATGGTTTTCTTTCTGCAACTCTTTTGCCATTAATGCTGCATGAACTTCACTATAAGTGATCACCTTGTCTCTTCCATATATGATGGCATCCCTCAATTGGTCATATGAATCAGGGAGGGCATTCAAGACCAAGATTGCTTTATCCTCATCAGCAATCTTTACATCCACAGCTTCAATATCATCAACCGATTTGGCAAAATCTTCAAGCTGCTCGACTATAGATTTATTATCTGTAAAACTGTACGAATACAATCTCCTCTTCATGTATAGCCTATTAGCCAAGGATTTGGCTAAGTAGACTTCATCCAACCGCTTCAAGATCCCTGCAGCTGTCTTCTCACCTTGCACCTCACGCAAAACCTTGTCAGCAAGACATAGAATAATGGCGCTATGCGCCTTCAGCTACATCTCCTCGAGCTTGGCCTGACCCTTATCGTCTAGCGCGGCTGTCTTCCCTTTTCCATCCGACTCCTCCGATGCCAGAACCGAAGACAATCCCTGCTGCACTAACACGGCCCTCATTTTCATCTTCCATAAGCCGTAGTCGTTCCTCCCGGTGAACTTTTCGACTTCGAGTCTAGCTGCCATTATCACAACACTTGATCGATCTTAGAGCCTTCCCACAGACGGCGCCAATTGAAACAAAGATGATCAAGAACCGCAGCTCAAAAGTTTGAAGATGAAAGAACCCTAAGATATGTGAAGAGAGAAATTTGTAGAGAAATTTTGAATGCAAACTTTATTCAACGATGACTAACTTTTTTACACACAGCTTCTCACACTTTACAAGTATTTATACTAACTAGAACAGCAAAGAGAAGAAACAAGAATTCCTTCTTGAATCGGTTATGCATTGCTGCCAACAACTTGTCCTCAACGGCTAGTAGCCGTTAGGCTTTAACTAACTTTCAAAAACTTCTTGATCTTGTATTGTTAGCTCCATTTGATCCTTCTATGCATCCTCATTGATTTGAATAGCCTTATGTTTCCAACAGAGAGGGGGACTGGCTTGGTAATAGTGGATATGGGAGCTGCCGGAGGGGGCGATGTTGGAGCGGACAACCTCGAGGAAGCGGAGGGAACCGATGGCGATGGCGACGTCGTCGGCGGTGTAGACGGATCTCGAAGGAGACGGCGACGTTGGATTGGGCGGCGGAGGGAGGAGGCGTCGGTGAGGCCGCCGCTCCACATCCTCATGATTCTGATTCCGATTCAGATCTGACCACGGTGAGAGAGAGTAATGCAATTGTGTTGGGCATGGTAATCTGGACTCCATTCACGGCCAAATTTGTTGAGAAATTAGCAATAGATGAGAGGAAGGAAACAATGTGTTGAGTGATGAATTCCCCAACTACACGTGGAGAACAATGTGTTGAGTGATGAATTCCCCAACTACACGCATCTCCACATATAACCAAATTAGTGTTGGAGAGGAGGTGGCGCATGGTGGAAGGGGAGGGGTTTTTTAGTCCATACACATAATTTTGGCTAAATAAGTTGCAGATAAAAATTTCAATTCAAGCTTACTTAACTTTCTAATTCATTCAAGAATCGGTGGGCCCCACCCACTCAATTAGCATCCAGTTTCAATTCTGCCCAAAGCGAAAAATGGAAACTGAACACGCCCTATAGTATGATCTTTTTGTACTGGTTTTATTAGTTAAACTGATTTTGGTTTAAATTTTATGAAAGATGGATGATTCATTTGCTATCCTTCCCTTATCATCTTGGGATTTTTGTGTCCTCCTATCCGATTCATGAATTTACTATTATGCCCCTAGTTGGACTTTCATCATGGTCAATCATCTCATTACACTATCGCCATCGTCAAATTTTAAATATTGTTAAATTTCTAGTAAAATTTATTATTGTTACTTTTAATTTTATTTTCTTAATGATGATATGTAACTCTCTACTTATTTTATGAGTTGTTGAGCTCATCGATGATAAAAGACGACAAGGATAACGAAGATTATATTAACATGTGTTATAATTGCTCGAATTATATGTAATTATAAGCACTACTTATGTAATTACTGGGACTTATTACATTTATCAATAGGTTGTGTTAGAATCATGTTGATATCAAAATAGATTCAACTCTATCATCGGGATTGGTGTGTATCAGTCGGGAGTTACAAATGTTACCACAACCCATGTCTTCCCAAGCTCAACGCAATACACTAGGTGAGGTGGCGTGAGCGTGCATGTACATGTGCATGTTGTACGAGTTTCACAACTTGTCACTTGTGCACATAGTACATGTCTCGATAAAATATTTTCAATACTTGATTAATGAATGTTCACTTATAAATGTGAGATTAATCAACATAACTTCACATTCAAGTAGTATAAAGTTTAATGGACTAATTTCACTTACCGCGAATCGATTTAGACAAACAAACATATATACCATGATTACATACTCGGAATGCAGATAGATTCTACGCCGTTACATTTCACAAAGTTGGAAACATTTGTCACTCATACGACTCAGTCAAACGTCGCTCAGCACACGATTTCAATCGGTTATTGCATTTGATAATTTACATAAATAATTAATAAAAATATTAACTATATTACAATATTGTCAGAAAACGCCAAACAAAACGGTAGTTATATTAGTTAGAAACTGAA
The DNA here is from genome assembly GCF_004379255.2 of Salvia splendens. Lineage (NCBI taxonomy): Eukaryota > Viridiplantae > Streptophyta > Magnoliopsida > Lamiales > Lamiaceae > Salvia > Salvia splendens. Next base: position 21,646,398 of record NC_056047.1, on the reverse strand, counting down.
AATTCCCACAGCCACAAACTACACTATCCATGGCTTGTTTCCTCTCCGCCCCTCCCTTTCTCTCCTCCCGCACTCCTCTCTTCAAACCTTGCAACCCCACTTTCTCCCCCGCATCTTCACGAACCCGACGCCTAGTCCTCACAGCCTCCGCCAGAGCTCTCCAAGCTCTCATCTTCGACTGCGACGGCGTCATCCTCGAGTCCGAGCATCTCCACCGCCAAGCCTACAACGACGCCTTCGCCCACTTCAACGTCCGCTGCCCGTCTTCCCCCTCGCCCGCGCCCCTCGATTGGACCCCCGAATTTTACGACGAGCTGCAAAACCTCATCGGCGGCGGCAAACCCAAAATGAGATGGTGAAATTCTACTAATTCTTTTTTTTTTGAACTTTTTTTTTGTTGAATTTTTTTGTTGAAGGTATTTCAAGGAGCACGGGTGGCCGACTTCGACAATTTCCGATTCGGCGCCCCAGAGTGATGAAGATAGAGCAAACTTGGTTGACATTCTTCAGGTCATGCTTCTCTTTTTTTGCTTTTGATTTTGATAGAATTTTTAATTTTGATGTTTGAGGAATTACTAGTGTTTAGTCACATGAGATTTTATTAATGATAAGCAACTCATTCAATTTCATAATGCATCTAAGTTGTTGAAGAATTGGATTAGGGTCCGTTCAGTACACGAAATTGGAATCAGAATTCTACAGAATTGAACTTAAAGGAGTTGATTTACAATTCAATTCCAAATCATAGAAATAAAGGCCTAATTAATTTAGTTGTTTGTTTCGTGATGTTGGTGCAGGACTGGAAGACGGAGAGGTACAAAGAAATAATTAGATCCGGAACTGTAAGAACATCAATTTTTATACTAGAAAGTGTTTTGCTTTTCCGAATTCTCTATGTACAATGAGACTGTTGCCACTTTTTCGAGCAGGTTGAGCCCAGACCAGGAGTTTTGAGATTGATGGACGAGGCAAAAGCTTCTGTAATGATCCACATTGTGTTGTAGTATGCATCAGCTGTCTGTTTTTTCGTATCACTAATCGTAATCAAGTTTCTGTTTTCGATTTTAGGGAAGAAAGCTAGCCGTCTGCTCTGCTGCAACTAAGAGTTCAGTAGTTTTGTGTTTAGAAAATCTAATTGGATTGGTAAAATTTCTAACAAAATCACCATCCCGTGTGTCGTTGATGTTTCCCTCGTTTAATCCATCTTCTGAAGTAGAGAAGTAGGGTAATAGCTTGTTTTTATCGTATTGTTACAGGAGCGCTTCCAAGGCCTCGATTGCTTCCTAGCAGGTACTCTCGAAAAATGAGCGAAGTTTGTTGTTTTTCTCATCAAAAAGATTTGGATACAAACTTTTTTGGTTTTGTGTTGTTGCTTCGTTCGGTAGGGGATGATGTGAAGGAAAAGAAGCCCGATCCGATGATCTATGTCACAGCCGCCAAGGTAAATAAGCTGTGCACTGACTAGTCTTGTTCGTCCCGGACTCAACTTTGTGTTGCTTTGATAGAAACTAGGCGTGTCGGAGAAGGATTGCTTGGTGGTAGAAGACAGTGTTATTGGATTGCAGGTTCACAACCGTTGATAAACAATTTTGTATTCTCGAATCAGTCTATGGTAGAAAAGAAACACCTCCAATTGTGTTGATACAGGCTGCAACGGGAGCAGGAATGTCGTGTGTGATCTCATACACGTCGTCTACTGCTAACCAGGTGAGCGAGCGCGTTGTTTGTGTTACTCGACAAAGAGAGAGTTATTTGAAGAAGAGAGCATATTGAGAGTGGTGATTTGATGCATTTTGTAATAGGATTTCACAGCAGCAGCAGCAATCTACCCTGACTTGAGCAATGTCCGATTGGCGGACTTGGAGGCGTTGCTTGGAGACGTCGTGGCTGCAAAGTAAATCTCGAAGGTTTACGATTTCCGGACCAAATCTTGCCTCATGGTAACATTTATACATCAATGAGAAAATAGTTGGTTTAAGTGAGTTGATAAGAAGGTATTGACAACTTCAGCTTTGCATTCTTGCTATAATTCAATCTTTTGGCTGCAAATGGCTATATAGTTAGTTAAGAACCTTGGTTGTGTATTGAATGTATTAAGACCTTGCTCAAGTGTCTTGATAAGTTCTAAAACAACTCATCAAGCAATACTTATTTTCATTTTTTGTTCAAAGTATTTAAAATACATATAACTATGCTAGAAAGGAGCTAATGAGGAAATGAAAAGACTCAATAGTCATAGTAAGTGAAATATAATCCTAAACACTTGGAATGACTCTAGGACTCCAAAAGTCCATTTATTAAACACAAATAAGTAAAAGTGACTACTGACTAGTACTAGTATTTATTTTGGGCTGCTCCTTTTCAAAAAAATATAGCCTTTTATTCTTAATCTTAGGCCTAATGTGATATGTAATCAGTATATATTATAGTCTAACTTGAATAAAATATACTCTAGCCGTTCCAAAGGTAATTGAACCAATTCATTTTTGAACTCGTTTTGTAAAAATGATAAAGAATAGTTAAAGTATGTATGTAAGAGAGTATTGTTAAAAAGAGTATTATCTATATTATTCTCTCTTACTGTACTCTCTCGGCACCATAACTATTTAAGACTATCAGTTTTGGAAAAAGGGGTGGAAAAGAAACAATCCAACTACATTGGGACGGAGAGAGTATGATCTAATTATAAAAATAATAATATATACTCCCTCCGTCCCATAAATTTTGTCACACTTTGATCGGACACGGGTTTAAGAAATGTAATGGAAAGTGAGTTGAAAAAGTAGTTGAATGTGAGTCCTACTTTTATATATTAGTTTTATTAATAAAATGCGAGTGTGAATGAGTTAGTGGAATATAAAGTCCACTATTATATATGGTAAAAAGTGAAATGTAACAAATTTTAGTAGGATGAAGCGCCGAACGTATATAAAAAATATGATAAACTTTATGAGACGGAGGGAGTAATAGATTGAATTTGGCATACTACCATGATAGTATCACGAGGTTTCCTCCTACTAATCAAAAATGAATTTACTTTCATTTTTATGGTCAAAGTGGCTGTCGGTGACAACATACAGAATTCAGCAAAAACATGAAATCGTAACAATATTATAATGCGTCATCTCTCAAAAATCATCAAAAGGGGTGGTGCCGCAGTTGGCTAGCACTTATAGGTCTCATAGCTACTGACTGATCCTGAGTCCTCTCTCACCCCAATTGTTTTTTTTTTATATATGTTGTTCCCCCATTTGTTTTGTGTTTGTATAGCATTTATCCTCGTATCATGATCAATTCTTTTTCTTATAGAATATAAATTTAAAGGCCGTGTCACGATGGATTCGAGCCCGAGACGTGCGTTTGGCCTTATAACACATACTCATGCCACGAAAAAACAAAAGAAATAGTATTCATACCATATATTTTGCCTCTGTGCCCCTTAAATATGGATTTACCACAATATAAAAAAAATGTTGCAGATACACTTGCTCTCTCTTATCAGTCAACCTTGCTACTCTTCCCGTTGTTCTCGAGCTTCCGGGTGAGGAACGACTTTAAGTGCTTGTATAGCTCCTTTGTCTTCTCCATATTGATCGCGTGTCCTGCATTTTTTAGTAGCACGAGCTCTGCATTGTTTCCCAAGTGCCTGTCATCAACCCCCATACCATATTCAGACTTCAGAGAGGATGAATTACTATTACTATTGCTATAGTTGAGAGTTGAGAGTTGAGACCTCACCTTACTAATCTATGAGCCAATTCTATCGGGAAAACCTGGTCGTGTTCTCCCCATATTATCAACGTAGGCTGCAAAAAGTGGCGTCCAATCTTAGCAACGTTCGCCAGGAATGATCATTTGGAAAAAGCATGAATTGATGGAGGAAAAACCTGAGTGATTTTAGGCAGATCCGAGAGCTTTCTATCCTTATGCAACGCGTAGATCAACTCTTTTCGTTCTTGAAGATTCTCTGTACACATTACCTACAACCATCGGGACAAAAATTATCAAGAACGTACATATACACAAATTGAAACTCGAAAAATTATCAAGAAGGTACGACACAGATTCACCATGGCAATGTGCTAGATTTGAGCTTACATCCAAAGCAATCACACATCCAGCAACAAAACACCAAGAAAATGCCCTAACATCACATCACCCCTATTTCTCATGGAAATTAGCATTCAATCTCTACCAAAATCCTACACAACATTACACATTACCCCTCCACCAAATCAAGCAATGCAAACATCCAAATCCAACAAGAAACACATGAATCAAAATGCAATCCCACATGAATAAAATCAGCAAGAAAGCAAAAAGGCACATTCTTTGTAACATCACCCATATTTCTCACCAAAATCAGCATCCAATCTCCACCGAAATCCAACACAACATCACACATTCATCAAACCAAACTCCTCCACCAAATCAAACAATGCAATCAACACCCAAAACCAACATCAAAATGCAATCTCACAAGAATAAAATCAGCAAGAAAGCAAAAAGGCACATTCTTTGTAACATCACCCCAATTTCTCACCAAAATCAGCATCCAATCTCCACCGAAATCCAACACAACATCACACATTCATCAAACAAAGCAATCAACACCCAAATCCAACATCAAAATGCAACCTTACATGAATAAAATCAGCAAGAAAGCAAGAAGGCACATTCTTCGCCGGCTTGTAAAACGACAGCCGCATCAGCTCCCTCAGCTTCTCCGGCGTCTGCGCCAGCAAAATCTCAATAGCCTCCTCCACACTCCTCACCCTAAACATCCCCTCCTCCATATCCCTCTCCTCCAAGCAAACCCCAGCGCACCCAATCACCACCCTCTCCACCGCCTCCGGGAACAACGCCGCCATGCTGTAGGCCACAAACCCGCCGTAGCTGAGCCCCACCACGCTCATCCGCCCCCTCACCCCCGCCGCCACCAACGCCCGGTACACACACTCCGCCTGAAACCCCTCCCCCCGCTCCGGCCGCGAGGTGTAGGAGTCGCCGAAAAACAACAAATCGGGAACGTAGACGTTGAATTTGGTTGACAAGGGAGAAACGAAGTCGCCCCACTGCCACATTGCGTTGGCGCCGATTCCGTGGAGGAGGACGAGCGTCGGCTTGTTGGGCTTGTGGGCCTTGGGCCCCCAGCTGTGGATGAAGGTGCCGTCACCGAGGTTGGCCGTGAGGGAGCGGAGCCCGGCGGAGGAGAAGGACCACCGGTAACACTTGTCCCTTGACGATGTGAAGCTGAAACACTTCCCCATTGCTTCAAAATTAGATCTTTTCGAGTCCCAGCAACGATTCTTTCAAGATTTCTACTGGAAATTTGGGGATGTTTGAGAATTTTTTCTTGAGGAGGAGAGTGTTGAATTAATCACGTAAGGTTATATTTTTATGTCGTAGTTAGGTGCGATTATTTAATTGGATTTGGATTGGGGTTGGCTAGATTTTTGATTAAAAGTTAATTAATTTTTGTTTGCTATTAATAGATAGGGAATCCCCACTTGCTATTTGACGATTGTAAGAGGTGCCACGTTAAATGATTGATTTGATTTAGGTAGTTTGGAATTGGACCTTGTCATTGGTTTAGTGTTATTTTCCAAAATATTATTTATTTCTGTCTTTTTTGGACATGGTAGCTCAACGACATAACATCTTGAATATTAGTCTCTCTCTGTCTTTAAAAATTATCTCATTTTATAATTTAGTCCGTCAATCTCAAATCAATTTATTTTATAAATTATTGTAAATATACCTACTACATGCACCATAAATCTAGTTTGTAATTTACTAATTCACCAAAGTAAAAGGTTAAATTAAGAAAGAACATTTATTAATCTTCTACCCATGGTCCTATATATTTAGTATAAAAAATTCGAGTTGACGTCTAATTATCGAAAAATACTAGTATTTCTGTCTATTACCAACAAATTGCTCTGGCATACATTTCTACAATTCTACCTTCTTTAGTCCACAATTTCATTAGAGCATCCACAATAGCGCCTAGCGCACCGCCTAGCCGAGCGCCGGCGCTAGGCAGTGCGCTAGGCGGTCTATTGCAGCTGCCCAGCGATTTTCGCGAAAAAAAAACCGCCTAGCGCTCGGCGGTTCCGTGGCGCTAGGCGGTGCGCTAGGCGCTATTGCAGCGTCCAGATCGCCTAGCGCACCGCCTAACGCGAATTTTTAATTTTTTTTTGTTTCCGAAACACTATATATACGCGACTTGCCCGTCATTTTCATTCGACATGCGCCAAACTGAGGCTCATATTCCGCCCCCAACGTACGGAGTGGGGTACCTCACGATGAAGACGGCCGCCTCCAAGCACATGCTGACATGCGCCAAACGGAGGCTCATATTCGACTCCAAAATGATTTAATTGAAGAGTTATGGGCGCAGAGGACTGCACGACAATAGTTTTTTTTTGTTAATTATGTAATTTTTTTTAATTAATGTACTTTTTAAATTTTAATAATATTATTGAATTTTCTCGTATATGTATCGTAGATTAAATTACGTATTTTTTGTGATTGTTAATTATTTGTTTTATATAATTTTGAGTGATGTGGCTATTGATGTGGCTGGGCTATTTATGATATGGCTAGGCTATGGCTGGGCTATTTATGATGTGGCAGGAGTATTTTTAGTGTTGATGATGTGGCAGGAGGAGTTTGTGGCTGGGCTATTGCTGGGCTATTCCTATTGTGGATGGCCTTACCAGCAAGGCCAAATATGCAAAGTAGGGCCCACACAGCCACCACTGGTCCACCAACATTTCCAATTTCATTATCTCTACTCTCAGTGAGTCGTTTTCAGACTTCAGCGGTTTTTAAATGGAGCATTATAGATTTATAGTCTTTAAAATCATCTTCGCCGAATTTTAGTATTTTCTACTAACTTTAAAATTAGTGCAAAATACTAATATTAATATAAATTTTATATTTTATTTGTTATTTCTTACGACAGACCAATTATCATATCCGACTAATTTATGTGCATTTTTTATTCTACTTTGGTCTTACTAATTCAATTTTATTTTCTACGTGGCTTTTACCACAAATTAAAAATGTAGTCTAAAATATCATAAACATTTAATATTTACCATGTAGAATAAGTTTTTCGTCAAAAATATCTTATTTGGACTAGATTGAGAAATAACAAAAAGAATGTAAAGTTTGTAATACTCCATTTTAGACCGATTTTAAAATTCGTTGAATACCAAAATTTGGCCAGAATTGATAGTTTATTTTAGAGACCAATACTAGTTTTTAAATAGTTGAATTGTTTCTTAAATTTGATAAAACTTTAATTTTCTTCTACTTACTCTTTATTTTTTAATTTATTTTACATTTACATTTTCAATTTGAGTATAATAATTGCATAGAGATACATACATACTCCCTCTGTCCACCATTTCACTAACTAATTTCACTCACATTTTATTATAAAATTAATATATAAAAGTAGGTTGCATATTCACTTGCTACTGTATATCTTAAAATTCATGCCAAATTACACGGTGTCAATTAATAGGGGATGAAGGACTGAAATCATGAGCTACTGAAAGAGTTGAATTGAGCAAAGGTGAATGCTCTTTGAATTGAGCAAAGGTGAATGCTCTTTTACATTAGGAAGTTTTCCTAACGTATTGTTATTCCTAAGGTGAATGCTCTTTTTACTTCATCTTGCTTTCATGGATCTGTTCTGTAGTAGATGATAATTCCCCCAAACAATTAAAACGGCTTACTGATTTTGAGAGTCCCGGTGGAGACACGGTTTTCCAGCGCGAAGCCGTTCACAGAAATCTTCTCCGACTCTGCACCACACTGACTGAACACCTCTTAGTTTACCCTTGTATGATGAACTTGAGCGTCATCTCTTGTCTTCGAGGTAATACTCTGGGTCTGTTTGTTTGGCAAGATTTTGCTCAAAAAAAGTAATCTGATTCCTAATTTTTATCATAAAACAAGGAAAATAATTAACTCTGGAAAATAAGAAAATAGTGCAACTTTTCACGATTCTTATTTCTTCTTCCTAGTTTCAACATTCTTTATTATTTAGAGGTTTAATAGTAGTATTATTTTTACTATTTTAATAATTCATATTTTCAAACACATGATAAGTAATTTATTAGTGTTAAGAAAGGAAAAGATGCAGAAGATAATCACAATTATACTCCTTAATTATACTCCAAGAATAAAATACGAAATTTGATATTTGATTGACACTATACCATAATTACACATGTATCAAACCTTATATAATAGGGCATCTCTGCAGTAATTAAAATCATCAATTATCGAATACATTACTTTTCTATTCTTCAATTATGCCTAATATCCCATTCAAGATGGTATCAGAGCAGGGGTGAGACTCAGAGTAGTTTCATCACTGTCTGGGACAAATCTCAAACCTTCCGGCCAAAATCCGGCAGACCCTGATAAACAAAACCATGTCAGACAACGACGAACCACCAAAACCAACGGAAACAGAGCAATTCGCTCGAATGTTTGCCGAATTCATGCGTGTGAGTATCGCACAAAATCAGAACCAAATAACAAACCCCATAACTCCAGATCCAACACCATACAGAATCGATTCCTCGCCATTAGTTATTGCAGAGAAACTAAATGGCGACAACTATCCCCAATGGTCTATCCTTATGAAAGCATCAATTGGCAGAAGGGGGATGATGTCTCACATCACTGGAGTCCCACCCCCCCCGGCGAAAACCGACCAAGCTTTCGGAAGGTGGCAACAAGCTGACCATTGCGTATTCACATGGCTAACCCAGAATGTAGAACCAAGGCTGGTGAGTCAATTGACTCAATACCCAATAGCCAGGGACATATGGGTGAGCATCGAGGTCACATATGCCAGTGGGAGTGACAAGATCCAAGTATACGACATGTATGCAAAGGCAATCACATTAAAGCAAAAGGAGGAACCACTGGAGGAAATCTGGACCAAACTAAACGATTTATGGATCTCCATAGACCGGAGGCATCCAAATCCGATGAAACACGCAGAAGACATAGACATATACAACACAGAGAAACAAGAGCAGAGGCTATTCCAGTTATTAGTCGCCCTAAATAGCAAATATGAAAACATCAAGAAGGAAATCCTGAGAACAGAGCCATTTCCCTCAGCCGAAGCGGCGTACGCCATTCTCCGACGAGAAGATGTCCGATCGAGTGTTCTCCGGACGGAGGACTCCGGCACACAAGGGATCGGGGCAGGTCTGGCCGTGACCAATCAATGGCAGCATCGAAGCCATCCTCAACGGAGCGGCGGCGGAATTGGCGGTGGGTGGAACAAACGGACCGAAGAGGACAAATCGAGACTTATATGCTCTCATTGTGGGAAGAAGAAACACAGCCGTGAGACTTGCTTCGAGATCAATGGCTACCCGGAGTGGTGGCAGGAGAAGAAGAAACACAGCCGTGAGACTTGCTTCGAGATCAATGGCTACCCGGAGTTGTGGCAGGAGAAGAAGAAACACAGCCGTGAGACTTGCTTCGAGATCCATGGCTACCCGGAGTGGTGGCAGGAGAAGAAGCTCAAACCACCGCCAGCCCCATTTAGAGGAAATGGCCGAGCAGCAGCGGCGGTTGGCGGAGGAGAACCGGTCGCCGCCATCGGGAGCAACGTGGGAGCCGCTAACCATCGAGGCGGTAACCCGGAAACAGAAGGTGCAACCACCGGAGTAGCAACCGTCGCCAGAGGAGGAGGCGACGCAATTTCGTCGGGTGAGGCAGAGAATGAGGAGGCGCCTCATTCTGCAGGTAAATTAGGGTTTAGTAAATTAGGGTATGGGAAATTAGTCTCAAACCCTTACTCTTTCACACTCCCTAAAAAGGACCCCCCCAGACCCTGGTAAATTGCACATTGCACCCCAAAATTTACAAACTACCCCATGTACTCCCAGATATTGCAAACAGGCCCCCCACTGCAGAAATTCACAAATAAAACCCCTACATTTAGAAAAAAAATCCCGAAACAACCTCTATACCTTGTAAAAATCAGTTCCAGATACTTGAATAATTACATGTGTCCTATGCCTTGAATGTTTCCTCTGAAGAGAAAAATGACAAGTGGATTTTTGACTGCGGAGCCACTGACACTATTACTTATGATATCTCTGATATATCCAATATGCATAGGGCACCGAAAAGCCATATCCAAACTGCCAGTGGCGAATTTACACCTGTTGAAGGAGTGGGAACAGTCAGAGTTTCATCGGCTCTAACACTGTCTAATTGTTTATATGTTCCTTCTATGTCGCATAAACTGTTGTCAATCAGTCATGTGACGAAAGAATTAAACTGTACTTTGCTGATGCAACCAACTTTCTATCTGTTACAGGATATCAGGACAGGTGAAATTATTGGACGTGGCACTGAACGGGACCGGCTATATTATGTGGATGAAATAGCACAACGAGGAACTGCTATGCTAACTCATGGGACTACTGATAGAGAGGCCTGGCTCTGGCATCGACGTTTGGGACATCTTTCCACGGGTTATTTAAAAATCCTCTTTCCTAAATTTAGTCAAGATATGTACTGTGAAACCTGTGTGTTGGCCAAGATCCATAGACATTCATATAAATCAAACAATACCCGTGTTGATTCCCTTTTTTCACTAGTTCATGCCGATGTGTGGGGTCCCTCTCCTACTGTGGGGGGACAAGGGTTCAAATATTTTCTCCTCTTTATAGATGATTGCACTCGTATGACCTGGGTCTACTTTATGAAACAGAAAAATGAAGTTTTTGAACATTTTAGTCACTTTCATGCACTAGTTCAAACCCAATTTCAGAAAAACATAAAGACCCTTCGTTCAGACAATGGGGGGGGGAGAATTTGTCAACTCAAAAATGAAAACTTTCTGCCACGATAAAGGTCTTGTCCACCAAACCACATGCCCATACACCCCAGAACAAAATGGCGTATCAGAAAGGAAAAACCGCACCCTCCTAGAAATGGCTAGAGCCATGCTTATTGAGTCTAACACTCCCAGACACTTCTGGCCAGAAGCTGTTGCCGCATCTGTCTATTTGACAAACTGATTACCGTATAGAACCCTAGACCTTCAAACACCCCTGAAAGTCCTCACGACACTAGCCCACATACCATTACCTTTGACCTTATAGCCTCGAGTTTTCGGGTGCTCAGTCTTTGTACACATCCCGAAGCATGAGCGAAATAAACTAGCCCCATGTGCTATAAAATGTGTCTTCGTGGGGTATGTGATCTCACAAAAGGGATATAGGTGCTTCGAGCCTAAAACCAATCGCTTGTTCACCACCATGAACTGCGATTTCCTTGAAACAGACTATTTCTTTAACCAACTTAGCGGTGAGGGAGAGAGTTATAGTGAACCACTAAGCGGGTTACCAGCCCAAAACACTCAGCAAGCCCATCGGCTCAAGGCCAAATAAAAGAAGACGTTGAAGAAATACAGCCCACACCAAACAGTGACACCATCCAAGAAGATCCCCTACTGGTATCCCCTGTAAGTGCTCTTCACACTCCTACTGATTTGGTGTGCGTTGGTGAAACTGACCCTGAGACATATAATGAGGCTGAAACAGTCTCACAAAGTGAGTTAGACATTTGTGATCTATTGGAAGAACAGATCAGTGACGAACTTGGAGGATACAAACTTCCACTAAGGGACACCTCTCAGAGATGGCGCATGCATTCAAGGCCGCGCTATATGAAGAAGGGGAGATTCTGTGTACTGTGGAAGAAACATGGAGACACAAACACTGGGGAGAGGCAATGCTGAAAGAAATGGGATACCATTCAGGTGCTACTCTCAGTTGCTGCAAATAGGGACGACCACTTCACCAATTTGATGTAACAAACACATTTCTACATGGGGAACTAAAAAGAGAAGTATACATGGAAGCACCCCCAAGATTCTCAGAGGGATTTGAAAAAGGGGAAGGATGTCGTCTAAAGAAGACCCTCTATGTACTTAAACAATCTCCAAGGGTTTGGTTTGGGAGATTCAAAGAAGCCATGACCAAATATGGATTTCGGCAAAGTCACTCAGATCACACTCTGTTCTTGAAGAAGCGAGAAGACAAAATCACGTGCCTGATCATCTATGTAGATGATATGATTATCACGGGAGATGATACATAAGAAATAGAGAGACTAAAGGGGAGCTTATTCCAAGAGTTCAAAATGAAAAATTTGGGGAACCTCAAATACTTCTTGGGGATAGAAGTACTACGGTCCAAAGGAGGAATCTTCTTGACACAGAATAAGTACATCCTGGATATTCTAGCAGAGACAGGCTTGATTGATTGCAAACCCGCTGATACACCAATCTTAGTGAACCATGGGTTGCAGATCTCTGAGGAAGCTGAATTAGCAGATCAAGGCAAGAACCAGCGCCTGGTGGGGAAACTCATCTACCTCTCTCATACTAGACCAGACATTGCGCATGCACTAGGAGTAGTGAGTCAATTCATGCATCGACCACAAAAAGATCACTTTGAAGCTGCTTTGAGGATCGTGCGGTATCTCAAAGGAACATTCAGACATGGTATAATGTTCAGAAAGAATAAACACCAAGGAGTTTATGGATTCACCGATGCTGATTGGGCGAGTAATCCAATTGATCGGAAGTCGACTGCTGGGTACTTCACGTTTGTAGAAGGTAACCTAGTAACATGGAAGAGTAAGAAACAAAAAGTGGTAGCATTATCAAGCGCGGAAGCTGAATTCCGAGGGATAAGAAGTGGATTAATGGAGATCTTATGGCTTAGAAGGCTGATGGATGAAATTGGGCTCACACAAAACAAGAGTCAACTATACTGTGACAACAAGGCGGCAATCTGCGTATCCGAGAATCCAGTACAGCATGATAGAACAAAGCATGTTGAAGTCGATAGACACTTCATCAAAGAGAAATTGGAAAGTGGAGTTGTGGAGCTGCCATTCGTCCGGTCCGAAGAACAATTAGCTGGTATTCTCACCAAACCCGTCAATTCCAGAAGCCTCATAAATATTCTTGGCTAGTTGAGCTTTGGAGATCCCACCACTCAACTTGAGGGGGAGTCCAGAGCCTTTGTCTTAGCGGCAAGGAGCTTAGACATTAATGTATGAGGTGCCGAGTTCGAATCCCTCTTGGCATCAGTTGTAATTTCCTCATTTCTATAGTATAGTAGTTTATTTGTTTTTTCCTCCTTCATATAGGAGTTAATTTTTTAAAAAACAACTTGAGGGGGAGTGTTAAGAAAGGAAAAGATGCCAGACTCCTCAATTATACTCCAAGAATAGAATAGAAAATTTGATATTTGATTGATACTATACCATAATTACACATGTATCAAACCCTATATAATAGGGCATCTCTGCAATAATAAAAATCATCAAATTATCGAATACATTACTTCTCTATTCTTCAATTATGCCTAATATCCCATTCAAGAATTAGGAATCATATTCTCATTAATTTATCCACTGAGAGGTCAAAGCTGCAAATGTCTTTCCTTACGAACATTTTGAAGTCGTTGTTGGTGATTTCGGGCTGGCAAAGCTCGTTGATGTGAGGAAAACCAATGTGATAACATAGGCCACATAGCTCCTGAATATCTATCCTCTAGAAAATCATCGGAGAAGACCGATGAACGATGCAGGGGCGGAGCCAAGAATTTGTAAAGAGAGGGGCAAATTTACATATGAAAGAATTTTATGAATATGGGGAGGGGTTTTAATAAAAGATTAAAAGAAATAAATTTTAAAATAGGTAATAAATATTTGGTTGGAAATTTTGAGGTGGGACAAATGCCCCTCCTAAGCCTCACATAGATCCGCCCATGGACTGATGTGTTTGGATATGGCATCATGCTTCTAGAGATCGTCACGGGCAACGAGCTATAGATTTCTCGCGTTTGGAAGAAAAAGACGATGGCTTACTGCTCGACCATGTAAGTTGTCAATGTGTTCGAAATAAGATGTACTAGCACTTTATACTTGTAAAATGGTGGAAACTCCATCTTACTATAGAAATTCCCCTTTCAGGTTTATTTCTTTTTTAATTAGGAGTCGAACATCGGTGAAACAAAATATGAAATACAAGAACTATCTACGTATGTTACAAATTTCCAACCCTAACACTAATGGAACCCTGGGCGGAGGCAACAACTTTCGCCCATTCCTTGATGTTCGCTTTCATCGTCTCTTCATTTTGTTTTCTATGAGCACCAATTTTGAGTTTTTCTTCAGCCACTACAACAAGATATGGAGGTGTAGTGTAACATACCTCCAATTTCTAAAAAATGACGCCACTTTCCATGTAACTAACTCCAGCCATTGCCAAAGCTTCCACAGACATCAATTTAAAGTATAGTTTGTTTTGAAAGAAATACTAACAATATTTATTAATTGTGAGAGAAGAGGCTAATTTATAGTAGTTTGAATGTTCCAACCTTCATTAATTTGAGTTAGGTTTCTAAAGATAAAAGCATTGTTTTGCACGTGCATGAGTGCATTAATAATAAACTCGTGATTTTTATATCCTCTTTGAGGGAGATATATACTTCTATTAAATATACAAGGCATTGCATGTGCATGATTTGTGTACATCAATTTTTTATGACCAAAGCCCTAAAGTTGCCTGCAATATATGCAAAACACACGAGAACAACCTGCAATGCATTTGCATTGTGATCAAAACACACTATTAATTTTATAGTATAATAAATAAATAAACTCATGCTCAATATTTCAGATATGAATTGAATGTGATCACATGCACCCATCAAATTTCCTTTTCCTACCTTAATCTTCATGTGAACTACTTTTTGTAGGTTAATTTTTATAAGCTTAGTCATTTATATAGCCTTACTAAAACATATGAGCATTTGCTAGTGACGCGGGGACTCAAACCACTTTTAACAATCTGCGACATTGGTAGTAGAGGGTTATGATAAAGATGCGTAACGAGAGAGAAATAATTAGAGATGGTAGAAATAATTAGAGGTTGTTGTTGACGTTGAAAGAGCCGACAATGTCATGAAGCGGCAGTATTGTTGTTGTAACTATTAAAACATTTTTCATTGATGATCAAATACCGTAACACCAAATAAACTGGAGTATATGATATATTTCTTTTTTCTATCTATCCATAAGACCATAACTACTACTCGTTCCGTCCGTCATTAGGAGTTCATTTCTTGGAGATACGTGATTTAAGAAATGTTAAAAAAATGGGTGAAAAAAATTAGTGGAATATGAGTCTCACTTGTATATATTAGTTTTAAATGAAATATGAGCAAAGTGAGTTAGTGGAAGATGTGATCCTATTAACATTTATGGTAAAAGTGAACCCGGACTCCTATTCCCGGACGAACTAAAAAAAAGAGTTCTTATTCCCGGATGGAGGGCGTACTATTCATGATTTGAAATCTTACAATATTGTTTCGAGTTTTCAATCAGATAGCACGATGATGAAATTCAGTATACAATACAAATAAATGAAGAGACATAATTTAAAAATTAATTCCAGGGATTTAGGTAATATATTTACACATTTAACAAAACCAAAGTCCACAGCTACAATCAATTATGCATTTTTTTCAAAAATACTCGCTAAACTGACCACGTGAATACTTATGTAAGTATTCAACTATCTATCAATGATAATACATATTCATAGGCTAAAATTAATGGAATATATAACATTTATAGAAAAAGTTTAAATTATCGTGTGAAAGGAATCTGACGGTCTAGAGGTATGTGCATTTTATACAAAGCTGTCAAATAGTGGTGATTGGAGGAATATTGGTCCAAAGAAATAATACTCCGTAGCTTCCAAGAAAAGTTTTAGGGCATCACCACTAGCCTGCCACGTGCATCGTCATATCAGCATTTTATCCTCCTACTCTTTCACCTGCAATGGGACGCCCTAAGGGGCGCCCTATAGGTTTTACTATTGTTTTGTTAATTAGTTTAAATATTTTTAAATATATAAATGCAAACTAATTAAAAAACACAACGATTAACTAAAAAACGACAAATACTACATTGATTAAAAAAAATTATACGAGTTAGAAATAAAAAAAGTTGACTACTCTACAAAAGCCCCAACTTCCGGCTCAGCTCATCGATCAACCCCTGGAGGTATTCAGCCGGGTCCGTACACTTCATGAGGGAGTTATGTGTGTCCAACAACGTCCGCGCCATCGAGGCCGTTGCTAACTCCGCGTAGGCAAGTGCCGACGGGGTCGGGGTCGGGATCGGCGATGGGGGGCGGCCGCGGCTTGCGAGGAGGATGTCGCCTTTGCCTTCCCCTTGTTCTTCGCAGCCTTGACGCCTACGGGACGCCGGGAGGACGTCGGTGTGCCGGAACTCTCATCCTCTGTGTACGTCCGGTTGAGGTCCACCGGATATGTGCCGCTTTCGCTGCTCGTGTAACCACCAGTGTCGGTGGTCTTCGTCCTCTTTGTCGCACAGGTGTACAGAATCCCACCGGTGTACAAATGAAGGTGGGGTAGAGGGTATTTATATAAATGAATTTTTTGAATTAAAAATAAATAAAAACGCGTTGCATCGTCCGCGCCGTCCACATTGGGCGGACGATGGCGCGGACAATGCCCTATCGGCCGCGCTTCCTCAGCGGACTATTTGTCGGGCGAGGACGACGCATCGTCCATCGTCCGCGCACCCACAGTGGCGGACGATGTCGCGCCCGAGGCATCGGGCGGCCTATCGTCCACCCCACTGTGGGTGCCCTTAGAACAATTATAAAGCACCATTGAGTCTGCAAAACGAAACATAGATAGAGAAGGGTGAGAAGAAGAAAGATGGAAGAGAAAGATGGCCGGTGGTTGTGCCGACGTTGAGCACCAGATCCCCGTGGCTAGGGTTGCCACCAGTTACGACGGTGGCTGGAGAAGGCAAACGTCGAGATGGCGGCTGAGTCTGAAGACTTGCAAATTATATTTGCAAGAGTAATGAGATTTTAGTCTACTACTTTTTATCTATTAAGTATTATGTCATTTACTAAAAAGTTTTCTAGAGTTTAGGAATTATAATTGATCGGTCCAAATATTTTTGGACACTGTATATATATTTGAAATTAAATTCTATTGAACTAAGTAATTAAATTTATATATTCACTTATTATTTTCTATTACTATTTGGTATATTGTTTATGATTTATAGTTACAAATAAATTTTTATTTATATCTAATAGAATTAATATAATTTATTGATATATTTTTATTAAAATTATGTTTACTAAAAAGTTTTCTATAGTTTAAGAACTATTATAATTTATTGATTTATGATATTATTTTTCTATCTTGATGATGGATGTAATGTTTTGAAAATTACTTACTAATTGTCAGTATTTATTATTAAATTGAACTTTATAGTAACTAATTTTATTCATTTCAATTATTTGCTTTTTTTTCTTTTGGATTTAGTAGAACATTTTTCTTTAGGGATATTGGCCTCTAATATTATGAAACTTTCAAAAAGTTGGATTTTTCCCACGAACTTTGAAATTGGCAAATAATATCATGAACTTTACCTTGAGTTTGTTATTTCCCACCAATGAAAAAATTATGGCTATATTAATGGATTGAAGAACAAATTCGGAGGGTGAAACTATTCTCAAAGATTGAAAAACTATTCTCAAAGATTGAAAAACTTGAAGCTCTCGAAGTTGTTGTTGAGAAATTACGAGAAAAAAATCGTATCATGATATTATTTTTTGGAATTTTTTATTGGTAGGAAATAACAAACTCGGGGTAAAGTTGGTGATATTATTTGCCAATTTCAAAGTTCGTGGGAAAAACCCAACTTTTTGAAAGTTTCATGATATATTATATGCCAATATCTTGTTTCTTTATTAGTATACCTTATTCTATTTCATCTACATATCTCCTATTTTGTTATTTCTTTTATTTAATATTACTGCACTCATATTAGATATTAGAGTGAACTACATCAAAAGTCTCTAACGTTTCCATTTGTGTCACTGCAGACCCCTAACAAAAAAAAATTATCGTCAAACAACCATAACCTTAAACATAATCACATATCATATATTTGTAGCCATTTTTCGGACCAAAATGCCCAAATGCCTCCAGGGGCATTTTAGTCAACTTACCAAAAACTTGTACACCTACACTGCAGACCTACCCTCTGTAATGTCATGTCATATTTGAGACCTTGATGACTAAATTTATTTTATTCTAAATAATCTGAATTAACTAAAGTAATACTTATATAAAGTCATGCCTATAAATTGTAGTACTACTACAACAAATAATACTTCGAATTAATTTACATGCATGTGCATGTACAACCTATGTATGTATAGTTTGTCTATTTTATTAATTTGTAAACCAATTTACACTAGATCATTTAGTCCTAAATCGGCATAATTAAAATCATTCCATAACAATTCCATCCTAAAATTTTAAATTTATTAATTTATCCTCAACATTCTCAAAATTTTCGACCTGCTAATCTATCAAATCTACTCAATTATTTTTCATATATTTACTTCTAAAATTAAAAATTTGTGTATATTAAAAAGTGAAATAAAATCAGTAAGCTTAAAAAGGTTAGAACAAAATTATTGAAAATTAGAGATAAATTTGATAATTTTAAACGTTGAGATGAATCTGATGAAACAACTAAAAACAAGATAGATTCGATACAATTTTAAGTCAATAAATTTGGTCAAAACTTTTCTCAAAAAGTGTTTTATGGGGTATTTTATTATTTTGTATAAATGCAAATTCTCACCATTATTTTGTGAATTTACACTCATGCTTCAATTGTTCATAAAATAAGATATAGTATTAATTACTTTCCCCAATTGCAAACTCTGATATTTTGTGAATTTTGCAATGTCATATACAGATATGCTATCAATTATTCTTAAATACAATAAATGCTACGCAATTTTGCAATCGTGGATCTAACTTTATTCTTAAATACAATAAATGCTACACCATATGTCCAATCGCCAACCATCACTGAAATGACCGGAATGCCCTTTTAGGGCTTAAGGGCAATATAGTCAGAAAAAACACGATATGTAATTATGTTTAAGGTTAGGGTTGTCTGGCGATATTTTTTTTTGTTAGGGGCCTGCAGTGACACAAATGGAAACGTTAGAGACTTTTGAGGTAGTTCACTCTAGATATTAAAATTGTATAAAATGGTACGATGAATATGAAATGTTTTATTTAGAGTATGTTGAGAGAAGTACACATTTATTTTTGTTATTGTTTATAATGTTATGAATATTTTTTATAATTAGTTTATATTTTTATCTATAAATATATTTTTATATTATTTATTTTAATATACTTATCTGTTAATATATCTTCATTATTTGAAAATCATTTGTCCCGTGCATAGCGCGGGTGGTAACACTAGTTTGATTTAACGAGGGGTTTACTGACTTGAAATTGAAAATACTCCTTCCGTCCGCGAATAGAGTTCCATTTCACTCCGGCACGAGTTTTAAGAGATGTTAAGAAAAGTGGGTGGAAGATAGTGGAATATGAGTCTCACTTGTAAGCAGTGGCGAAACCACATTAGGGCCAGGGGGCCCATGGTCCCCCCACCAATTTTAGTATGAATATATTATACATAGATATTAGACTTATAAAATAAAGAAGTAGCGTAGTTAGAGATGCCGAAGGTTTTCGGTTTCGGCGATTAATCGCGGAACCGTGACTTTTTTCTTGAATCGGAACCGCCATATTTTGAACCACGAGCCTGTTCCGGTTCCATATTTTACGAACTGAAACCCGTGCCGGAACCGCCGGTTCTGGACAGTTCCAAACCGGAACCGTGAAAAACTGTCGGAAAACCGTGAAATCTAGCCGGAACCATGAAAACCGCCCGAAACCGGCGGTTCGGAATCGTAAAAAACTGCCGGAAAACCGACGGTTCAGAACCGGAATCAGAACCGCCGGTCCTCGTACCGGAACCGGAACTGTGAAATAGCCTCACGGTTCGGTTCCGGTTCCACATTTCTCGAAACCGGAACCGTCGATTTACGAACCGTGGGCATGTCTAAGAGTAGTTGGTCACTGTGTGCCTAAGGCGACAACCCGAGATCGAGTGCACCCGACTGCAGAATTAATATTTTGACTTGTTACTCAAATTTTTTTGTTTCTTCCATGAAATTACCGAATTCAATGCAATTTAATTGTAAAAAATAATTTTCAGATTTGTAAATGAGTAAATATAGCATATAATTAAATTGTATTTTAAAATTATGCTCCTTATTTTTTAAAAAATAAATTCTTTCATTTATATTGAATTTTATGAGTTATCTACTGAATGATAACTAAAAAAATAGTGAAATAATAAGATTTCGTAGTTATAGATATAGATGAAATAGTCAACGATTCGTTTAATAAATATTCGTCATATGTACGAAATAATAAGATTTCGTACTAGTTTCTATTGATCATGCTCTAGTTATTTCACTTATATACTAATGCAACTTCAGGCGACGACACCATTGAAAATACCAATTACCGTTACCATTAATTTGGGCCCCAGTATTAATTTTTTGGTTTCGCCACTACTTGAAAGTATTAGTTTTAAATGATATGTGAGTGGAACCGCCGGTTTACGAACCGTGGGCATGTCTAAGCGTAGTTGGTCACTGTGTGCCTAAGGCGACAACCCGAGATCGAGTCCACCCGACTGCAGAATTATTATTTTGACTAGTTACTCAATTTTTTTGTTTCTTCGTGAAATTACCGAATTCAATGCAATTTAATTGTAAAAATTAATTTTCAGATTTGTAAATGAGTAAATATAGCATATAATTAAATTGTATTTTAAAATTATGCTCCTTATTTTAAAAAAAATAAATTCTTTCATTTATATTGAATTTTATGAGTTATCTAATGAATGATAACTAAAAAAATAGTGAAATAATAAGATTTCGTAGTTATAGATATAGATGAAATAGTCAACTATTCGTTTAATAAATATTCGGCATATGTACGAAATAATAAGATTTTGTACTAGTTTCTATTGATCATGCTCTAGTTATTTCACTTATATACTAATGCAACTTCAGGTGACGACACCATTGAAAATACCAATTACCGTTAACATTAATTTGGGCCCCCAGTATTAATTTTCTGGCTTCGCCACTGCTTGTAAGTATTAGTTTTAAATTATATGTGAGTGGAATGAGTTGGCGGAATGTGAACCTCTTTACCATTTATAGTAATTATGAACAGGGATTCCTATTTACGGACGGGCCAAAATAGCAAAACGAGACTCCTATTTGCGGACAGTAAGAGTAATATACTCAACATTATTAAACTAATATACGAAATAAATTACTTACTATTTAAATATGGTCGACTTATTTAAACTTGAAGTAGTGCAATCCGCAAGGTGGATAGATGAAAGTATGCGTTTTTGTTTTAAAGTTGTGCAGGTTTAGGAAATTCTAGGATGTGAATCAATATTTGTGATTGAGAAAAAGAAATGAAAAATATAGTAATGAGAATTAGTAAGTAGAAAACTGCATAAGTGGATAGATGAAAGAGAGATGGTAGAAAAAGGGAAAAGAAGAAACTTATTTAGGAAAGTGACCAAGGAAAAGCAATTTCAATTCTTCATTGTTTAAACAAAAAAAGGAAAGAAAAATAAAAAAAGGAAAGATTTTAAGTAGCATCACCCGAAATGCTGGATTGGTTAACGCATACTTTAAAACATATTTTATTAAAATAAAATAAAATGTAAGCTTATATATAATGTTTAATCTTAAGATTAATGTGAATCACTTACCTTCTTCTTCCTAAAAAATACTCCTATTATAAATTACACATCATTGATCATATGAATATAGTTGCATAATAATAATAAAAAATCACCTCACTCTCATTTTCTCCCTAAACCCTATTTTCTAGATAAAATGGAGCAATAAATAGAGCAGTAAATGCCATTGGGTTTAGGGTGGAGGCGTGGAGTAGTAAAATGCCAATTGAATTAAGTG
The DNA here is from genome assembly GCF_004379255.2 of Salvia splendens. NCBI lineage: Eukaryota > Viridiplantae > Streptophyta > Magnoliopsida > Lamiales > Lamiaceae > Salvia > Salvia splendens. The sequence goes on along the minus strand of NC_056047.1, from coordinate 21,624,371 downwards.
GAGCAGTAAATGCCACACTCCTATATCTCTAGGAAGGGTTTGGTTTCTTTAGTTTTTAACAATGTTTTAAAAACCGAACCGGTGAAGCTATTGGTTCATGGTTCAACCGGTCAGACCGGTTTAATCACTGGTCGAACCATTTTACTGTTACAAATATGTATAATTTAATTTATAATGTAAAATATAGTGTCCAATATAATAAATAATAAAATATGATCAATAATGTATCACAAAAAGATTCAATCTTACAAATAATTAGTATATATACAAATATAAAACATTAAAATTTAGTGAATATAATAAAATATACAAATTTTAAGTTAGTGTGAATAAAAATTAAATATTTTACATATAAAAATAAACCAAATTTATATTAATTCAAAAAAAATGTATGTGGTGGAATAATTGAATACAAATTATTAGTTAGTTCAAACAAAAGAGTACGTTAATATCAATAGTTAGGCTACATAAATTAAATATATGCTATAAAATATATATTTAGTAAATAATAAACTATAAACTATAATAAATAAATATATTGAAAAAATCGAATCTTACTCCCTCCGTCCCATGTTGTTGCACTTTTCATTTTAGACCGTAAATTTGGGATTGATTTTTTAGTGTAATTAAATTAGAATTTTAAGTGTAATGAGACATCACTTAATAAAGGAGCTCTTAACTTAAACTAACATATTAATTGAATATATTAATTTTAACTTAAACTATAAATAGTGTAAGGAGTTTGTGACGAGCTGAAAAGCAACAGTGCAAGTAACATGGGATGGAGAGAGTATAATATAACGATAGTAATAAGCGTTATAGTAATAATATAGTAACTAGGGAAGTATTGATAAAATTTAGAGGATGATAATTATATGTATCATAATAAATAATTACATAAAAAATATAAAATAAATGAATTATTAGTTGGTTTAAATAAAAATATTAATATTCTATGTATAACATTGTTTAATGTTCTTATTTTTCCATGTGAGGCTTGTGGTGGAGTGGTTAAGCTCTTGTTAATTGGAGTGGAGGTCATGAGTTCAAGACCTTCCAACAATAAGTTTTTAATATTTTGAACACAAAAAGCAAAAACCGGTTTCCGGCCAGACCGGTCCAACCGACCGGTTCAAACGGTTCTCGATGGCTCAACCTCACACTGGTCTATATAGGTAAACCGGACCGGACTACCTACTGATTCGTGGTCGGATCGGTCGAACCGGCCAGTCCGGTCCGGTTTTTAAAACACTGGTTTTTAATTAATATTGCTATTCATCTTCTCCTTCCTTAACTCATCTTAAAAAATGAAAAATATTCAAAAATCGGACGTCGGTCGGTCGGCGCGCAATAGGCGCCTAGCGACTGCCAACCTCACGGCGCCCCTATCCACCCATTTTTTTGTTCGGATCGCTCAGTGGCGCCGAGCCGCACAGCGGTGGCACAGCCGCCACTACGAATGCTTAACACTACTTCCCCTGGTTTTTTTCTTTTTCTCTTCCCCTGTTTTTTCTCTTTTTCTCTTACTTTATTAATTGCGAATTAATTCATTTCATTTCAAGACTTGTTATGTTTGATACCAGATATAGTGCAACTTACGTAGAGAACGATGCAGTAATGCAGAGGATAAGGAAAGACAAACTAATAACAAAAGCACAAAACAAATATGACATGCCTGTCTCTTTTATTAATAAATGTATCGATATCGATTTCGCAGCAGACAACATATTCAAACAACGTCAACACAACAAGCAACACAATCTCCTTAAATAAAAGCATAATGGTAAAATAACCACAAAAGCTAGAAAAAGGAAAACAACAACAATAACTAAATCTTGAATTCTGAAAGTTCCGAGACAACTATAATTTGACAATATTTCTTGAATATTCGGGAAATTTTTCCTTTGAAAAATACAACTGAAAAATGAAAAAAAATGCCTACATCCAGTGATTTGTATTTTCATTTCTCAAAAACTAAGGAGCATATATACAATTACTGTAAAGTTCAGTACCATATTGCAATAACTTACTTGGGAATAATTCCTAAATTAAAATTTTGCTGGATTTAAATTTACCTAAAATACCTACTTAATATAATTAAATCAAGAATAAATATGAATATTAAGCGTTAAAAATAAAGCAAAATAGTTCTTCTTAATCGCGTTTTAAATTAACGCCGCAGCGTGGCCATCGACGTATTAAACCCCAATTCTCAGATTTTCATCGCCGGAATCGTCCCTGATCCTGCCACCTCAACTTCGGCGGTCGAGATTATGGCGGCTACTAATCAGCTCAATGTCGAGGAGCGGCCGTCGTGGGGGTCTCGGAGCGTCGAGTGCTTCGAAAAACTCGAGCAAATCGGGGAAGGGACATACGGGTGATTCCAAAGCTTCTCCCTTATTTGTCTATTATTTCTTCGATTAATCGAATAAATTTTCGATTTTGAAAGTTGCGGTGATTAATTAAATCCTCGGCTATTTGAAATTTACGTGATTTCTGTTTAGAGTTGGTGTAATTGTGTTTAGGTATTCAATTTACTATCTCTCCTTAATTGTGATGGGGTGTAATTTGTAGAATTTTGTTATCCCTCAATTAGCTACAGCAATTTCAAGTTTTTGAAAAAAATTGTTTCTCCCCCATATTGGTATGGCCATAGGGAGTTGTAGTATCACTACTACTTGTTTTGTGTTGTTGCAAACAGATTAGTTAGGATGTGAAGGTGATATTTTCTCCCCCGACATTTATCGCGGTGTTAGGATGATTTAGAAACAAATGGTGCTGTCTTCGATCTTGTATCCTCTAGTTTATCGTAGTACCGCACATAAATCTTCGGTGGAAAGTAAACCTACCTGCAAGAGCTTTTATTTAAAAGGCTATGTTGTTAGAATAGGTAGTCATCCGACGAATAAATGTTTCGGTTCTGTGTAACGTTGATTTTGTTGTAATGGTACTAGTGGGAAGCTTAATTGAATTGATTTTCCTCTACGTTTTGAAGCAAGGTTGGAAAAGCTTATACTATTGGATAAGTTAACATCCTAGTTGAATTTCATACATTTAGTACATCCATGAATTCATCTATCAAGGATTTTTTTACTCATGCTTTTGTTTGCGTGATATGAAAAAGGGTTTCTTGCAAGTATATTTATATCAAGAATTTGAATTTCTTGTACCTTTGTGTTTGGAGAATGATATATGATTTGAGTATTATTAGGTGGGCTGTGGTCTTATCCTGCCCTTTTATCTGCATTTATAAAAGTATATATACACACATTCGTGAAAGCCTTTGGTTTTCGATGGTTTGGAACATAACACGTTTCATGCACAGCACACAGAACAATATTGCGAATAGTACATAATGATTAGTTAATAGTTTAATGTTATTGTCCCTAGAATAGGCTGGAGCATTATAAATTGTTCAAGTAATGGAGATAATCTTTTGAAATATAATAGTACCCGGATAAACTCAAATGTCATCTTCTAATGTGTTTGTTTGTGTTTGTTCTGTTTCTTTTTCCTCCCCCAGTCAAGTATATATGGCAAGAGAAAAGAGAACTGGAGAGATTGTCGCTTTGAAAAAGATACGGATGGATAATGAAAAAGAGGGGGTATAGCTCTTGACCTTAGTCATTGCCATCTTTAAATTATTCTAAACTTGACTTTAGAAATGCCAATGGTGCTTCTGGCTGGTTCTCAACATTTTCTTTCATGAAATATTTGACATAATTTTCCCTCCATTGCAGTTTCCCATCACTGCTATCCGAGAAATTAAAATTCTAAAGAAGCTACAACATGAAAATGTTATTCAGTTGAAAGAGATAGTGACATCTCCTGGTACTTTTTTCTTAAAATTAATTTCTTACTTCTCCTGATATACCAATCCTCATTTCGAACTTGTTGTGGTTTCTTTATATAGGTCGGGAAACCAACGAGCAGGTACAGCCAGGTAATAACCTAACTCTCTGCTCTTCGATGATGAGAGCTCCTTGTTTTCCTGTTACTGAACACCAATATGGCACCTTTTTTTTATAGTTGCAGATGCAGAGAACAATAAGTACAAGGGAAGCATTTATATGGTGTTTGAATACATGGATCACGACTTAACTGGCCTAGCAGATCGTCCTGGACTAAGATTTACTGTTCCCCAAATAAAAGTACTACAAGCTTTCCTGAGATTTATAGTATTAGCTCTTCTATGTTCTGTAAATTTCTGCCAGTGGAGAATCTAATGTATAATGTTTTTGTAGTGTTACATGAAGCAACTGCTCACAGGTCTTCATTACTGTCATGTTAATCAAGTGCTTCATAGAGACATAAAAGGTTTTAATGTGTGTTATCGGTATTATATAAAACTAAAATCGTGTAAGTGGTCAAAATTTGATTCAACCTCATTGCAGGCTCCAATCTTCTCATTGACAATGAGGGAAACCTGAAGCTTGCAGATTTTGGACTTGCACGTTCCTTTTCCAATGACATTAATGCTAATCTTACAAATCGGGTTATAACATTGTGGTACAGGTATATCCTCTCTTCTTTGTCAATCATGAGTCCATTTAAGATCCTGGTAGTACTGATGACTCTGTTTGACCTCAATTTTATGCTGTTAATATGTAGACCTCCAGAGTTACTTCTTGGAGCTACAAAGTATGGTCCAGCTGTTGACATGTGGTCTGTGGGTTGTATCTTTGCTGAACTATTGTACGGAAAACCAATCTTACCAGGAAAGAATGAGGTTAGGGTTATCTGTGAACCTTGTGGCAAAGTTTCTTATGCTCATTTTACTTTCTGTGACCGTGAAATTCTTTTGTGTGGATTGTTTGTATATGACCTTGTACAGCTGCACAATACCCACGTAATATACGTATATATTTACTAAAATGTATGGCAATATCGAAGCCCGTCGTAGGAATATTTTGTTTTATTGTGGATGGAAAAAAGAAAAGTATGACAGTTATTTCTCTACCTCGTTTCCAAGTTATTTGGAAACACTGTCCACCTTTCCCAAGAAAGTTGATAAATAGGAGAAGAAACATGAGAAGAAAATGTGAAGGGGGTGTGTCTTTTTCAGAAGTGATTCATACCTTTGAGTCATCATCAAACGTCAACTAATATGTATCGACATTGCTGTTCAGAATAGAGTTAAGTTCAGACTTGAGTATGGCTTACTGACATTCTTTGGTGTTGTTTCATCATTGTTTTGCTGATTGGTTTTAGTGAACATGTGTTTTGAACTTATTATCTTATAATAACTCCTAATGCAGCCTGAACAGTTGAATAAAATATTTGAGCTTTGTGGAACCCCTGATGAGTTGATATGGCCCGGAGTTTCCAAGATTCCTTGGTATAACAAATTTAAGCCTACTCGTCCTATGAAAAAGCGAATCCGGGAGCTCTTTAGACAGTAAGTACTGAATCCAAGTTTTATTTATATGTTATGTTATTTCCAAATGCTCTATTATTGATTAATGTGTGTTGAACGATCATTTTTTATGCAGTTTCGACAGACATGCTTTGGATTTACTGGAGAAAATGCTAGTTCTTGATCCTGCACAGGTAACTTTCTCATCTATAGAGGTGTTTTCCTCTGCTACGAACAACTCATTGTGTGATAAGAGTCGAAGTATTCAAAGCACATTCAAAAGTAATATGAAAGAAAATGTGAAGTGAAATAACGAAGCATACCCAAAATAGAATCTTGCGACTGTTTCGTTACCCTAGCTCTTAATTAACTACGTATATGTAACTTTCTTTGCCTGAAAAAAACTCTTCATATAGTATTTAAGCCTTTTTCTCATCCTCTCTTTTTTCCGCCTGTGTTTATATCTCTCAGAGAATCTCAGCAAAGGACGCTTTAGATTCAGAATATTTCTGGAATGATCCCTTACCTTGTGATCCGAAAAGGTATGCTCAATTAAACTTTTTTTTTTCAATTGATAAATGAACATAAATTTAAAGGCCGTGTCATAGTGAACATGAACCTTAGACCTTTGCGTCAAAATTTAACTTAAAGATTGCATTTTGGGTTTGATTGCTTTCCCACACTCTTAATGTTGATCTCTGCCAAGTGATCCCTGCTTATATTTCTTGATTGTACAGTTTGCCAAAATACGAATCATCACACGAGTTTCAGACAAAGAAGAAGAGACAGCAACAACGACAGAATGAAGAAATTGCAAAACGGCAGAAGTTGCAACATCCACAGCAACATGCTCGCTTGCCCCCCATCCAACAATCCGGACAGTCTCATCAACAGCACTGGAATGGCCCCGGTCATCAGATGAACAACAACTCTCAGATGGCCATGTCTGGTGCGCCCAGTCATCATCAATACGGAAAGCCACGTGGCCCACCAGCAGGACCCAGTAGGTATCCCCCAGGCGGGGCTGGAGGTGGTGGTGGTGGCTACTATCAAGATCGCGGAGGTCAGAGCGGAGGCTACAGTAGTGCCCCGTTCCCCTCACAGGGGCGAGGACCCCCACCATATCCTGGAAACACAGCCCCCTCAAACGGCCCCCGAGGAGCAGCTGGTGGATATGGGGCTCCTCCTAACTACTCACAAAGCGGCCAATACAACGGAAGGGGTCAAAATCCAATGGGTGGCAACAGAAACCAGCAGTATGGTTGGCAGCAATAGCTAAGACAAGTCGCTGTTGCTTCATAAACGCGTCACATACGAGAGGGAGGATCCGTCACCTCCATTTGTTTCAAGTGGTTGCAGTTTTGCAAATTCTTACTAGGCTTTGTATATCTAGTGGTTTTTCTTGATTCATTGGTATAGATTTTTGTCAAGAATGAGTGGATTGATTTGGTCACTGAATTGACATATTTAACCATGTAGGCAGGCAGCTTTTGTACCTTTTCATGACCCTTATTGGTATTCTGTTATCTCCTCACTATATATGGTTTCTACATGTAATATTTTCAATTTAAATCCATAATCTTCTAAGATTAAGAACAGCTTTACCTATTCTTTGGGCTAAATAAGAATTGCTCCTGCGGTTGTTGGCAAAACATTGAAGAGTTCCAATGCATTTAAATGTATGAGCAATATATATATATATATATATTTGATCATTGTAAGCCAATCTGTGTGCCAAAAATCTGCTCAAGTCTATATATATATATATATATATATATATTTAGACTCCTAACTTTGTCCATTTCCTAGCATGTGCAGCCTCCTCCTTGCTGCTCATTCTGGCCCCCGTTTCCGGTCGGCTTCAAGTTCACATCGACCATATCATCGCGCTTTGCGGAGGAGAGGGCCTCCATCCCCGGAAGCGCTGCAGCTATCTTACGAAACAGTGGCTGCCATCGCAGCGTTGTTTGTTATAGCATCAAGTAAGAAATGAACTACTACAAGACTCAAACTAGATAAGATATATATGTGCTAGGTAGTGATAAAATGCAAACTCTATATATTATATAAACTCTAAACTATGATCTGAACCGTTAGAAAAACTCAACATATAACAAAATAATAGCAATAGAAAATGTCAACACAACATTAACCGTTTTGTTTATATTGTTTCTCCTATATTGACATTTTCTAATGGTCCAGATCATAGTTTAGAGTTTGTACAATATTTAGAGTTTGCATTTGATTACATCCCTATATGCTCTTTACCTTTATATTGAAACCGGCTTTAGCACTAGTTTCTACGAACATCACTTCGAACTCACGAGCCTTGATATCACCTTCTTCAATCGAAACTTGGCTGCATACACCATATCAGTCATTTTTATGTTTCGGATGACTTATCGTGTTCGTTTCCTTACCGTTTTTCGACAAGATCGGTTTTATTCCCGACGAGGACGATGATCACATCACCACCACGTTCCGTTCTTACTTCCTCAATCCACTTGGAAGTGTTCAAAAATGACTGCCTATCTGCACATCAATTGTTTTTAGTATATTTTTTGGTGCAAAAACACAAAGGAGTTTAAATAAAAAGTTGCTTACTAGCAACATCATAGGCAATCACTGCCACAGAAGAATCTCTAATGTAGCTTGGAATTAGACTTCTAAATCTTTCTTGCCCAGCAGTATCCCTGTGATTCTTTCAAAGGGCTATTTTAGTAATTTCACACACCATCAATATATTCCTCACAATAACAAATTGTTAGTTAGTTGAATGAAATTTTTTGAGAATTAAATTTCTAGAGATTAAACAAATTGTTACCAAAGCTGCAAGCGAACCGTTCGATCTTCTAGGTACATTGTTTTGGACAAGAAATCTATTCCAATTGTAGCCTGCATACAAACAAAAATTACAGAAAAATAAAAAAAAATTGCAAATTTTATTATCATGTTAAAAACTAAGTGCGTGCATGGTTTCTTTCTTCCTTTTCCATAAAAAAGTTTGATTCCTTAAATTTTTTGATCGTATCAAATCTCAATCCAAGAACGTGATTAGATTAAATATAACAATATTATTTAATTATATTAAAGAGAAATAGAAAAAAAATTTGACCTGATAGGTTGTATCGAATTTATCGTACATGAAACGGGTGATGATGCTGGTTTTTCCGACGGACTGATCGCCGAGAAACACCAGCTTGTATTTTGCTAATGGTGACACCACCGCCGCCATTCTCTCTCTTTACAATATACCAATATGCATGTATTATTTGATGAGAACGATGATGGATACAAGATCTGGATCAAGATGGAGAAATTTATGGAAATATCACAATGACACAATGTTAGGATGAATGGTCTTAGCTTTGTAAAACGTGTTTTACACATATATGTGTTGGTGGTTAAATTAAATTGGGCGTGACTAGAGATGCCCACGGTTCGAAAACCGGCGGTTCCGGTTCGGAACCGCCGGTTCCGGTTTTGGCGGAAGCGGAACCGGAACCGGACCGTGAGGCTATTTCACGGTTCCGGTTCCGGTTCGAAAACCGGGCGGTTCCGGTTCCGGTTCGGAACCGCCGGTTTTCCGGCGGTTTTGGCGGTTCCGGTTTTTGAACCGGCGGTTTCGCCGGTTCAATTATTATTTTTTTTTTTAAATTTGAAATTTGGCTTTATACAACAAATCGGAACAAGACAATGCATAATTCAAGCACAAATAAGACGAATAAGGAGAAAATGAAATAAATTTTATTGATTTTGAGTTGTAACGGACAACGATACATTACAATTTACAATACATAAGTATACAATACAACAACATACAACAATGTAATATAATTTACAAGTGTCGTCGGGCGTCGGCTCGTCGCCTCGTCGGACTCGGAAGGTAAATTTAAAAAAAAATGAAATGGGGGGGAAAAAGGAAAAATTGAAAAGGGCTTGAGATCAACTTAAACTTTCAAAGTTAAACTTTTCAAATTTAAGTTGAGTTGCCTACGTATCCACAATTTTATTGAGGAATCAAAGCCCACGTAGTTCTCTTACCTTGGGATCAACCCATTTTACCTTGGGAACAAGTATAACTGTATAAGTGTATAACAATGCGTAATAAGAGTAGCAATTGCGTAATTAAATGGAAGCACAATAGCACAAATGAGAAATTGGAGACAAAGAGAGAGAATTGAGAGATTGAAGAGAGAAACTCTTATTAACACAAGAGTGGGGTGAATGTAAATGAGGATAGAGGGGGGTATTTATAGAAAAAAATGAGGGGAAAAATGGAAGAATTCGAATTTGAAATTTAAAAAAAAAAAAAAAAAATTTGAATTTTCACAAAACCGGCGGTTTTGGCGGAAAACCGCCGGAACCGGCGGAACCGCCGGTTTCCGGGCCAAAACCGCCGGTTTCCGAAATAAAACCGCCGGTTCGGTCAACGAACCGTCTGCAAAAGCTGCTCCATTGTCGCCTCGTGCTCCGCGCCGCCTCGAAAGCCACTAAACCGGCGGTTAACCGCCGGTTTTTCCGGTTAACCGCCGGTTAACCGCCGAAAAACCGGCGGTTTCGACCGTTTTTGAAGATCACCACCGGCCCCCATCCCCCTGCCTCGATTTAAGCGCCGGAACCGGCGGTTCCACGGTTAACCGCCGGTTCCGAACCGTCCCGAACCGCCGGTTCGGTGACGGTTCCGGTTCGAAATATCTTGAACCTGAACCGGACCGCGAACCGAATTGCGCCGGTTCCGGTTCGGGAATATTGCGCCGGTTCCGGTTCCGGTTCCGGAACCGCCGGTTCCGGTTCGGCGGTTAACCGCCGGAACCGGAACCGGTGGGCATGTCTAGGCGTGACAATCCCTAACACAAATTTACCTTTTTATAAACGATATCTCATTATGTTACTCCATTCAATACTTAATAGTATTGGAATTTTATAAGATTATTATTATTATTATTCCTACCATATTATATACCCCCGTCCCATTAAAATAAGGACATTTTCCTTTTTCGTCCGTCTCATAAAATTATCTCATTTCCATTTATGGAATGTTCTCCCACACTCATTATGCACATATATGAATTTATTTACAACTTATACCACTAGGGTCTGACATTAAACACTAATAATAATATGAGTCTCATTATCCACCAACACTATTTTAACTATTCTTCTCTCCATCTCTCTTATTTTACCAATTATACATTAATTTTAGTGTCATCCCAAATGTCCTTATTTTTTTGGTGAAATAATCAAGTTTGGATGCAAATATATTTGGGAATTCTTTTACAATTTTGGGGTATGTATCCTATTACCATTTAGGCACAGTTAACATAACATGGTTTGTATTTGACCATAAGTACGAAGCCCGCCGTTTTGGAGCACAAAAATTCCATTTAGGGTAACTGCCCATGTAGGCATAGTTACATATCTATGTTGGTAACTGAGTGCTGATTTAATACCAAAAAAGCACTTTTCTCCATTCCAACATCTCTCCGTCGACGAACTTGAGTGATAAATCCAACATCAAGAGGTAATTGCGATTTACAAAAATTTCAATTGTTTTCTTCAATTTATGAACAAGGTTTCGAGATTGGTGGGCTATATTTTAGAGTTAGGGTGAATGAGGTTTCAGTTTGTGGCTCTCTATTTGATTGCGTGTGCTTGTCCGGTGGACAACCGGTGGAGCTCTACTTATATCACTTTTGTATATAATATTTAGTACTCTCCTTTTGTATATAATATTTACAATGATTTTGAATGTATATATATTTATAATAATTTTATATTTTAAAATGAATAATACATATTTGCAAGCTAAAGCATGTTTATATTTTATTAACGAAGCCAGTGCTACTTAAATATTAATATGATATTATTTATTTTATTATTAAAAATAATATTAAATTAAATATTAAATATTTAAATATAAATTCCGCTCCCGCCATTTTCGGTATCTGGTTCTGCCACTGGTTGTGAGGTTCAAGAGTCAATTCGAAGTCCAACCATTTGCCCCATTCCTAAATAGCAGACCAAACATATGCAAGTGAAATATCGTTAGAATCCTTATAAAATTAACTTTAATTTGGTATATGTTGTGTGAGAAAAAAATTTGAATTGAGATAGTTATATGCATTTAAAGTTTTGAGATATTTTTTAAAGTTTTTTATAACTAATTTGTTATTTATTGCCATAAATATTTTTATTAACAATTTTTATTGACTTATATTGAAGCGGAATGATATTGGGCCTTGATTTAAAGATCTAATATTTATAATTTAAACTTTGAAGTTTATTTTGTGAACCAGATTAGGTTATGGGAAGCAGATTTGAATAGAGTGCAGATGACACATGCACATCTTTATGACAAATTACTGTCAAGGGTATATAGTACTCCCTCCGTTCTCTCATAGCCGAGTCCTTTTTTGCACTATGTTTTCGAAAAATTATAATAAATGGCTAAAGTGGAGAAAAAGTAAAATAAGAGAGAGAATAATGTAGAAAAATTTTATACGGTATTCTCTCTCTTACTTTACTTTTTCTCCACTTTAACTATTTATAACGATTTATTATGAGGGAACGGAGGTAATTCGTGAACACAAACATACACATTCTTGTATATTGATCCTACCCTTACTAATACACCGACCTTCCTTGGTCTTCCAGGACGTCTTTGAAGCTGCTTGTGACTTTGCACGAGAGTACGGGGGTTTGCTGTGGGAGAACTCGAAGAAGATGTGCCTCGTCGTCAAGGCAGACAGTTGAGAGAATTTCTTCGTAGCCAGAAGCAATAGTTTCTATGAGAAAGCACTTCTTTTGATTCTGATTTCTTCTAAGAAAATAACAGTTACACACAAATTTTGCGTTAGATGTAGTTTGTAAGAAACACTAGTGCTTTCTATAAACAGTGGTGCCAAATATTGCAGCTTAATTAGAAGAAAAAACGTGTTTTATATACACAGCCAAATTTACTTGCAACATTGTACAACAAAAAAAGGTTGCAAGAAGAGAAAAACAGATCGATATATAGAGAGGATTGTGTGTGTTTGTAATTTGTTAGCTAAAGAAAACAGAGAAATCCCCATCCCTGTTGTTCTACCAGTGACAAATCCCGGGAGTCTCTATTCGCGATAAAGCGACCATTTCTTCATATTTCGAAGCATACACAAAACCCCATAGCTACAAAAACACCAGAAATGGTTGGTTAGGTATTCAGTTACTTGTTTTTCTTTCTTTTCTTTCATTAATATCTTACACCTCGTGATGATAGACTACCTAACAAATTGAATTTCAAAACAAAGTCTACTTATTGGCTGCGAATCAATCGTTACCGGAAGTGTGAAACATTCCTAAAAAAGTGAGCATGCTTTAGAAAGTTTTTACCCCCCGCGGGTGGAAAAATAAATTACTTGACACCTACCTCGACTTCCTTGATATCGAACTCTTCGGAGAGTGCCAAACAAGGATTGTCGTAGGTTTCTGATGATGAACTTGATCCGCTTAATCTAAACAGAGGGGAAGGTAAAATCATCTTATAAGAGCCAGAGTGTGTATATATATGTCATTATATTGTGTAACAAAATAGTTGAGCAAATGGAAAAGCTTACAGATCTCCATCCAAATAAAGTGCAAAATGGCCACCTCCACCCATGGCCAAATAATTAGTAGAGCACAAAGTAAAATAGCGATTCTTTCCTGTTATACATTTTTTAAGATTGAAGTCAACACGAAAAAACTGATGTTAGCAAGAAAACAGAGCAAGTGTAGATACCTGTTGGGCGATAAATTAGAGGATTTCCGGAGATATTTGAGAACACAAATGAGTCAATGGTCCCCTGTAACAAACTCGCATTTATTCGAGTCAAGTGAAAGATCAATACTTGATGAATCGGCGAATTTTCGATGATGATGAATGCTCGTAAAAATAAATTACGGCACAGAGAATTTTACGTGGTTCGATTTACTGAGGTAAATCTACGTCCACGGGGAGAAATGAGGGCAGGTTTGTATTGCTTGATCTGCGAATTACAGCTTACAACACAGACTTGCTATATGATTATTTCTCTAGAGTGATTCTAACCCCTTTCTACCAGATCTAAGTTCTATTTATACATTGAACTGAGATCGTGGCTTACATCATCACTCTAGGTCGTGGAGGTCGTGTAGGTCATGGCCTAAGATCGTGGCCTGAGTTGACGCCACGTGGTAGTGGGTGTGTTGGAAGTTGTGGAAATCCTGCATGGGTCCACTAACTCCTTGTTCGGTCGAAAACTGAGACCGAACTGCTTTGGTTGCCGATCTGAGAGTAGAGCTTGATGCCGACCTATGAGCAGAGCTTGATTGGTTGGCTTTTGCCGAGCTGTAGGCTGAGGCCGAACTCTTACTGAGACCGAACTGCTTTGGTTGCCGATCTGAGAGTAGAGCTTGATGCCGACCTAAGAGCAGAGCTTGATTGGTTGGCTTTTACCGAGCTGTAGGCTGAGGCCGAACTCTTTGGTAATGCCGAACTCATACTCTTCCTTGGGCTTTGGGCTGATGGGCCGTCACTGCTGTTGGGCTTGTTTAGTTCGTACCCCATCACTACCCCCCCCGAAAGACGAAGTGAATCACTTCGGCGAAGCGAGTCACTTCGGCATTCTGGATAAAGGTACGGGGGAGGCTGACGTCAGGGGACGTGCCTTGCATGTGACTGCATTAAATGCGACAGTAAAATCCGGCCGTTGAATCCTGAAAAGGTGGGATTCGAAACGGTGCGACGATTTTGAAATCTTCGCCGAATCTGATAAATATGCTCTTTCTTCCTCATTTGAACACCTTTGCTGTTGCGTCTTCTATACTCTCTCTTTCTCGAGAAATTTTCTTCCGCTTTCAAGAGCTTCTTCAGACTTTCTTCACTTTCAAAAAGTAAGAAAAATGTCTTCTTCTTCTTCTTCGGTGTCGGGTAGCGGTAGGAAAGGGGATAAGGGGTCTTCTAGCCGGAAAGAATCCGGGGAGAAGACCGTAGAGTATTTTCACAGTATCTTGAGTAAGGATACTGTGATATCCCTTCACGAGAAATATTTTTTACCTGGGGGGAAGGCGGTGGTTCCCGACGATGATCATAGGGCTAACGACCCGCCGGAGGGTTATGCCACCGTTTACGAAGCCTGCTTAGAATGCGGGCTTCGTTTTCCTCTTCCCCCACCTTTTGTAGAGCTTCTTGATTTTTTTCAACTCCCTTTAGGTCAGGTGACTCCGAACTCTTGGAGGCACTTATCGGCTTTTGCTGCCGAACTGCGTAGGCTAGATAAGGATCTGTCTCTGAGGGCAATCCTTAATTTTTTCCAGTTTAAAAGGAAGGGATCTTGGTTTTACTTGATCCCCTTACAGCCTTTTAGGGCCTTCTGCAAAACCAAGTGGCCGAAATGGCAAAACCGTTTCTTTTTTTATAATAGGACTTCGGCTCCGGGCTTTCCTTGGAGAAGGCCGAAGTCCGTGATTCCCCATCCTCGGTTAGAACCGTTGGCCGAGCTCGAGGGCGAGCTCAATAAGATTCCTATGATTAGGAAACAGTATTCGGAAACTGAGCTCGTCAAGGGCGACGTCGTGTTCGACATCTCGTCTTCGGACGAAGAGGCCGAGGGTGAGGATTTTTCTTTATCTTTATGCTCTACTGCTTTAACGAAGAAAACTAACCTTGCTTTCTTGCTTTTTGGCAGTGTTCATGCTGAATAAGGCTATCCGAAAGTCCTCCGAGCTTGAGGAGCCGGAGAAAGAGAAGGCTACCAGCTCGGCGCCTGATGCCGAGAAGAATCCGAAGAGGCAAAAGACCTCTTCGGGTCCAAAGAAGCCGGAGTCGACTTCGGCAAGTAGGAAGGGGAGGACCCAGAAGCCCCCGAGAGCGCCAGAGAAAGACGTGGTCTTGGCGCCTCCTTCGGAGCATATCTGTGAGCCATTTTTATGGCCCACGGACTTCGCCGAGGTGAATTGTCTTCTTGATTCTTTGGCTTGGCTTCTGTCCTGTATTTTTGGTGCCCTCTGTTGACTTTTTTCCTTATCCATTTTCAGAGGAACGATATGCTCTCCAAGCTCGTCGCCGTCGAACTCTCCAAAGCGTCCAACGACTATGCTGAGATGCAGAGGAAATTGGCGGCTGCTTGTCACCGGGCCGAGCAGGCCGAGGCAAACTTTGAGAAAGCCAGAGCTGCTAGGATTTCGGCCCAGGATGAAGCTCAGTTTGCCAAAAACCAGCTCGTCATCCAGCGAGAGCAGACGAAACGGAGTGATGCTGCCGCCGTGGTTGCCCAGGGGGAGGCTCTCCGTGTTTACACGGAGAAACTCTTTTTGAGTAGCCAGTTCTCGGCTTTTGTCGGTAGTCTGGTAAGGCTAATTGCCGATAAGGGCGAGCAGGGGGCCGACGTCGTGCTGCCTCTGTACAGCCGAGAGATAGCAGCTCGGCTTCAGAATCTGCCGCTCCTTGAGGAGCTCGCTTCATCCTCGGTCCTGCTTTCTGCAGACCGAGTCCGGAGTTGTCGAGCTGATCGGGACGAGAACCTGGAGGCTATCTTTGCCTCCGTGGGACCCGTTTCACCCGCTTCGACTTACAACGGAGAGGGTGAGGCCGAGCCGCTGGAGCGGGAGGCCGAAGTCGAGCGAGTCGGGCATCCGGAGAAGGAAGCCGATCAGGAGACGCAGCAGATCGGCTACGGTGGCGCCGAGCAGGCTGAGGAGAGCAAGGAGGCAGAGGCTGAAGCTGAAGCAGATAAGGAGAAGGAAGCTGAACCTCACCGAGAAGGTGGAGACGAAGCTAGCGAAGTATGATTTCGTCTCCCTTCTCTTAGTTTAGTTTCTTCCTTTATGTAAAATGGCCTTGAAGCCCTCCTTGTATAGAAAAATTTTTTTTCTTATGAATGAAAAAATTCTTCTTTCTGCTCTTGTGTCTTCGTATAGCCTTTCGTACTCTCTTACTCCTGTTGTGGTTTACTACCTGCTCGGTAAGCTGAAATGCCGAACTGACGTAGCTGCTTTGTATTCTTAACTCTCAAGGAGCTGGAGGTACTTCACTGGAAGCGGCTGTACTCTTCGGCTTTAGACGAAGCTGAGAAAAGAGCTATAGCCGATCAGACGAAGAATGACGAGCTTCTGGCTCGTTTAGTGAAGCTGGATGCCGATAATAAGGACTTAGAGTCCGATAAGAATGATCTGGAGGCCGAGCTGAACACGACCATTGCTGAGAGGACTGCGTACGAGGATTACATCCGTGTGCGCGGGGGAATGACCATATCAGATGTTCAGAGTCGAGTTGACGAACTGTGGGAGGAATATAATGTACTCCGGAGGAACAATGCGCTGGAGAGCTCGGCTTGCCAACAAGTCGTGACATCATTGCGGCGCTGGGCTTCTCGGTACAACATTGTTCTTTCTCGGCGCCCCTCCATAGAAAGATTCCTTCGGCATATCGTGCCAACAGATGCTCGCACTCCAGATCAAACCTTTGATTCACTTGCTCAAAACCGTACTCCAAGTCAGCAACGAACTCTGGAACAGCCGGAAACGTCAAGACGAGAACAGGCTGAAGTTCGTAGAGGAGCTGTGATTATGAGTGAGCAAGATCAACAAATGCTTCGTGAAGAGACTCTTCGCCGCCGAGGTGCTAGGGCTTCCCGGGCTCAGAGAAGAGGTGGCAGGTCGATTAGAGCATCTCGTCGACCTGCTTATTCTGCAGCTGCCTGGAACGCCCGAACTCAGCTTCACGAGGATTTTGTGAATAGATGGCTCAACTTTAGCAACCCTGGACAGTAGAATAGTCCTTTGTAATAGCGTAACGCCATCTTGTAGGGTAGCGGAGTTGTGTGCCGAACAAGATTTGAAAATGAAATTTTGTTTTTGTTTTCGCTTCTAACACTGTGTATTTACAGCTTAGCGAAAAAATTTCATCGTACTTGTCCTCGGTCTTATGAAGTAAACTTCTTTGACCGGACTTGTCTTTGGTCTGATGAAATAAACATCTTTGACCGGACTCGTCTTTGGTCTGATGAAATAAACATCTTTGACCGGACTCGTCTTTGGTCTGATGAAATAAACATCTTTGACCGGACTCGTCTTTGGTCTGATGAAATAAACATCTTTGACCGGACTCGTCTTTGGTCTGATGAAATAAACATCTTTGACCGGACTGTCTTTGGTCTGATGAAATAAACATCTTTGACCGGACTCGTCTTTGGTCTGATGAAATAAACATCTTTGACCGGACTCGTCTTTGGTCTGATGAAATAAACATCTTTGACCGGACTCGTCTTTGGTCTGATGAAATAAACATCTTTGACCGGACTCGTCTTTGGTCTGATGAAATAAACATCTTTGACCGGACTCGTCTTCGGTCTGATGAAATAAACATCTTTGACCGGACTCGTCTTTGGTCTGATGAAATAAACATCTTTTGACCGGACTCGTCTTTGGTCTGTGTTCTAATTTGGCGATTTTTGTCGCCGGGATCGAACTTTCCCTTGTCCTAATTCGGCGAGTTTTATCGCGTGGATCGGACTTTCCCAGTTAACCGAAGTGGTCTTATGCAGTAAACCTCTTTGACTAGACATGGTCGTCCTCGGTCTTATGAGGTAAACTGCTTTGACCGAACTTGGTCGTCCTAATTCGGCGAGTTTTATCGCGTGGATTGGACTTTCCCTTGTCCTAATTCAGGCAAGTTTTATCGCGAGAATCGGACTTTTGTTGCAGTTCGTTTCAGACGAAGTGCTTGATTCTTAAGCAGAATTGTGGTCTTGTATCCTCTTTAGAAGCTTTGACGCACAATCGTTGGCTTGTATGTTCTAAAAAGGGGATCAGCCTTTGAAGAACGAGATACCTCAGTTTTATTTGTAAGAGACGACACTCACATAGACAGACACAACGCACGTAGAGACGAGAACAAGTAAAAAACAAAGAAAACACATAAGACTGACTGACCGGACTGTCTCTTACAAATGGAACTTTTTGAGGTTGGAAACGTACCATGTTCGGGGTACTTGTGCTCCTGACGTGAGTCAATTTGCAAGACCCTTTGCCGAGGACTTCTGACACCCGATGTGGACCTTCCCATGTGGGTTCGAGTTTGCCCAGCTTTTCTGCTCGGCTTACTTCGTTGTTTCTCAAGACGAGATCTCCCACTTGAAATTGCAAGCTTCTTCACCCTTTGGTTGTAATACCGGGCTACTTGCTCCTTGTACTTGGCTGCTTTTAGGCAGGCCAATTCTCTTCTTTCTTCGGCAAGATCTAGTTCGGCTCTCAGTCCATCACCATTCATTTCTGAGGAGAACTTGAGTTCGGGGACTGGATATGCCGATCTCAACCGAATCACGGCTTCAGTGCCGTACACCATCGAGTTCGGCTCCGGTGTGACTTCGGTCATTTCGCCGGCCTCTGATTCCGGCTGCTGTGATTGCTATGCTTGATGGTGCCGAACTGATTGCTCGGCACTTTTAAGCGCAATCTGCGAACACACTTGCTCTTTTTCGATCACCTCGGATGACCGCTATCTCTCCTTTAGTGGAGAAGGTGTTCGGCGAGGATGCCTCTGATCGCTATGACCGGGCTTCTTTTTGTCTTCTCTAGATGAGCTGTCTAAAGACCGTTTTCGACGGTCTGCCTCATCGGCACGAGAAAACTTGTCCGCAATGTCCCACATCTCTTGAGCTGTTTGCGGACCGCACTCCACGAGCTTTCTGTAGAGAGCTCCGGGCAGGATTCCATTTTGGAATGCCGAAATGACAAGTAGATCATTGAGATTATCTACTTGTAGGCATTCCTTGTGGAATCTCGTCATAAAATCGCTGACCTTTTCGTCGCGACCTTGACGTATAGAAAGCAGCTGAGCCGAAGTGCTTCTGGCTTCCGCTTTCTGAAAGAACCTCCTGTGGAAAGCATCCATTAGATCTCGGTAGGATCTAATGCTGCCTTGAGGGAGGCTATCGAACCACCTTCTTGCGTTCCCGATTAGCAGCTCGGGAAACAGCTTGCACATGTGGACCTCGTTGAGACCCTGGTTCGCCATGTTATATTGATAGCGTCCCAAGAAATCATGAGGATCCACGAGTCCGTCATAGGTCATCGACGGAGTTCGGTAGTTCTGTGGTAGGGAAGTTCGGGTAATATCGTCCGAGAACGGAGTCCTCAATGCTCCGTACATGGCGAACCCGACATTTCTTCGGTATGGAGGAGATGGAGTTCTCCTGTGATTCCGGTACCGAGGATTCTTTCTTCTGGAAGACATGATACTACTGCGGTAGTGACTGTCTCGTATGGAGGGAGAGAGAGAATCCGCCGTTTTCGCCTCCGGCTGCTTTTGGCTTCTCTGCAGGAAGGTTAAGAATTCCTCCTGCTTTTCAGCCAAAAACAGCTTGACAGCCCCGTTCAAATCGGGCTGCTGGGAAGACTCGGTGTGACGGCTTTTGGAGCGGCTTGTTCCTCCGCCATGAGAACTGGTGGTGGATTTATCCCTAGGCTGTTTTCCAGACCTATGGGATGGATTGGCTTCCTCCTGGTTCTCACGGGCAGGAATACGGGTACTCTGCGATCTGGTATGCATTTTTTGGGTTGAAAAAATGGTCAAAAATTCGCTTTATCACAAATTTGGTTCTCTGTTTCCCACAGACGGCGCCAGTGATGAATCGGCGAATTTTCGATGATGATGAATGCTCGTAAAAATAAATTACGGCACAGAGAATTTTACGTGGTTCGATTTACTGAGGTAAATCTACGTCCACGGGGAGAAATGAGGGCAGGTTTGTATTGCTTGATCTGCGAAATACAGCTTACAACACAGACTTGCTATATGATTATTTCTCTAGAGTGATTCTAACCCCTTTCTACCAGATCTAAGTTCTATTTATACATTGAACTGAGATCGTGGCTTACATCATCACTCTAGGTCGTGGAGGTCGTGTAGGTCATGGCCTAAGATCGTGGCCTGAGTTGACGCCACGTGGTAGTGGGTGTGTTGGAAGTTGTGGAAATCCTGCATGGGTCCACTAACTCCTTGTTCGGTCGAAAACTGAGACCGAACTGCTTTGGTTGCCGATCTGAGAGTAGAGCTTGATGCCGACCTATGAGCAGAGCTTGATTGGTTGGCTTTTGCCGAGCTGTAGGCTGAGGCCGAACTCTTACTGAGACCGAACTGCTTTGGTTGCCGATCTGAGAGTAGAGCTTGATGCCGACCTAAGAGCAGAGCTTGATTGGTTGGCTTTTACCGAGCTGTAGGCTGAGGCCGAACTCTTTGGTAATGCCGAACTCATACTCTTCCTTGGGCTTTGGGCTGATGGGCCGTCACTGCTGTTGGGCTTGTTTAGTTCGTACCCCATCAATACTCTAGCTTGAAGAAGAAAGGTATGGACCCAACATTACCTGGTACCTCTTATTTGTTGATCTCAAAGGTGCCTCAACCAAACCACCAAAGGTTGCACCTTTGCGATCCCCGACAACCTAAAAGTACAGAATATTTAAGTATAAGTACACATGGCCGGACCCAAAGTGTAAGGGGGAGGGGCTTAAGCCCTCAATGAAATATTTTTTAAAACATTTTTCTATTAAATTTTTTAGGAATTTAGTCAAGTTTAGTGTAAGTTATAGTGTAAAAGCCCCTACAAATTATCTA
Organism: Salvia splendens; assembly: GCF_004379255.2. Taxonomy (NCBI): domain Eukaryota; kingdom Viridiplantae; phylum Streptophyta; class Magnoliopsida; order Lamiales; family Lamiaceae; genus Salvia; species Salvia splendens. The sequence goes on along the minus strand of NC_056047.1, from coordinate 21,603,399 downwards.
AATTACTCAAAAATATACATTAAAATAAAATTTAAAAATCTCAGCCCCTATCGATGATTATTTCTGCGTCCGCCGCTGGAAGTACATACACTCCATACAGTAGCAAATGCCATTAAATGCAGCCGAAACTGCAACAGGTTGTTTGGTAACGTATAGCCAGCAGTAAGTAGTTGAGATGGGCACACAGCCGAAAGAGATTAGGTAAGATATTCAAAGATCAAGTAATACCTTAACAGTCAACAGGGTTGTTCTTTACGTCATTATAACAAAAGTTTCGATTGGGCACTCGTTCATGCACAAATGCCAACAAAAGGTGCAAATGATTAAGACCCAAACGAGTCATATCCAAAGCATTAATAAATTTCAATAATACGGCAAGTCATTTGTAAAGAGTTTAGACAGTCTATGAGTTCTGAATCATCGCCCAGCAGTGTTTTTGAGCTATGTCTATGTGGAATTACTTGAAGCAATGAGTACCTGTGAACTGTTTTAAACAGAATTCATTTGTAAAATTTACAGGGTTAAATTATATATGATGATTAACCCACATTTCTGTGTAAATAAGATAGTTTAAGAAAGAGTCCAAATTCATAATCAATTAAAGGGCATGACTACAAACTGTAAATTTTAAATAGATATAACCCATTCGTTTTCTTGAATCAAGTTCAGGAAGTAGAGCTCCTTAAAATTGTGAATTCAAGAGGATATGAATCTGGTAAATTTCTATAAATAGTTAAATTCACATTATGTCACGTTACCGAAGCAGTTACTTGGACTGTCAGATAGCCCTAGAGGACTCTATCTCAGAATATATAGTTTAATGGACTCTCTGTGATGTGCGACATATTGTAGAATGCAGATGAATGCTGGACCACATTGGCTCATTGTCCAAGAAAGAAAAATGGTAAGGGAAAGGGGAAATTTTCCTAATCAGCCAATGATTTTTTTTCATCGGTTGCTTAATAATATGATTAGGTTGTTATAGACTTCTATTTCCTATAGATCGAATAGGGAGATAGATCGATTCAGAACTATCTTAAATGAGAACTTTGAGAAATATCAGTTGGTAGCACAAAACATATCAGTTGGAGCAACTGATATGTTTTGTGCTGTCATAGTTTGTGCCACCAACTAATATGTTTTGTGCTTCCAACTGTTAGTTCTCAAAGTTCTCATTTTAAGATAGTTTTCAACTGAACCACTCCCTACAGAATATAGTACTTCGTTTCTTCATATTCATGCTTGTTGACCATCTTCGAGCTATCAATGATTCTCTTAAGCTCTGGAGGATTTGTGTTTCCTTATGAAAATTGCTTTGTCTTCTTCCATCACCCTATCCCGTGTAATCAAAGTCTTTGTGTTAATATGTTTCCTTATGAATTCTCTTAAGCTTACTGGATGAGTCTATATTACTCCCCGTTGAAAAATGAAGAAGCTATTTCTAAATCAAGTTAAGGCTATGTCAAAATTATTGGTAATTAAATACAATGTTATTAAAAAGCTGCCATGGCGCCGCCGTGGCGCCATTGCGTGGCGGGTTTCGGAAAAAACGCCATCGCCACGAGCTGCCACAAAACTTTTTTATGGCGACCGCCATTTGCCGCCATGAGTGAGGCGCCATGGCGGTGCCATGGCAGTTATGGCGTCACTTTTGGTTGGGCTGCCCCAAACCTCAGCCCAATTACCAAATAACACGGCCCAAATGATTTTTAACCCTTAACTCGGCCCAAATAATGAAATAAAATGCCAATTAAGTCAAAATCTAGGGTTTTTTATAGTATCTCTTTCCCTCTCAAACAAACCCAACCTGCTGCGCCCCCAGTCCCACTGCCCTAGTCACGTCGCCGCCGCCCGCTGCCCGCCGCCGGTCCGCCGCCGCCCGCCGGTTTCGTTGGAGGACAATGATATCGATGAGGATGAGGATAACTATCTTGTGGAGGATGACTATGTTGGGGATGGTGATGATTGAGAATGGTTTTAATTTAGATTTGATATGTATTATGAATTTGTGATGATGACTTTATATTTTGATTGTTGAACTAAGACTTATTATGGTAGGCATATTATATAATTGCTTATGACTTTATGCTTTATTTATTGTTTTAATAGTTGATAACTTGATATATTACAATTTTTTATTATTTTCTAATTTTTTGAATTTATATATACATATATTACTAATATTTTATTAATTTATTTATCGACCGCCATATCCCGCCATACTGATACGCCATATCCCTGTGGCGGTTTTTGGGCTCACCGCCGTAAGCCGCCATACGCCATCCATAACATTGATTAAATAAGAAGCTGTGTAATGTTAATTCATGGAAAATTAGAATTCTAACTCAAGCAAGCCTAGAGTTTTCGTGGCCAAAGGGTATTAAGTACAAGAAACATAAAAACAACAAATACAAATAACAATGTCAATAACAATAAAGCACCGTCATAGGTTAAATGACTACCAGCAGACTGAGACCAGGCCAGATCATACTTCTTCTGTATAATGTCGCAAGTGAAATTCCATGCCTCCAAGTGCTGAAATATAACAGACCTTTTAGTTAAACTAATACACCCACACTCATAAATGTAGCATAATAAGTTCGATGAATATTCTCAAGTCTCAACCTGTACAATAGCATCCATTTTCGTCCCTGGATAATCACTGGGAGAGCACTATAAAGAAGACTCCGAGTCTTTTCAGACAGAAGCAAAGATGGTTCAGATATCTCAGGAAGATTTAGATCCACTGAAGGTTGTGACTTATTCAAGATTTTCAGGGCTATTCCATCATCCCTAGAGCCCATGGAATCACCTCCATCGCCAACTGCCATATCCGGATTCCCCTTCATGGATTGACTTCTAAAACCACCAATTCTAGCAGCTTGATAGAAAGCTTTTCCAAGAGACTGTTTACCCCTTGAAAACAAACTCTTCTTCTTCGCATTCTCTTTGGTAGTCATCGGTTCAGATGACGGTGCAGAGTCATCCTCAGGAGAACTACTTTTTTCATCCCGAGCTTGAGATTCCGAGGGTGCTATAAACGAATACAGAAATGCAGTAAACGAAGATGTGTTGGGACCATCAGCAGAGTCCTTCAAACCCTCCGTCTCAGACTGTTTGTTCTCAGAGTTATTCAAATCATCCTATAAAAAACAGACGAAGACTAAAGAACGTCACAAATAAATAAAAACCGAAAGAAAGGTGCTGCTGCAAGAGACAAGAGACATCACTCCTTTCCCTCACAACCCCTACCTCATCATCGCCTATTAACTTGTACATTACTTCCGTAACTCGTCTAAACCTCAATCACAACACAGATTGATCATTTCATTGTCAGGAATCACAGACTTCGAAATTCTATATCCTGAATTGTGAAGCAGCTTTAGGCAATTTTTGAGTACTCCTAACATATGAATACAAAAAAATGATAGTACACATCCTATTCCAATCCAATTGCACAAGTAGAGCAACCAATTAGTTCCAATTCAAATGCAAATTGAATTAGTTCCCCTAACAAACAACCAATTAGGCAAAAGCAGTTGAAAAACCTAACCATGAGCTACAATAACCACAACGGAATCAACAAATTCTGATAAAGCAGCTACTACTTCAGCTTGGATTAGGTCAGAAAAGGAACCTAAACAACCGATCACCAAAATCCTATATAAAAAAGGAATTGAGATAAGAAATTTACAGAAGAAGATGGTGGCAGAGATGGTTTATCGGAGATAGGGTTGAGCAAACCGGTGGTTAGATCAGAAAAGAAGTGCGCTGCTTTAGTCCTCAACGACTTCGATGGCTGCTTTTGCAGGTCGTCTTGCTTCTGCTTTCTCCCCATTTAATTATAAATTTTTTCAGAATTCCACTATCGCTGCGGCATATGCTGCTCAGCCTCAGCTGCATGCAATCAAATTGAATCACACGCTAAGAGCATCCATCCGACGACCTTCTCAAAAACATCTTCGGCACATCCCACTCCACGTCATAAGGACATCCCACTGCACAATGGTAGACATCCCAAGGACATCCCAATTGATATCCACAATAAAAAAAATTCACAAATTCATCAAATTAAACAATTTATGAAATTAAAATTTCGACACGAATACGGACGGAGAAAGTGCAATGATAATTTAATTAAATAAAAAAAATAAATAAAAATAAAAAAAAAGTCTAAACAAATTACATTATAAATATCAACGGTGACCCCTCCGCGCCCACAGCTCTTCAATTATATCGTTCTGGAGTCGAATATGAGCTTGTTGTTGGCGCATGCCGGAAAATGCACGGACTCGATCGGCCTCTTCATGGGGTATCCCCATACGTACATTGACGGTGGCCACGTCGTGGCTTGGACCGGCAGCATCAACATCATCATTGGCCCAATCAGTCAGTGCTGGACCTTCATCTTCGACAATCATGTTGTGCATGATAATACATGCGTACATGATATCAGCGATGCTGTCAATATACCACAGTCGTGATGGATCCTTCACTGCCACCCATCGAACCTGGAGCACACCAAATGCCTGCTCCACATCCTTGCGCGCTGCCTCCTGACGACCAGCAAAATAGATCTTCTTTTTGTCTGTTGCGCATCTGATCGTCTTCACGAAGACAGGCCACATAGGATATATCTCATCCGCCAAATAATAGCTCATATTGTGTTGGTTGCCGTTGACGATGAAACTGACGGCCGGACCAACGCCCGTGCACTGGTCGTTGAAAAGAGACGACGACTGGAGGACGTTGATGTCATTGTTCGACCCGACTTCTCCAAAATACGCATGCCAAATCCACGGCCGGTAGTCAGCTACCGCTTCAAGGATCATCGTGGGATTCTTGCCCTTGAAACCGATAGTGAACACCCCTTTACAGGCGGCGATGCAGTTCTTCCACTCCCAATGCATACAATCTATGTTGCCCAACATTCTCGGAAACCCGTGCTGACTCCCGTGCATATCCATCAGAGTCTGGTAATCTTCGGGGGTAGGCTTCCGAAGATACCTATCCCCTAATATCTCCCTAACGGCCTCACAAAAATACTTCAGACATTCGCGGGTAGTCGTCACGCCGATGTGGAGGTACTCATCGAACATGTCGGCCGCACCTCCGTATGCCAGCTGCCTGATTGCGGCAGTGCACTTCTGTATGGGCGTGTGGCCGAGTTTACCAACCGCATCCTCCCTCATCATGAAATACTCGTATCGACGCTCTAAAGCGCTCATGAAAGAGCAGGTTTGTGTAGGTGTCGTTCAAGCAAGATGCGTCCTACTGATCAGTAAGGAAACCTCGGATAAGCCTAGAACCTGGTATCAATAAATCCTCAACCCTCTTCCACTGGGTAGTATAGTGAAGGTAGGGGTCGAATCCCACAGAGATGGTGATGGTTGGAAAGATTGCGGTGATATTTTGGATGGTTTGGTTAGCTACCACGCTTGGGTTGAGTCTCTACCTAGACGGGAAATTAAGATGGTGTCCTACTGACTAGGAAGGGTGAATGGTGGTCGACATGTAGTGGTGTACGTGGAATTATGGTGAATGCGGTGTAACAGAAAATATGTGGAAAGTACTAGGTTTCTATAAAAGGCTAAACAGAAAAGCAGGGAATAAGTGGTAGTTGTGGTGACTAGACTGTCAGATCTGTAGGGTATAATTAAAAGTAAAGGACAAAAGCAAAAAGATATCTAAAAAGTAAAGTGGTCCCCAACATGGGATATGGACATCATCTTCTTCAACAAACACAAACTAAATCAGAAGAAAAACAAACCAGATTCAGCTCCATTAAAAACACCGATTAACAACTCAAGAACACAGATCTACAAATTAAACCTTAAACAAACAGATCGAAACCCGAAACTGCGATTACGCCCACTGGTCAACATTCAAGTATGCAGAAACCACGTGAACAGGGCTTTCCACACTTAACTAATTCAGATCTAAAAACTAAAGACAATCTAGGCTAGCGAACACAGAAAGTTTAACTATGTAACTTAAAACATGCGATTCAACACTGGAGATTACCGTAACAGCTAGATCTAAATTATCTAGGCGGAAAGAAAAGAGAAAACGAAACGAACCAAAACGAAAACAACTTCATAGCACTTAGAAAACGTTTGGAATCACAACTAAAACTTTAAAGTACGAAATTGTTTGAGAACACAACAGATCCAACGAAGGAAAACTAAATGCGAAAACTAAGAAAGCAAGTAAAAGGTGTTTTGCCACTTCGGGCGATAGAACAGTAACACGACGGAAATGACTCTTTTGCCCCCTTGCTAGCGGTTGATCTGTCCCAGCTATCCTTCTTCTCCATCTCGAGCCATTTTTGCATGTATACTGATTAGGATGGCAACATCCCGACGCTTTTTTCTCTTGAATTATTCTGAAGCTTCCCTAATGGCTAGAACACTCAACCTGCACACTTAAGCAACTAGTTTTGCAGATAAAGTTCAAATATGCACATCATACTGACCAGTAACCAAGGCCTAGAATGCGACTTATCAGCTCACAATACGCAGAAATAGCGGACGATGCATCTTGAAACGTCGCAGGAACATGTTCTCCCCAAACCGCGGCTCCGGAACGAAGTAGTCCTCATACAACCGACGGTGTGTAGCGATGTGGTCCCGGGGTACTATAATTCGACGATGGATGGGTCGAGGTACCGCCGGCTGCTGCTGTTGCTGCAAGGCTGCTTGTATCGCGCGATTTATCTACCTGGACGTAACGGCCCGCAACTGTTCTTTAATTCGCTGGCATACGTCATCAGCACCCCCACCCGCACCACTACCACTACTACTAGCCATTTTGGATATATAAAAGAAACGTAGAGAGAGAAACTCGTTAAAATAAGTGGTGCGAATGAAATGAAGTTCAACGAGCCGTATATATAGAGTTTTTTTTAAAAAAAAATTAAAAATTAAAAATCGGGACGTCGTCGAAAAGCCGCAGATCTGCGGTGTCCGCAGCAGTCGTCCGCATCCGTCCCTCCTACGCCTAATGGCGGACGTCCCGCGCGAACATCCGACACGCTGATCTAACGTCCACCGAGATGTCCGCCGCTGCAGATGCTCTTACAAATTTGGAGAATTCAGAGAATACACTGTTTGTCTGTGTTGGAGAAGAGAGGAGAGGTGGGTCTGGATTTGGAAATTGGAAAGGGCAAAATGTAATTTTCTTTTTCTTTTTTGGTATATATAATTGGTATAATTGGTAATATGAAATGTCAAGTATAAGGAATTAGGAACATAGAAAATGAACTTTGAATGAATATGCGAGTTGTTTGATGTATGATTATAAAGTAATCCATTTGTCTGCAATAAAATATTCCATTTCTTTTTTTTCATCTGTCTGCAAATAAATACTCCCTCTGTCCCTTAAATATTGTCTCACTTTGACCCGTCACGAGTTTTAAGAAATGTAATGAAAGTGAGTTAGTGGGGATATGAGGCCCACTACAAAAAATGGTAAAAAGTGAAATGAGACAAACTTTGTGGGAAGGACGGAAGTGGAAAAATGGGACAAACTTTCAGGGACGGAAGGAAGGAGTATTTCGTTTCACTTTTAGTGTATTTGATAATAAGTGAATTTTACATTCTACTAACTCATTTCGCTCATGTTTTATTATAAAATTAATATATAAAAGTTGACATGCATTCCACTAACTTTTTAGTCAATTTATTTTATAAAGTTAAATACTAATTTCTTAAAATCTGTCCCAATCGTATACGAGACATTTAATCTGAATGGAGGGAGTAGTTGTAGGCTATTCGCATCCATGAATTTGGAATAGGGTTGGAACGGTACGGTATACCGCGCCGAAATCGTCATACCGCATACCGTACCGTACCGTGCGGTATGACAAAAAATCATACCTTTACCATACCGCTTTTGTCGGTATACCGCAATTGCAGTATACCGTAAAATTCGGTATACCAAAATTTAGATATCGTTACCGTACCGCTTTTGTCGGTATACCGTACCGTGATTTCGGTATACCGCAATATTGCGGTATACCGCGGTATACCGTGATTTTCGGTATATACCGCAATTGCGGTATATACCGTATTTGCTGTATACCGTGTTATTTGAGGTATATACCGTAAATTTGAGGTATATACCGCAATTGCGGTATGATGCGGTATACCGCGGTATATACAAAATGCATACATTTACCGTATCTAAAACTGTCGGTACGGTATAATACCGTACCGAAAAGTACGGTATACCGAAAATTCGGTATTTTCAGTATTTTTTTAGGTACGGTAAGTGCGGTATTTCGGTATTTCGGTATATTTTGCCAGCCCTAATTTGGAAGTCAAGTCTTTGCCTACAATTTTAAAACTGCACCATAGACGAATCAAGGAAGTTATCAATTCATAATTTAATCGATTAGATTGGTTTATATTTTTATAACATTAAACATAAAACTAGTATTAAACATATAAATAAGGAGAAACATATACACCCGAATATCGTATATTTATAGTCTAAACAAACAAAAATTTCAGGACCATTTTAAAAACTCCTTCATTTCCCCCAATTATTACGAAAAAAAATATCACTTCCCTAACTATAGTAGTACCTATAATTAGTTTTGAGAATTTTTTTTTTAAATCTAAAAAATCAGTTGAATCGGTTGGTAGTTCACGGCTGTATCAATAGTGTTTTTTTAGCTCGCATCAACTCAAAAGTCCACTATTTTAACGTGTAATGCAGATTAGATCAATTTTTTTTGAGATATAAGGTCATTTTATAAATTTAAGATATTTCTTCATGTACAACAGATAAAATATTTTATGGAATAAAGTTTACCCGTATAAAGTTTGGACTTCTAGATAATAAGTGGGCAACACGATTACTAGCTATAGGGATGAATTGAAAATCGATGACGTCGACCCTTCTCGCAATAGTCAAGATGTCATCTTTCACAACCTCACTATAAGGATCAAGATCCACATCACCATGTAGTCCCCTAATCAAATTTTGGTTATCACATTGCACATATACCTTAGAGATATTCTGCAAAATGGTCATATTCAAACCATACTGAATTGCGATACCTTCCATCAATGTCGTTGACCTGGCCACTCTAAGTTCAGTCTTACAAGCGAAGACAACCACCCTCTTTTCATCTCTAAAGATCACACCCAATCCAACTCGACCATTCTGGAGAACATTTATATAATTATTCATCAAAAGAGTGCCCGATGGAGGAGGTTCCATTTCTGCAAATTGCAATGTTCAATTTTTTTTCCAGCATTCTTTTCAAAAGCGTCAGACATTTCCATCCAATTTTTGTGCGCCAATGAAAGGATTTCTTTCCAGTTAAAAACTTTTTGGTCAAAGTAAAATTCGTTTCTCCTCTTCCAAATATTCCATGCAGTACAAGCAAAAAGTGCAAAGGCTTCATAGGGTAATTTTTCCAAAAGAGACCAAACCACTTGCTTAAAAGAAGAGCTATTAAGGAGATGAGAGTCCAAGCGAAGGGGGCCATACCTCCAAATATTAACCACTTCTGTACACTGTAGCAATATATGATCACTTGACTCACAACTCGAGCCACAAATCTCACAAATAGATCCCGCATCAATGCCTCGACGATAAAGATTTCCTTAGTGGGCAAGCTGTTTAGACATGCTCTCCATAAGAAGTGTCGAATTCTTGGTGTAGCTTTAGAATGCCACAATCTTTTCCAGCCATTTTCCAGTCTACTTGAGGAGGGTTTATATTCTTGACTTTTCCCAAGAAATGTACCTGCCAAGTGATATGCTGTCCTGACTGAATATATTCATTTCTTATCATATCCCCATATTCGTTTATTGATAGGACTCGTTACAAGCATGGTTTTATTAGGGTTTATTACACTAACAGGGGTGATAATGTGCAAAAAAGTGGTGAATTTGAGTGTGCATGGGCTAAAAAGTGCTAAAGCGGCAGAGTGCATGAACAACTTGATCAACTCGGAAAGAAGCGAGAAATGGCCAGAACCGAAGACAAGTTGATCAGTTGCGGACAAGCAATGGAGCCTGCCCAACCAGCAAGTTGATCAAGCAGAGTTCACCACATGAGATGACTGAGTTGATCAAGAGGATCTCACCACATGAAGACATGAGATGACTAGTTGATCAACATGAGCTCACCACATGAAGACATGAGATGAGCAAGTTGATCAAGAGGAGCTCACCACATGAAAACGTATCTGCTGGATCAAGTAGATGGTGCAAACTGACCGAGCAGATTCAGATTACTGCAAGGGTAAAATGGTCAAATCGGACGAGAAGCTGTCTTAGGGTTGAAGTAGAAGCTGCTCCATAAATAGAAGTTTTCCACAATGAAGAGGCGGTGCTTAACGCTATCGTAGTTTAGGTATGAAGCTCTCATAGGCGCTTAACGCCACCGCTTTCGTAGCTTAGTTCCGTGGTTTTGACGGAGGAATTGACAACTCTGACATCGGGATTACGTTTTATTTCATGTTTTCAAGACTTTAGTGTAGATTTACAGTGGGTTGGCCGTTTCAACGGTGGAATTGACGCCTCCATCTTAGAAGCTCCTTCGCACCTCGCTTTCTAGTTAGTTTTAATGGTTTCGGCAGAGGAATTGACGACTCCGACGTTGGATACCCACTTATTTCCAGTTTTATGAAGCTTTAGTTTATTTTCATGTTGATGATGTTATTTACTCATGTTTCTTGGATGCTTTTCGCAATTGGTGGCTTAGATGTTGAGATCTAGTTGCTACACATTATTTGTTTTCTTGTATGTTCTAAGTTTAGAAGTAAATTGTGTTTCGAAGCTTGTTTATTTTCTCCCTACAACTTTTCAATCTTGATCTTGTTTTAAGCTGCAAATCTATTACTCTCGTTTCTGAAATGATTTCAAGAAAATGTTTGTTTCAAGTTGCCCTTAGTTCAGGAATTTTCATGTCAAGTCTCTGTCTCCATCTCATTATTTTCTCTTGAAGCTTTCAAAACTCTCTTCCATGCTCCCTTAGTTTAGCTTAAGCTCCCAATCTCTGTTCTCATGCTTTAAAGTTCAAGTTTCCCACATTAGTGTTTAGCTCCATGATCAAGTGCTTAAGGCGTGGTGGCTAACACCAACCCGTGTCATAGAATCGATCTCGAGTAGATCCGTAGTCTTTGTGGTTCGACCCCTCTCTTGCCGCTTATACTTAGTAATATTTGTTGCAAAAGTGGAAAACTATAAATCTTGTTGAAAGGAGGGACACGTGCAAAACCCCTGTCTTCATGTATCATCCAGTAGGCGAGTGCTAAGTGGTATAGCACAAATACGATCCGCTTCATCCTTGTTAAAAAGTTTGTATACTGTCTCTTCTTTCCATATCAAATTTTGTTGGTCAATCAAGTCAGAGACGAAGGAGTTTTCTGTTCCTTCGAAGGTTTTTGGTGCTGAGGGATGCATACCATTTATCCATTACTCACCAATAATTGAAACTTTTTTCCCATTACCAATTCTCCATGCCATTCATTTATTCACCAGCTCGCGAGATGCAATAAGGCTTCTCCACAAATAGCTTGGTTAAAGCCCTATAGGAGCACTGATGACCTCCTTTCTTGGATAATATTTTGTTTTAAGAAGTTTACTAATGAGAGAGTCAGGCTTCTGTATTATTCGTAATAATTGTTTACCCAACATAGCTAAATTGAACCGGCGAAGATCACGAAATCCCAATCCCCCATCCACCTTGGAGGTAGTTAGGCAGCTCCATGCATTCCAGTAGATTTTATGTTTTTCTCGCACTCCACCCCAAAAGAAGCGTGCCATTGCCTTCTCAATCTCGTCGCAAATGGAAGTCGGGAGAAGAAAACAGCTCATTGTGTAAGATGGTATAGCTTGAATGATAGCCTTGAGAAGTATTTCCTTACCTGCTCGTGAGAGTGTATTTTGCTTCCAATTCTTTAATTTTTTATGCACCTGCTGCAATAGAATCTCAAAAACTTGTTTCTTTGATTTCCCTATTACAGTAGGAAGCCCCAAATATTTTTGTGGAAAGGAACATCATTTACCCCCAACACCTCAAGAATTTTTTCCTTCCTCTGATCACTTGTGTTTTCTGCCCATAAGCTTTTTCATAAATGTGGAGAATATTTTTCAGTTCCAAGGCTTCCCTCTCATATGCACGGCAAAAGAGATGAGACACTGGTGGTGCAGAGCGTGCTGCCTGATAACCATGGATATGATTACGTGCTTCAGCCTGATACAAAAGAGTAGACAAAGTTTCTGTACAAAGGATAAACAAGTAAGGAGAAAGTGGATCCCCTTGTCAGAGACCTCTTTCTGGGCAAAAACTATTTGTTGGGACACCATTTAGAATTATTGAGTAAAAAAACAGACGAGACAAAATTCATAACAGTATTTATCCACATCTCACAGAAACCTAACTTAGTGAGGTCTGCCCTTAGAAAAGGCCATTCCATTCGATCGTAGGCTTTACTCATATCTAATTTGAGAGCAAGTACCCCATTTCTTCCCTTAGTTTTCTTTTTCATAGAATGGAACAACTCAAAAGCTGTCACGACATTATCAGTTATCATTCTTCCTGGGATAAAAACACTTTGATTTTAAGAAATGATAAAAGGAAGAATATCTTTTAACCGGTTAGCGAGCACTTTAGTTGCAATTCGAACAACAACATTACATAGGCTTATGGGACGGTAATCCGTAGGTGATTCTGAATTAAGAACTTTAGGGATTAACGATATGAGTTTCATTTAAAGGGGCTTGCTCTAAGGTGCCATTACGAAAGTCAAATCACAGTCTGAATTGTATCATGAGAAACCACATGCCAAAATTTTTGATAAAAGTTAGGATTCATACCATCTGGCCCAGGTGCTTTTGATAGATGCATTTGCTGAAGCGCTTTAGTGATCTCCTCCTTTGTGTATGGCTTTGAGAGACTCTGACTCATATGCTTTGTGACATTTGTGTTAATGGCATCCAATGCAACTTCGATTTCATGGCAGCCTTCAGATCTGAATATAGTTTGGAAGTGGTCCAAGATCACTCTCTCAATATCTTTTCTATTAGTGACAATCAATCCCTCAGCGTTGCAAATTTTCTTGATTGTGTATCTTTTTCTGCAGTGAGTAGTTTTTTTGTGAAAGAACTTAGAATTTTTATCACATTCTTTTAACCAGAGTGTGTGTGATCTTTGGCTCCACAAAATCTCCTCCAGTTTTAAGCACTGATTTAGCTCATCTTCCAAATTTCGGATTGTGTTCAGTGTATCCTCTGATTGGATTTCTTGTTGAGCCTTGTCTAGTTTATCTTTAAGCTTATTTATTTTGGTGCGAATATGACCGAATTCGTGTCGATCCCATTCCATAAGCACTTGTCCACATATTTTCACTTTCTCTTGAAAGTTACATCCCCATGTTCTCTCTTGCCATGTATTTTTAACCACACTTTCAAGTTGAGGATGTTGCAACCACATGTTCTCAAATTGAAATCTTTTGCGTCTCCTGCCTTGTTTATCAACATATGCAACCTCAGTGTCAAAACAAACCAGTATTGGTGCGTGATCTGAGCAAATTCGACAAAGATGTTGTTGGAAGAGATGATCAAGCCGCTGCTAACAAAGTTGATCAAGCCGCTGTGTGCCGACGCTCACATTGCATGCCGAGGCTGGATCAAGCTGCTGCTGACCAAGTTGATCAAGCCGCTACATGTCGAGTTGATCAAGCTACTGCTGACAAAGTTGATCAAGCCATTGCATGTCAAGTTGATCAGCGGCTTGATCAAGTCGCAGCATGCTGAGTTGATCAAGCTACTGCGTACAATGCTCAAGTTGCTGGCCATGGTTATCGGTGTATGGCGACGAAGCGAGAAGCACGTGATAAACAAACCAAGGCGATAGATAAGACAAAAGAAAGGACAAGGGCCGTTGTGCCAAAAGAACCAATCCGAGAGCTCGCACGAGTTGCAGTTGTGATTGAGCCGAGCACGCCAGCTAAGGTGGAGGGCCACCGTTGTACTTGGAGAGACGTGTTGCTCAATGGAATAAAAAAGAGAGAGACTTTGCAGAGTTTGTTAAAGTAGATTGCAGAGTTTGTTAAAGTAGATTAGTGCAATGTTCTGGATTATTCGAATCAAGAATATATGTATTGTATCTGGTTACATTCGATGGAATGAAAAATGCCGATTTGAGTTCTCTCTCTAAACACATCTCCAGTATGTGTGTCTGCATAGCTTCCGCAGCTTCTTTTCATATGTCTCACTTGGTGTTCTGGAAAAATATCATGCCAATTATCATTGGCCATTGCGCTGTCTAATCTTTCTTGGATGTTTGCCTTACCTTTTCTCCCATTTGACCAGGTGAATTTATTTCCAACAAAATTCAAGTCGATCAGTGAGCACTTAGCTGCTGTTTCTCTAAATAGATTCATTTGTTGAATAGAACGATAAGACCCACCTCTTTTTTCATGTGACCAAAAGATTTCATTGAAATCACTACAACACATCCAAGCTTCATTTCTATCTCTCTGTATTTGCTCCATCAAAGCCTATGTACGCCATTTATTGGTGTTTTCCGACCAACCATAAACCCCCGAGAAGATCCAAGAATCATGTTGCCCACGTACAATCCTTCCCATAATATGGTTAGTAGAAAAAGATATAAGATGAAAATCAACTTCCTCGTCCCATAAAATGCAAAGACCACCCTTTCGTTTTCGAGCTTCTCCAGCACAATCAACAGGTAATCAGCCAACCATCTTAAATTTCACTTGATTGAGATAGTGCATTTGTTGTGAGAACAAGCGAGTCTCCATAAAAATATATAATGTTTGGACCTTCACTAATCAGGTTCTTTCTAAGAGCTCGAACTGTCGTTTGGTTCCCAAGCCCACGATAGTTCCAACTTAAGATTTTCATGGCGCTCGGCGGGGCTGGTAACCAGCCTCCGCCATTGGGAGATGAAAATTATTGATAAACATAGGTTTTGAGGGAGTTATTTTCATTATTGGTTGAAGAATAGCAAGGATTTACACGCCTCATATAGGCCCTTAGTATCTCCACATATGGTAAGCTATTAATTCTATACCTAATTCTATACAAGGTATTAAAAAGATATCAATCAACCACTAATTCTTCCAATCTTGATTGTGTAGGATCTTCCCTTGATTGAGTCGGATCTTTCCTTTCAACACTCCCCCTCAAGTTAAGTGACGGGATTACCGATGCTTAACTTGTCCAATACTCCGTGAAAAGATTGAGAGTTCACAGGCTTTGTCAAGATATCAGCCAGTTGATCTTCTGATATGACGAATGGTAGTTCCACGATCTTTGCATCAATTGTATCCTTTATAAAGTCTGTCCACCTCCACATGCTTGGTTCGATCATGTTGAACCGGATTCTCGGAGATACTAATGGATGCCTTGTTATCACACAGTAATCGGCAGGGTTGGGCCGATTTGAGTTCCAACTCGGTCATGAGTCTCCTAAGCCATAGTACTTCGGTTAATCCACTCTTGATTCCTCGGAACTCTGCCTCCGCACTTGACTGAGCTACCACTTTCTGCTTCTTGCTTCTCCATGTCACGAGATTGCCTCCTACAAAGGTGAAATACCCGGCTGTTGACTTTTCATCATTTGGGTTTCCTGCCCAATCTGCATTTGTATATCCATGTATCTCTAAGTGGTTGTGCCTTTTGAACAACACTCCATGTCCTGGTGTGCCCTTCAAGTACCGTACTATTCGTAGAACGGCCTCCCAATGGTCTTCCTGAGGTGCATGCATGAACTGACTTACCACTCCGACGGCATAAGCCAAGTCCGACCTAGTATGAGATAGATAAATGAGCTTCCCCACTAGTCTTTGATATTTCCCTCGATCAGCCCGTTTAGCTTCTTCTCGGATATGTAATTCATGATTCTGAACCATTGGAGTATCTGCTGGCTTGCAGTCTATCATTCCTGTTTTTGCAAGGATGTCGAGTACATACTTTCTTTGATTGATGAAGATGCCTTGCTTCGACCGTTTCACCTCGATGCCCAAAGTATTTCAAGGCACCAAAATCTTTCATCTCGAATTCTTTGAACAAATTCTTCTTACTTATCTCCTCTTCATCATCCCATGTAATAATCATATCATCCACATAAATAATAAGACAAGTAATCTTCCCATTTCTCTTCTTGAGGAAGCTCTTGGGGATTGCTTCAAGCCATATAAAGTCTTCTTTAGTTTGCAAACATTCCCATTCAAAAAATATCCTTCGAAGCCTGGAGGAGGTTCCATGTAGACCGGTTCGGTCAGCTCGCCATGTAGAAAGGCATTCGTCATATCAAATTGATGAAGGGGCCAGTCTTTGTTAGCTGCGATCGAAAACAAGACCCTTACTGTATTGATTTTGGCAACTAGTGAGAAGGTCTCAGCATAATACACACCGTAAGTTTGGGTGTATCCTTTTACTACGAGTCTGGCTTTGTATCGATCAATAGACCTGTCTGGTCTTCTTTTGATAGTGAACACCCATCTACACCCCACAGTTGCTGCCCCTTTGGGTAGTTTGCTCAGTTCCCATGTTTTATTCTTCAACAGTGCATCCATTTCTACAAGCATTGCATCCCTCCACTGTTTTTCTGCCACGCTTCTTCTGCTGTATAAGGGATTTCTTCTTCCTCATAGAGGGCAGCCTCAAAGGCTCTCGCCATCTTTGTCAGGTTTGCTTGTGCGAAATTTGCGACAGCATACTGACTTCGTCTTCCTATCTTCTCCGGAGAGTATCTTTTTGAACTCCCCGAGTGCTCCGGGGAGGAAGTATGTACCTTCCAGTGCTCTAATCTAGAGCAGTCTCTGTATCAATATGGTTAGGAAGAATGGTTTCTTGAGGAGAATCGGAGGTTACCTCGGATACCGGTTGAGGAGGATCATCGGGTGGTGGTTGAGAGGACTCTGTGGTCAAGACCGTGCTAACCTTTTCTGTTGAGTCCTCGTTGGAGAGATTTGATCGAGGCACAAACCAACTTAGGTAGTCAAAAGTATTTTCTGACTCACTCTCCCCCTGACTACTAAAGTTGGTATGGTAAAAGAATTCTGTTTCCAAAAAATTGCAGTTCATTGTGGTTACGATTTTTCGTGTGTTCGGGTCATAGCATCTATACCCTCGTTGATTAATCCCATAACCCACAAAGACGCATTTGGTGGCACAAGGTGATAATTTGGTTCTCTCGTGTTTTGGGACATGGACATACACTGTACATCCAAAGACTCTAGGCTGAAGGTTCAAGTGTTCAGGAATTTTGGTGAGTTTAGTCAAGGTGTCAAGGGGTGTTTTCTTGTTCAAGATTTTTGTGGGAAGTCGGTTAATAAGAAAGATAGAGGTGGCAACCGCCTCTGGCCAGAAAGATTTAGGGACTTTGGATTCAATCATCAAGGCTCGGGTGATTTCAAGGATGATTCGGTTCTTTCTCTCGGCTACTCCATTCTGTTCGGGGGTATAAGGGCTGGAAGTTTGATGAATGAGGCCTTTTTCGGTAAAGAAGTCAGTCATTTTTTGGTTAACGAATTCTCTGCCATTGTCGGACCGAAGGGTTTTTATAGTGGTATGGAACTGGGTTTGAACAAGTTTAAAGAAAAGAATGAATTTTTCAGGCACTTCAGATTTGTGTTTCAAAAAATATATCCATGTCATTCTAGTGCAATCATCCACAAATATGACAAAGTATCTAAAACTATTCCCCCCAACAACCGGTGCAGGGCCCCAAACATCAGCATGAACAAGGGAAAAAATGGAATTCATACGAGTATTTGTAGGTTTAAACGATTGTCTGTGGCTTTTGGCCAAACCACAAGTCTCACAAGTAAAATCTTTCGGAATAGAAAGTTTAGGAAAAAGTAAACTAAAATAACCAGGGGAGGGGTGTCCCAGCCTTTGGTGCCAAAGCCAAATCTCCCTTTTCGTGGACCCGTGAGCCAGCATCACACTTCCTTGTTGAGCTATCTCGTCCACGTAGTAGAGTCCTTGGCTCTCAGTGCCACGCCCAAGTATCCTCCTCGTCCGAATATCCTGCAAGATACAAAAGTTGGGATGCATCAGCAAGGTACAGTTTAATTCCTTCGTCACATGACTTATAGACATCAATCTTTGGGACAAGGTAGGAACATAAAGTCAATTTGAAAGTCTCAATGTCGGGGATATCTCAATAGTGCCCGCCCCAGCTACAATGATCAATTCCCCACTAGCAGTCTGTATATATGTCTTAGTAACATTACTAAAACTAATAAATCATCCTTATTTGGGGTCATGGTATTAGTGGCCCCGCAATAAAAAAATCCATCTCTTTCACTCTCTCTCAATTTCATTTTTCACAATATATGCAGCGGAAATTCGGTCTAGGGGGTCAAATCGATTTTTAAGGTCAATGGGGCAGATCTGGGTATTTCTAGATATATCGGGGGGCTTTTCATAATAATCCATAAATTGTGGGTCATCATATAAATCATCACAAAGAGGGAGAGGGGTTATGCAAAACATGGGCTCTTTTATATAAATTTCGGAAATTAGGGGGCTGATTTTGTGATAAGTCATAAGCACTAGGGTTAGGGTTGTGAACCCCCAACCCTATACCTCCATTTGATGCGGCGCCGCTTCTCCCTTCGTTCCAATTCCTCCTCCCGGCGAAATTGCCGGTTCCGACGACGCCTCCGCTGGAAGCTTCTGGTTCCCCCCTCTTTCTGCTTCCCTCGTCCATTCGGTGCCTCCCATTTCTCGGGATTCGGCTTTCCCGTCTCATTTCCAATTGTTAAGCCGACCGCCATCTTGGCCCTAGCCGTCTGCCTCTCCTCCGACCAATCGGGGTATCCCACTAGTTGGAAGCACGTCTCTCGCGTGTGCTTCTGCATTCCGCAATGAGAGCACCATAACTTTGACTTGTCCGCCGGTTTGCTTCCCGGGCCGTGTGCGGTGGCTGTCGGTCGTGGGTTCCCTCCCCGATGGGGTTGTTTCTGTCCTTGCGTCGCGAGGCCTTGACCGATTCCTCCAGATGTGGGATCGACTCCTCCGTGGTTGTTTTCAGCGGTGTTGTTGAGGGAACTTGGTGGTCCGATTTTGCGTCGGGCCGCCTCCTTCTTCACCCAGCTGTATGCGGTTAGGGTTGGAACGGTACGGTATACTGCGCCGAAATGGCCATACTGCATACCGTACCGTACCGTGCGGTATGACAAAAAACCATAACTTTACCGTACCGCTTTTATAATTGCGGTATACCGAAAAGTCGATATACATAGGTCGATATACCGCATACCGCATACCGCATACCGTACCGTACCGTACCGCTTTTGGGATTGATTTGGATTTGGTTTTCTCACTTGTTTCTCTGTTTTTTGGTCGAGATTGATATGGGGCGATGATGAAATTTTTCTGAGCCCTAATTCATAACCTGCTCTGAAGCCATGATAAACATAGGTTTTGAGGGAGTTATTTTCATTATTGGTTGAAGAATAGCAAGGATTTACACGCCTCATATAGGCCCTTAGTATCTCCACATATGATAAGCTATTAATTCTATACCTAAATTCTATACAGGGTATTAAAAAGATATCAATCAACCACTAATTATTCCAATCTTGATTGTGTAGCATCTTCCCTTGATTGAGTCGGATCTTTCCTTCCAACAATTATCTTATGCATCAAAGATCAAACATTTGCTCTTTTTTGGACTTGTTTCTTTGTCTCCAAAAATTTCTAAACTCAGATCCCTCTTTGTTCCAGCCAATTTTTGTAAATAGGTTTCTGTAGAACTTACACGAGATTGTGAAGGTTGAGTTACTCCAATCATATTTCCTTTATCCGAATTGATTATGTGGGTTTGTTCAGCTCCTATCTGAGTGGGAATATGGCTATGATGGGGAATGGTTATTTGTCGTGTGGGTGAAACCATGTGGTGGGTAATGGTGAGATTGAGAGTTTCAGAATTTGACTGAGTATTTTTTAAGATTTTGATAATGGTAACCAAGGTGTTTTGGCTGAGAAGGTAATTTAGTTTTTTGTGTAGGGATGGGTTTACTTTGATTTTCCAACAAGGTATTGGTATTTTGGTGTTGGTTTGAGGTAGATAGAGGGTCATGAACTCTTGTCCACATGAGATGAGGTTATTTTGTTTTGAGGTTGCTATCTATTGCTGCTGAATTCCGGTTGGAAGCTTGTTGTGTATCCATGGCAATTTGGTTCCAGCAATATCAATGCAGCTAGCAATCCTTCAAACTAAGATCCTCTTCTTCATGGACAAGTTCTTTCTTGGATTTGAAACTACTCCTAACCTCATTTTCTGGCACTACAAAGATATTCTTCTTTCGCACACACAAACTCCCCAAAACCAAAATCAGCCTGCTTCATTTTCTTTATACTCAACAAATCGGTTCAATTTTTAAAACACTGTTTCAATATTTGATGAGGATAAACATAGCTATAAAATAAAGAGGCTTAATTTGTTAGATAGTTTATTTATACACACTTCTTTATAAATAGATAACTACAAAATAATTTTAGTAGTTGTAATATAATTTTGAAGCGACCATAGGAACGAATTCATTTTCTAGTGTCTCGCGTAAGATAAACCATGCGTATACTTTAAATTAAGAGATTATTTAAAATAATAATAATGAAGTTTGATCAAATTCTAATATGTCAATGAATTTTAAATTGAAATATTAAATCACGAAATTTCAAAAAAAAAATTGTTTTATCCATACACAAATTGACATTTTTTTGTAATGTTATGTCAATATTTCACTAAAATAATACTAGGAAAAATGAGAAAAATAAAGGAATATAACACGCCGTTTGAATAACGTTAAAAGATGACATTTTGTGCATGGATCAGACGATTGAGAAAAATTGAAACTTCGTAATTTAACATTCCAATTACAAAGTTAATAGGTGGACCGAAATTTGACCAAATTTCATGATTTAAATTAGATTTAGTGTTATTTTGAAAATTTAATTCTTATGCAATTATTCTGTTTTGCTCCAGATATAATGTTTAAAAACATTAAACAAAGATGTAGACTCTGTGGCCCAATGGATAAGGCGCTGGTCTACGGAACCAGAGATTCTGGGTTCGATCCCCAGCAGAGTCGATTTTAGCTTAATTTTTTTACAAGTATGTTTTAATGCAAATATGCAATGCCTTAGAAAGATGATGTTTCTTGGAATGGAATTTGGTTTTGGAAGGATTGTTCAAGGTTCATGAATTTTACGAGGCATAGGAGTTGTTCAGGAGATGGACGCGGGCAATGTTGCATCGTCGACTATTATGGTGAAGGCGTTTGTAGGTATCGGTAAGATTAGTTTATGTTGGAATCCGTCGCCAAAGTTTATTTGACAATCGGAAGTAAGTTCGTGATATAACCTACCAACTTTGAAGTCGTCACCTGAAATTTCTCGACTCATGCATAATCGACGAATTTCGCATACGATAACGAAATAAGTAAAGTAGTCTAATCGGCTTCAACGTACACAGTTCATCAACATCATCCCACAACAACCATAATTCTAAGTCTAAGACAACAACACTTGCTACAACATCAAGTTACCTGACACTCAGATCAGATCAGATCAGCTCTCCCAGACGAAGGAGGCGGAGGGCACCAGAAACGATAACTAAACCAAGGAGTTATATCAAACCAACGCGATGCTGCTCTCACCACCAGGTGGTTTCCTGACCCCACCAAAGTAGTCCCTGGACTCAGCCTTGCCGTCTGAAAAGATATCATTCCCGCTCATTTCTTTCAACTTGGCCACGCTCAACGGCTTTTCAGCTGATCCCGGAGGAACGTCTCCCTTGAAAATGTTGTTTCCCGTCAGCTCTGCAAACTTCTGGTCGTGAATTTTCTTGGACGTCTTCACCACTGGTTCGTCTCCAAATAGGATGTTGCTCTGACCTCCTGCAGGCTGCCAGTACACAGTGAAGTGAAATTTTTGGGAGGATACGAAGATTTTGATGGATGGAATGTTAGTATGTTGAAGCTAAAAAGGAACACTCACATTAGAAACTTTGACAGAAGTGCGTAGAGCTCGTGGTGCAGGCTCTCCCATGTCATTGTTCCCCTTTATTCCACTAGCTCGGGCAGACGATCGAGCAGGAGCTTCGGAAGGAGGGCCGAAGATGTCAGTACCACTCAGTTCCTTAGATTTAGCATTCGAGAGCTGCTTCCTGATTCGGCCCTCTGAATCACTTTCTATCGTTCCACTCAGCTCACGTTGCTTTGCCACCTCAGGAACAGTGGTCGGCTTTTTAGGTGAAATCCTCTCTTCTGTGCTGAAGGAAATCTGACTGATACCTATCGCAGCTTGCTAGTATTTAAGCAAGAAAACATATCAAGAAAAACAAGCCAAGTCAGACTACTGATGCATGCCCCGGAAAAAATGGTAACATAAGGGCCTTCGAAGTTCAAATACCTGAACAATGCGGACTGATGTTCGGTTATTGAAATTACCATCAGACGCTCCGGATTCTGTTGAACCATGTTCACTGTCACCTGCAAATATTTTGCTGCCATTCATCTCCTTCAGTTTATAGCCCGAGCAAGGCTTCCTAAAAAGCAACAATATCATAGTAAGGTTAGCCCATCAACAACGAAATAAGGAGTTTTAGCACATTAACATAGCTTTCTGAGGAAAAGCACATTCTAACTGAACAACTACTCGAAGATAAGATTATGTTCACTAGATGCAAACGATAGCTCGATAAGTAAAATATCCCTGCACGAGAAGATTTTGAATTGCTATTCCGCACCAGGCATTTGAGACAAAACAACATGGATAACTTGATTAACCGATGACAAGATTATACATAAATGACGGATGTTCTAGATAGTTGAAGCTCAGAATTGCATTGTGTTCACTAGATGCCGCTGGTTAACAAAATCTTTTTGCACAAAAACGCTTCGAATGCTCATTTCTCAAACCTACCCAAACATTTCAAACATAAATTTGAAAAAGATCATTCCTTTTTTTCAACAGAATCATCTAAATTGGGTAAAAGTCAGAATCTGTTTGATTGTCTAATAAAATTCAATCAACCAATAATTAACTTTTAAATTCAATCAACCAACGCATATTCTTCAATTCAAAAGGAAACATTGAAGCTTTAGTGGCGAAATTACCAAAAACAGAAAGGCAGCAGATCGAATCGCAGTAACTAATTCAGTAATTACTTCTTTTAAACAAAGAGATAAAAGAAAGGAAAAAGTAGGGAAATTACCTTTTGTTAAGATTTTCAGCTTCCTCGTCAGTAATCTGGCCGCCAAACAGCACCTTACCAACTCCGTCGGCAGGCTAGGGCGAAAAAGAAGGGGAAATTGAATGAGTGGAAATAGGGGGGAAATGAAGTAAATTAGGGTGGTACCTGGTTAACACGAGCGGCGGAGGCGGAGGAGGAAACAGTGGGCGACGGAGATTCTGACCAAGTGAGCAGATCTGAAGTAGAAGTGTGAGGCTTCCGAAGAGGTGTAGCTCTCGACATCTCTCTCTCTCTCCCCTCTTTCTAGAGCTTCTCTTTTTTTGAAGATGGAAATCTAAAGAGTACTGTTTAGTAATATCTGGGTTGGTATCGTGAAATTACATATTTACCCTTTACGTTTGAAATTCTGACATACCTAAATATCCATATACGTTATAGATTCTACTTTGGATCCAACGTAATTAAGTAATTAACTATCAATAAATGTCTAAATCTGATTATGAGTTTAAATCATGATTAATGATACATTTGCTTATAGCAAATATGATTTATACAATATCAGTACGAGCATCTACAAGGAGGGAAAAAAATATAAGTATCATTTATTTATTTTTTTCAAAACGAAAATATACATTCTAAAAAGTAGTACTAACAAACTTTAAAGGAAAAATGTATAAGGTAAATTATTTTTTTTAAATAAAAAAATTTCAAAAATAAGAGCATAATATTTTTCCAATACTTTTCTCTTGGATGGAAAATGATTTTTCACGAAAAAAAGACAAATATAGTACTTATAAGATTTTACGTTTTTATTGATGGAGAGGTAAAAATACATGTTTAAAATAAAAAAAATGTATAATGCATTCTTAAATACATTTCTCTTTAGAAAATGATTTCCATAAAAAAAATATGATAGTTATAAGATTATACCTTTCCATTTACCTCTTTTATCTCATATTTTAAAATGGAAAAATTATCTTAGCAACATAGGTGCATAAGTTTATAATCAAATACTTTTGCTAGAGAGAGACAGTGATTAATATCTAGAACTAGAAATTTATTTAATTGAACTTTTTTTAATTCATTATATTGCTGTGTCCGGCAGAGATCCACTTAACTTGGATTATCAAGATGAAATTTCCCATGCCCTCATGAAAAAAAATTGATATAGTAGTACAATTTCATGAGAACAAATAAAAAAATCAAACTTTTTGCTAACATTTCCTAATAAAAATGTTTAATTTCCACATGAAATAGATTTTTTATAAAATGAGTATACTTTTTATAGTAAAACAAAACATCTTAGCTTCATTTAATAAGATTAATTAGTACGGAGTTAGTATATATTTTCAATATATGATCCCAGTCTCAATTAATTTCATCAGCATATTCTTGTGGCCAACCACAACTTTTCACCCCTTGTCTTAGTACTTTTTATAATAAAGTAGATTGGGATTTCTTGTGGTCCACAACATAAAAATTAAAAAATGCAAGCATAAATTATTCAAATAAATTTAGCATGATTTCGATTTCAAGATCGTTTCAAATTAAAAAATTAATAATTAGAAATACGAATGATACCATCTTTATTAGGGCTGGTTATTCGGTCGGTTAACCGACCCTAAAATTCCGTCAAAAAACTAACCGGAATCGACCCGATCTCAAGTTCGGTTACTTAATTAACCGATTCGGTTAGAACCGGATGGTTATCGGTTATAACCGAACTAACTGAATTGCTTAAAACAATACACCAAATTCTTCTATTTTGACAAAGTTTTAAAGTAAATTACAATTTCTTCTATTATTAATTAAAAATATAATTATTATTAAAATAATTTATGGTTTTAACTTTTCGTCTACTTTTTCATTATTATTATTATTATTATTTACAAGTAATACATAAATTGTTTAGGCACTTTAAAAGACTTTAATTTTACATGATCTATAATTTAAAAACTTTTCTCCAATAATAAGTGAAGGGTTATTCTATTTTTGAAATAGTAATGCTTAACCATTTTATTGACTTTGAGATATAAATTTATAAGTATAATACTATAATTGATAGTGACACAAATTAAAATGGACTTTTTTAACATTGCAATATGAGACTTTGATAAAATTTAGATATAAATTACAATTTCTTCTATTGTGACAAAGTTTGAAAGTAAATTATAATTTCTTCTAGTATTAAATAAACATATAATTGAAATTAAAATTGAATTTAATTCGGTTATCGGTTATAACCGACCGGTTATCGGTATAACCGACTTGGAGCAAAACATAAAATCAGCACCGAACCAATAACCGATACTTTTTATAGTTAAATTATTAATGCTAGTAGATAGTGACCCATATCATTATTAGTGTTTAATGATGGACCTTATTGACATAAGGTATAAAAAAATTGATGTATTATGGGTAACAAATTAATAAATGGATATGAAATATTTTTATAGAATAAAAGAAAAAGGAAAGTAACTCTATTTTTTTTGGAATAGGGACAGTATTGATGCTTGCACGAATAAGCACGATGCTCAGATATCATGGATTAGTTACTCCTATTTGAAAATAGAAATTAAAAGAGTGAGCTCTAAATTGAATTTTTGATGTTGTCTTCATCGAAAATTTTGAAAAACGACTATTTTTGTTTTTTTGTATACTGTAACGCTACGTGGCAGGTACCAAATATATAAATAGATTCTCGCAGATATTTAATCATGGGGTTTGACTATTTTAAGGTTGACTCTTTGGTTAGTAGAATTAAAGAGTGTTTAACAATAATATTAGCGTTTTTATATTATTATTATTACTACGAATTTTAGTTTCTATGTAGAACTTCAAAAAAAATACTCCTACACCTCCACCAGCTAAAATATT
The DNA here is from genome assembly GCF_004379255.2 of Salvia splendens. Lineage (NCBI taxonomy): Eukaryota > Viridiplantae > Streptophyta > Magnoliopsida > Lamiales > Lamiaceae > Salvia > Salvia splendens. The sequence continues at coordinate 21,577,317 of NC_056047.1, read as the reverse complement.
TCAACAGGCATTTGGATCAATTTATTAACATGAAGCAGTTTGTGATCCTTGGTTGGAAGTTTCCTCTTTGTGCATTTAATTCCAAAAATAGAGTTATTGCAAGTGTCAACAGAAATCAATTATAAAAAACAAATATTATGATATGTATTTAGATCATTTTAAATGTTCACGGCATTTGAGTGCTGTTATTTTCTCATTTCCTTAAATGAGGTGACATCTTTATTGTGTGATTGTAATTGATCAAATAGCTGAAATGGTGAATTGGTTTGATGGAAATTGATCACTTAAATTATTTTCACTTGATTGTATCTAAACATTGTGGTTTTTGGGACCATTGAATTTATTTTACACCAATAGATATTAAAGTTTCCACCACCCACATTTATATGATCTAGACTATGGGTTAGGCTCTCAACTTGTGAAAAAAAAATTCAAATAGAATTGACTTTTTAAACCATTTAAATAGGTCAAAGGATTAACAGAAAGAACGTTCTCTAAGTTTTCTGCATTGTGCAGTCTCGGCTTTTATCATGATCGGAGGTTCATACGTTTGGACGATCATTTTAAAATTTTAAACTAGTGGTAGAAGACCCGTTAAGCTTCACAATGACCGTAAAAAATTGAATTTGAACTATTAGATCTTCAGTTATTAATTTTTGAACGTGACTGCAGTTTCTTAATATATTTATTTCATTTGTTTTGAAGTTATGTTAATTATCTAGTATCTTCGTTGTGTTGTTAATGACTAGATATTACTGTAAACTTTTTGGTTGTATTCTCTCTTTGGTAATAGTGAATTTGGTATATCGGTGGATCTCGTGATTTTTATCTATTCTCGTTGAAAAGAGTTTTCCACATAAAATATCAGTCTTAATATATTTTCTGTTATTGCTTCTCATTATCATATTATTGATTTGTCTACATTAGGTGCTAGTATACTGTGCCCTTAACATATTCTTACAAAATGGGGATGGTTTGTTTATCCACGTGCTTAGAGTTAGCTCACTTCACTTCCTCCAACAAAGACAAAATCCACGTGAGGTAGATATATTGGCCAAAACTCTATTTATAGGATTCCGCATATACTCCCCTCATCCCATAAAAATTGTCATTGTTTTCCATTTCGGTCCGTCCCACAATAATTATCCCACTTTATTTTTTTACCATAAATGGTAAGGTACCACATTCCACTAACTCATTTCACTCTCATTTTATTATAAAATCAATATAAAAAGTGGGTCCCACATTCCACTAACTTTTTCAACCAATTTTTTTTACATTTCTTAAAATCCGTGCCCATAATAAGAGTGATAATTATTGTGGGATGGAGGGAGTATTATTTTAGTTTGTAATGCGAAGTATGTGGATAGTTGAGAGTCTTGAGACCTCTCTAATCTTACGTGTAATTATAGTGGACCATTGGATTCGCCTGATGCAAATTCAGCGGGCCATTTTGCCTCTTATGTCTTTTGATATGCTTCGTAAATGGACGACTCGCGACAGACAAGTAACATGAATTCGAGTCGATTTCGGATTTCTACCTATTTAAGGGCCTCAAACACGACTCTGAACACACACATTCACGCCCCAAGCATTATAACTTCTTCCCATAGTAAGAGGAAGACACCCAGAAGACTTTAATGAATGAATTGAAGACTCTCATCCATCCATCTCTTCTCCTTGACATACATTCTCCTTCTTATTCATGTTTTTATTGATTTATACTAAATACTTTGCTAGAATTCTTATGAATATGAGTATCTAAAAATCTTCATAAGCTAAGACTACGAATTTATGTTTTAATTTATACAACTAAACCATTTTACCTGGCTCTTCTGATCTTTTGCTTCAATCAAATCCATAAATATTTACTATTATATAGTTAGAAAACAAACCTTATTTTGTCGTCTGGCACCTAACATCTTGTTTTTAGCAAAAATTGATACTCCTAGAATAAAAAAAATACCGAAATAAATTTTGAAACGAACTGGATTAATTAAGGCAAAGGCCCAATAGCCTTTGAAGGTGACATTAAAGAATCAACAGCTTGTAGGTCCAATTGAGCAAAATTCTCTCTTCTACCAAGCCCTTTACCTCGGCCCTTTTTACCATATTTTCTCTACTATTGAGAGACAAGAGCCATAATCATAATCATTATACAAATGTCTAAGATTTTGTCTAAACGTCCTGCAACCTTAGATGAGGATATATGTGAATATAAATAATTTAGAAAATTTTGTAATATAATAATATAACTAATAAACAATTCAATTTATTTGCAACAGAATTAGCTTTTCATTAATTAGTAGATTCTCATGTGTTTGGTTTCTCATAGGAATATGATATAATAGGGGATCTATTATAGTATTGGAGTACATTCTGAGAAATTAAATAAGATCTCTTTTGTGTGGTTTGGCAGATTTATGATTATATTTCTTAAATAAGCAGGCACCATAAACCTATGGATATATTGGGCTATCGGCCCATTTGTATGAAACTCTTTTTCCATACAATAAAGTTTAATAATAAAATTTAAATTTTCATCTTCTTTTTTGGCTTGTTACTTAGTTTCTTAGTTTAAACTTTATTTTAAGCTTGTTGGATGTTCTTGGGCTTATTTGCATCTTCATATGATCGTTTAGGTTTGCAGCTTTTGAGTTTGTGTTTTTATGGCATAATTAGGTAGTTAGTTTTTAGTTGTTTATGTTCGTATTTTAATTTCTTCACCTCCAATTAAGACTGGCGACATCACCAAACCTATTAAGTGTAACAATGCATAAGGAATGCTATCGTTCCTCATGGGATCGACATCCACATTTTCCATGCATATTAGTAGTATTTTGGAAAGTGGAAACATAAAGAATCTTGTTGACGAAAAAAAAGAACTAAGTGCAAATCTCACATCTTCAATCTAGTGGATTTATGACATTTCTATTATCTTATTTATTAAAATATACAAACATTTCTATTATTGTAACATTTTCCTTTATCTATTGTTCATGACCAAGAAGTTTGGCGTACCTACAGATGTGATAGACCAGATCAAAGCCACGCCGATCGAGTTGGGGGCGAAGGATGTGAGGCGGTGGAGTCTGACTAGCCATGGCGAGTTCTCTGTGACCTCAGCCTGGGAAAGCATCCGGACTAGATTGCCGAAGAGGGAGATTTTTGGGCTTATCTGGAACCAAGGGTTGACACCTACCATCTCGGTGTTCATTTGGAGGTTGTTATTTGGTAGGTTGCTGGTGGATGAGAAGTTGCAGACGAGGGGGATTGAGTTAGCGTCTAGATGTCAGTGTTGTCGGTCTCCTTCAGTCGAGTCTCTTAGTCATGTCTTTTTCTTGAGTCAATCGGCTTTTTCTGCATGGGAGTATTTCGATGCCTGGTTTCGAGCACTGATATTGCACTTAGACTAGGTCGCTGGCGGAGGTCCTCTTTCCAGAGGGCTCCTGCCTTACATATTAGTTTTCTTGTTCCCTGCTTGATTGCTTGGTTTCTTTGGACGGAGAGGAATGGCTGCAAGCATGGCGGTCGTCCTTTTTGTCACTCTCATGTTATTTGGCAGGTCACTCACCACCTGCACGTGCTTGTCTGGGCCGGCAAGATCACCCCGACCCACTGGAGGGGATGCTCGCCGTTGGTTGATTTCATGCCTTTCTCCCCCAGGCAGCGTGTTCTGCGGTCACTCATGGTCCTATGGCATCCCCCTGATGCCCCTTGGGTGAAGCTAAACACTGACGGTGCCTTCTCTTCCTCAACAATGGAGGCGGGGGAGGGAGGATTGGTTCGAGGCTCTGATGGAGGACTTTTGCGTGCCTTCTGTGCTCCAATAGCCGCATCATCGAGCTTTGAGGCGAAGCTGTTGGCTCTGATTCGGGGGTTCGAGATGGCTATGGAGCTTTCGACACACATCTGGATTGAGCTTGACTCAGCGGCTCTGGTTACCTTGTTGTCATCTAGACAGCTTGGCGCTGCGGATTTCAGATATCACATGGCTTTGATCCGGAGTATGACTTCTCAGCGACATGTTCGGTTCTCACACATCTACAGAGAAGGGAACCGAGCTGCTGACTTTCTTGCAGGTAGGGGGTTCAGACCCCTGCCCTTACTTACTATGATCCAATCTCTGCACCTCGGTATCTGAAGGCACTGGTTAGGATGGACCAGCTGGGATATCCTAACTTCCGTTTCCGACGTAGAGATGTGGGTTGATCTAGCTTTTTTGGTGGCTGGTTTTGATAATTTTTCGTTTCTCCCTCGTATATATATAGTCAGTTTTTTTCCACTTGATAGTACGGAGGATCTCGACTTGTGGGACCTCTACTTGGCTTCTTCATGTTCTTGTTTAGATCCTAGTCACTTTTGGGCTAAGATCATGTTGTTAGAACATTTTATCTTGATATTATTTATGGGTTGGAGGTCTGCCTAAACCTCCCGCCCACAAAGGGCGTTCTTGATTAAAAAAACATTTTCCTTTATATTAGTGAAACATCATACGCATTAAGTAGTGTAATTTGATGTGTAGTGTGAACTGAAAGAAAGAAAACTAGAATAAGAAAGTTAGAATAGTCATAATAATAGACAGGCCAAAAATAGGTGTTAGGAGTGTGCAGCAGCAGCACATTAATTTTCTTAAAAATAGTATTAAATGTTACACAAAATTGGATCCAAAGCTGTCGGCACCGACGCAACTATGTAGTAGTGGAGTATAAGTTTTTATCCCTAAATTTAGGTTTTCGTTTTATGAATTTTTAAATAAAAATTTATCATCTGGCTCACTACAAGTATAAACTAAGTACTCCATGTTCTATTCAATATTTATCCCACTTTAACAGAATACGAACTTTAAGAAATAAAAAAATATTAGTTGAAAATTTTAGTGAAATATCGATTTACTTTTATATATTAGTATTGTAATAAAATATGAATAAAATGAATTAGTGGCAGGTAGAATCTATTATAAAAAAAGTAAAATTGTAGTTAAACAATTAATAAAAAATGAACCAAAATGGAAAAATTGAGACACAGAGAGGCCGAATGAAGTATTATTTTGCTAGATATACTAATATTTTCACTAAAAAATCAATAAAACTACCGCATTTATAATAGATAGTTCAACCATGTTATATAAGTACAAAATGATTTTTATTTGTACATCAGATTTGATCCTAATTAAGTTTACCATGAATATATGTAAATTAATAAACAATCTGATATTCATCATTGTGTTGTGTGCCAATATAAGTTACTGGGGATTAAATTGCCAAAAAGTGTTGAATTTTACTTGAAAAACATTCTACTCCATAATTTTGAATGTGACTTCGCATCTAAGTAGAGACAGCCAGACAAAGAGAATCTCGCTCCCATTTGGAAACTCACAACAATAATTAAACTCCTCACTAAAATCGGTCACCAAAACTCTCCATCAAAGATCAAAACCAATTCTTAAACCAACACAAAAAGATTAACTCCAATGAAATTCTTTCTTATAAATAACAATTAGCCACAATAAATTACACTTGTTTGAATATGATTATAAATTCTCAATAACCAAACGGTGACTGCCTTTGAGTATAAAGCAACTTTAAATCCTTGCGTCCGCTGTCAGCATGGGAAATAATTATTGGGCCCGCTGATGGATACCCTCGGCAATTAAAAAAAACACTCAACTCTTCTTCCCCTCCTCACCACCCTCTTGCAAATAGGCCTTTTTCCTCCTATCAAGCCTCCCCAGCAAACAAATCACAACGAAACACGTTGCGTAAACTGTGTGCACCTTCCAGCTGGCCCTCGGCGGCTGGCGCAGCACGGCCCGGTGGAACACCGCGGTGTAGTAATGCAAGCCCACCGCGAGCCCCACCGCCGTCTGCACCAGCGCCAGTGCCCTCGCCGCGGCGCCGCTCTCTGTCGAGAACACCAGCACGAGGTACATGATCAGCAGCAGCAGGTACAACACGTACCCTAGGGTTTGGAAAACCTGCACCGCCACGTAGGCCGACTGCGCCGCTGCGTAGAAGAGCTTCAAGGGCTCCAAATTGGTGATCAGGGCGGATAAGGAGAGGATTGAGAAGTAGATGGAGAGGTAGATTTGGATGAAGAGGATGAGTTTTTGGAGGGAGAAGTAGGCGGTGATCTTGGTGAAGAGGAGGGAGACGAGGATTAGAGGGATGGTGATGAATGCGAAGGAGATGAAGGAGGCGGCGATGGAGGCGTAGCGGCTTCCGACGTAGGGCTTGAAGTTGTTTGTGAATTGGGAGTTGTATTTGGTGAGGAATGTTTCTTGGAATTTTGATGGGAGGTCTGTGAATTCTGAGACGAGGTCTTCTTCTTCCGGCTCTTCTGGAGCTTTCTGGTGGTGGGTTTTGGATAAAGTTTTGATCTTGGGTTGGTCTGAGGGTTTCTTGATCTGGGGTTTGGGTAAAGGTTTGATCTTGGATTGGTCTGAGGGTTTCTTGATCTTGGGTTTGGGGGTTGTGGGTGGTGAAGGGGTGGTTTTGGTGGTCTTGTTCTTGGGGGGGGTTGGGAGTGATTTGATGAGTTTTGTTTGGTTCTTGGTGATCACCTCAAAGGCTGAGTCTTTGGCTTGGTTTTTGGGGAGTTTGGTTTGGTTTTTGGGGGAAGGGTTTGGGGTTTTGGGGAGTTTGGTTTGGTTCTTGGGTGAATTTGAGGTAGATGGTTTGATGAGTTTGGAATGGTTTTTGGTGGTTTTCTTGGTGATGATTGGCTGATCATGGTGATGATCATCTTCTTCTAACTGAAGGAGCAATCTTGATCTGCTAAAAAGGTGGTGATTTTGAGATTGAGCTGTGGAAATCAATGTTGAAGTGATGAAAACTAGGAATAGACACAGATTTAGCAGCTTCTTCATTTGGCTGAAATTCTCTTGAACTGGGGCCATTTTCTCTCTCTTCTCTCTCCCACTGGGGAGTGAGATCTAACAGAAGAGGAGAGAGAAGATAAAAGTGAGTGAGAGAGAGTGATGATATATGGGAAGTGGTATGTGAAATAAATGTGGTGGGAAAGAAGGAAACTTTAATGGCAAGAAGAGAGCAGTTGAGATCACCTCACATGGTGCAACAGTAGTGAAACCACACTTATTAAGGCTCTACATCTAAATGATAGGAAAGGAGGATTATTATTCAATCAATTAGATGTTTATTAGTTATATACTATTTGCACAATCTCTCCTTGGATTCTCATAAAATTCAAACATGGATTGTCTCACATAGGAATCTAGCTTTTCATTGGTAAGTAGAATTTAATTTGCATTATAGTATTCTTGTGGAATTATTATTATACTAGTTCATAATTTAAAGTCACATTGGACTCAATTTGAATTTTAATAAATATGTAAAAAATAAAATAAAAAAAGTTAATAGAATGTGAATTATATTTTTATATTACCGTAATTAATTATGAAAAGTGAGACTCACTGCCAAAAATAGAAAAAGAAAATATAGACATTATTTGATAGACTGAACAAAATAAAACCTTCATTTATGATATTTAAAGACAGTTCAAAATATATAGTCCTGAGCTTTCAAAATAAAAAGATTAACTAAATAAGAGAAAATTAAGTATAAACATCACATTTAGTCAAAAGCAAGTCCATTTAATAATAGTTCTCAAATTGTCATTTTATAATAATAAAATTAAAATGATCTTAAATTTAATAATGCATGGGATCTCTGTCCCACTTGTGATACCCTTCTTCTTTTTCTTGTTTTAAATTATTTTCTTTTTCAAGATTCTTCTTTACATCTTTGTCAATCCATATCAATATCATACTCTCACATTGAATTATAATAATGAACACATTGATGATCCGATTTATTTTACTTACATAAAATGAGCTTTATGTTAATGATATGAATATTATACACAAAAATACCTTTTTTTTGCCCCGGGGAAAGATAGATCTACTTTAATGTTTCAAAATGCTTGAGAATTTCAATGACTTTAGGAACAAAGAGAAAAAAAAAGACTTTAGAATGAACATGGAAATTATTAAAGATGGGGTCACATAAGCTATTTCACTTATTTGGACTAGCAAGAGTATGAGTCAATTTACTAAGAGTGGCTAGTGTCAAAATTGAATCTAATTAATTCACAATTACTGCCCATATTTTGATATTCATAATTATGTTATTTAATATGAATTCAGATTTAGATCTAGATATATGTTGAGATAGTGTCACACGAAACTCTACTGTAATTTTTATGACAATATTTTTTACCGAAGGCCCCACTCAAATATTAAAGGCATATACTTTCAATTAATTTGTGATTTTGGATCTTACAAATAGACAGTTTGGTAAAACAATGCCTTTTTCATTAATTATAATTGGAATCATTTATATTATTATATGCATGTACCAAGAAGAGGTTTATAATTTGGACCAACAAATCAAGTATAATTAATCAATGTACACAACAATCAAATTTAAATTCTAGTGAACTAAACTAAATATAAGATCTATTTATTAATCAATGTCACTATGAAATTTATAAATAGTAGATCTATGTGCTCTAACAAAAATAGTTAACATAGTTGCTTCACACAGATCCATATTGATAATGTCTCCAGTATAAAATTGATTGCATTTCACATTGCATAGAATACCCTCTTCAACATTTAAATTTGTCTAAATTATTCATGTTTCCGATTTATTCTTGAAAGACAGTAGTCTATTTTTGTGTGGTGGGTGGGCTCAAGTCGAATCATTTGTGTGCCACATGCTATGTTTTCTCCAACATTTATGCGTCGAAAGTGTGTCCCGTTATATACGTATCTGTTGTGACAGATAGGGCAACTGTGTAATCGACAAACGAAAGAACGTAAAGTGACATAGACTTTACGTGGTTCGCCAATTAGCTACATCCACGGGCAAGAACGGAGAACAAATTGTATTATGACTGCAGTTACAGATTTCAGATCTAAGATCACGATCACAGAATTATGTGCTCTACTCACATATAAATAGGCACACATGAGATCCTATCCTAATTTGGAAACATAATCCTATCCCAATTAGGAAACATAATCATATCCCAATTAGGAAACAAATTCAAGACATACTAACAAATCTCCACATTGACTTGAATCCTCCTTCCAAATGCATCATCATAATACCAAACAAACAAACTTCTTCATCCTTACCTCAAATTTGCCCTCCACAGGCAACTAACAGCTCATGACATCAACATTACGCAAATCCAGCAAAATTTTATTCAAATTTCCAGATGATCCCAAAGGGGCATACCTTCCTGCATGCGTAATCGAAACAAACATTGCTTCAGGAGCAACTTGTTGGTTAGAGACTTCGTCATGTATAGACTCTCCAACTTCGTCCAAAGGGCAGCAGCAGTCTCCTGATCAGCAACTTCGATGATAACATCGTCAGACAGGCACAACATGATGGTCGAGTGAGCCTTTTCGTCTAAGGTTGTCCACTCCTCATCATCCTCCATTGCCTTCTTTGTTTTGAGCGGCGCCCACAAACCCTGCTGCTTCAGCAGGGATCGCATCTTGATTTGCCATAAGCCAAAACTATTTCTCCCGATGAATTTGTCGACCTTCACGTTCAGAGCAGACATCTTGATCGATTAACACAGAAACCCTAACAGATGCAGAATTCAAAACCCTAGTCCGAAAACCAGGCTCTGATACTAGTTTGTTGTGACAAATAGGGAAATTGTGCAATCGACAAACGAAATAACGTAAAGAGACACAGAATTCACGTGGTTCGCCAATTGGCTACATCAACGGGCAAGAACGGAGAACAAATTGTATTATGACTGCAGTTACAGATTTCAGATCTAAGATCACGATCACAGAATTATGTGCTATACTCACATATAAATAGGCACACATGAGATCCTATCCTAATTCGGAAACATAATCCTATCCCAATTAGGAAACATAATCATATCCCAATTAGGAAACAAATTCAAAGCATACTTACAATATCCATAATTTATTTTTCTCCTAAGCAATTGTAATACGTAATAATTATTTAGGAATCTCAAATTTCTGATATAAATATAAAGGAGTTGGGTTAATTGAGGAGGACCTAGCCCTAATCTTTAGGATAATAGTAGTATATAGACTATAGTAACATATAATTCTGTCGATATAAATAAATCCTGTAAGAATTATTTAGATTCCCACGGTTCACTGACCAATACCTCTTTTATCAAAATTTTCTCTTTAGTTTTTTTAATGTAATTTAGATCATTAATAAGAGTTTTTGCATAATACCATTTGGATAATTTTTTAAAACAAAATAGAAAAAAAACATTAAAATATTCAATTCACTATGGGCGCCCAACCCCCCTTTGGCTTCCATGTACGTAGTTCCACCATTGACCATATATATATACCTTACATAATATAAACTTTTACCGAAGACTATAAAATGTCAAATATTATTAAAATATACTTTGAAGACTGGCAGAGATTTTTATGCGATATTGGCATGATTTGGATGCTCGAGAGAAAAACTCATATAGAGAATGAGGGAAAACAACTCAGAAAACTCTAGTTTAGGGAGAGAGTGTGAAAGGATAAATTTGAACACCAATGGCCGAAGAGTCCCTGTAAGTATGCTTCGTCTCTGAGACTCGAACAAAAAAACGTAGAGCCCCATCGGATCGGATCGGATCGGATCGGATCGAATCATCGGAGCTAGGCAAGCCATAAATAGGTAAGGGTAACGGGTTTGGTTTATTGTACTGAGATTAACGGGCCACACAAACATAGTTTGGTCTGTCTTAAAAAAATACACTAGTTATGTTATTTTGGATCGTCCTCTCAAATTAGACCAAGTCTAAATATAGAAAGTTTTCAACAAATAATAACCATACACATCATTTAAATATAGACCCCACAATCCATTAACACTCATTCCACTACCTTTTCATCTCTTTCTTACTTTTTCCCATCTTTCTCTAAGAGCATCTCCAAGAGGGTAATGTATATAGAAAATGTATATTTTCTATTTACCTTATCAAAAAGGGAAATATGCCGTTTTAAAAAATAACACATTTCAAAGGGAAAATGTATATAGAAAGGTAAATTATTTCTAAAATTAAAAAAAAATAGTACAAGATGCATTCCAAAACATAAAAGTATAATACCTTCTCAAATACATTCCTCCTAAAGAATGATTATTCATGAAAAGAAGGTAAATATGGTAGTTATAAGATTTTAGCTCTCCATTGATAGAGAGGTATAGATACCTCTTCAAAATGGGTTAAGGTATAATACCTTCTTAAATACATTTTCCTTTTTGGAAAATGATTTCTCATGAAAAGAAGACAAATATGGTACTTATAAGACTTTACATCTCAATTTATATCTCCTCTTAGAAATGCTCTAACTTTATCAGTTGCACATTAAATTCCGTGTCATTTATAAGTTTTCTATTTTCTTAGAATGAGAGAAGTATATTACTATCTAGTAGTATCTACATCCTCCGTCTACAAAAAATAGTCTCATTTGTGGACGACACATATTTTATTGAGAAATTTGATAAAGTAAGAGAGAATGAGAAAAAATAATTAAAGTAAGAGAGATATGGACAAAAAGTAAGTAGGAGAGGTATGGAGAAAAGTTGGTAAAGTATGAGAGAGAGGAGAAAAAGTGGGTGATGTATAAGAGAAAGACTTTCCATTTATAGATATAAGACTATTTTTTTGGACAACCAAAAATGGTCAAATGTGACTATTTTTCATGGATGGATGGAATATGATTTTTTAATTTTTTTTATTGTTATTTTTTTTATATTACCATCTATGATTAAATTTGTATTAATTATTCGTACAATTAATTAAATAAATAAACCAATATCATGTCTAATGAAGAAATAGAAATTGGAAGATGAGATTCATGGAAATTTGCATCGGGCCTTCGTGTTGGGCTTATACTGAATTAAAGTAAGCTTTAATTTAATACTATAAGTTAAATATACTGTTTATTTTTATTACTACAACCAAATTTAATTTGTCTGTCAAAATATACTACTTGTGCAATATATTAGGATTTTCTTAGATTATGAAATACTTGTGTTTTTAATAAGTTAAAGTAGTATATAATTAATATCGTATACTCAATGTCATATACAAATATAAAGAAAATAATAAACACTCAGATTTGGAGTTCCTTATACTACTGATAATTAGCGAGAAAAACTTATCTCACAATGAATGCATTCGGTGTTATATCACATTAGTGTGAATAGTCTAACTAAGGCCAACATTGGAATAATACTGAAACCTTTAAAATTGTATGTCAAATTTTATCTAAATTATGAAACTCATACCTCAACCTCGACCTCGAGTAAAATTAAAGCCCAAGTTCTATTTCTTTTTCCAATAAAGGAGCACCAAATATATTTCACATTTACTAGGAAATAGTAAGTGAAATGGTTGTTTTATTCTTTGTGACAAGGAATGTGGGCCAATTTTTATCAACCGTTTGAATCGGCCCAATCAAAGTGATACTTTAATTATGGGCTTTGTCATTCTAAAATTGTATTGCTATCATTATTAATACTCACTTGTTAGTTAGAGCAATTTAAATATGGCGTTTTCAAAATTGATGAAGAATAATACTTACCCAAAGCCTCTCTCTAGCACAAATTATTGTTTACGAGTTAAAATTTTATTCGAGAGGTTAGAGTATGTACAGAAACTGGGAATATTTATATTTGTTTTTTTGGGCATGCATATTGCATAATAACGCAAACTAATTTACACGCAAATACACAATTGAGGTTTTGAATGAGTAACATTCATGCTAATTACTTTTTTCGCATAGGATTTGGACGCCGAAGTAATAATATATTTTATTAGTTTAGATAGGCAAATTTAATTTGAAATACTATATTATAATATTTTATTAGTATATGAGCAATTTGTCTAAGTTAGAATTTGAAAATTTCTAAAACAAAATTTGTGAAAAACTTGATCGTATACAGGGAAGCACTGATCGTATGCATTGAGCTTGGAAAAATTGTCTGACAGCTTAAAAAAGCCAGTTCATGAGTGGGTATGATGGAACGTACCCGACGATGATTCTCGAAGTCGTTACTGACAAGAGGCTTTGGATATGACTTTCTTATTAATTCGGAGTGACCGGGTCTAATCTAACAACGTTATCAATTTCTTGAATCAGTCGCCTCTTTTCAACGAACAATGCCATGGTAGAGCCTCGACCATCGAATTCGCAGCCAACGACCAACAATATCATATAGGGTAGTATTCGCCAGATGACATATACACGAGGTGGCCTGTATTTGTGGAGTCGGTTACATGCCCAACTAATGAGAAGAAAACTTTATTTGCTCAAAGGCAAGAGGCTGCACGGAAGGATGTCGAGCGTGCATTTAGTGTGCATGGTCTATTTGGAATATTCGTAACAAGATCGTGTTTCAAAACTTCCAACCCAATTGGGAGTTTGAAAAATTCGACTGTTTTGGCTCCTTGGCACGTGGATTAGAGGATGGTGCCCTCACTTCCCCTTCTCACCGGGGCAAATACTGGAGGATTGAAACGTCATCAGAGTGGGAGAGTTGACACCAGGTTTGAAGGCTTGAGAAACACACGAAATAGGTGGGCGCTGCCTCTTGCTCCCTAATCGGTATCTTCTCTCAGGTAGCTTCCTATTGTTTTCCTTCTCTTTGTTAGTTAGTGGTGTGCCTTGCTTTCGACTGCTGCTTTTTCTTTCTAGCTCTGTTGATTTTGCACTTGTTGTGCTGTCAGCTATGTTGGCTTTTTCTTTCGTTTTTAATCTGTGTACATCTATTGCTGTTGTGCTCTACCTCGCCACTTTTGGGTGGTTTGAAATTTTTGATTTTTCGAAAAAAAAATCGCATTGGGAAATAGTGAAAGGTCCGACACATTTTTGGTATAAATCATTTATCTCTAATATCATGTATGCATGCATCATGCATAACATGGTAGTCGAGGATGAGGATGAAGGTGAAGGAATGACCAATTTGGGCGATGAGGATGTTGGACCTAGATCTGGTGTAGCCCACGAGCCCCAATATCAAGATGCATCGGCCCAATTCCAAGACTTTGGTCCCGTAACTGTTGAAGTTTGTTTCTACCTTTTTTTCCTACTTTGTTTCTCGTTATACTTTTTTCTGCATATAATACCATGTAGGTTTTAATATTGTCTTTTTAAATATATGTTATTTTACTATATTTTTTTATCGTTTTTACTAACTTTATAATTTAAACAACTATAAAAAATGAAGAAAAAAGTTGTGACAGTCGTTTTAGCTGAAATTTAAAATGCGAATGTGGTAGAAAAAAAATGGATTGTAGCAAATTTTGGGGGTGGATTTTTGTCACTACTATGGATGATGCCCTTGCAATTTTCACACAATTTAACAAGGATAGATAAAAGCTGATGAACGAACAAAAATGGTAATTCTAAATAATTAAGTCTTTATTAAAAAAGAATTAAAATACAAAAAAAACACAGACTTTTGATTTAGCCAGATTTTTAATCTTTGTTCGTCCTAATTTGTGTAAAAAAACAACAAATAACCTATAAAAGAATAAAATTGTAGAAAAATAATCTCGATTCATGCTCAATCCAACCCGCACTCAACCCGACCCGAATTAGAATGTTGTAGGGTCCCACTCCCACCTCCATTTATGGGATGGACTACATAGAGGGTAAATTTTAGTAGAGGCCATTGACATCCTCTATCTAATTTTTTTTATATGAATATTTTAAACTACTCTAAAAAATTTATTTTTCTCTCTTATATAATTATTTAATTTCATAAAATTTTCTTTTTCTCTCTTTCTCTCTCTTTTTATGTTTTATTTTTTTTATAGGAGCACAATTATATCTAGTTGCGATTTACATCTTTTACTTGATCTATTTTGCAGTGAAGGATTTGAATTATTACAAAATCAAATATTCTACTATATGTATATGACAATTGTTATGAAAGATTGAGTAAGAACGGTGAAGAAGATGCGAAATCGGAATTGCATATATGAGAGAAAACTATGAACAAGATTGAGCTTGAACGATTACAGAGGGGGTGTGAGAGAATGAATGTGTAAAATTGAAATTACAATCACTAAGAAACTATTTAAACCTAATCTGAGATCAATGGCTACTTTATCTAAAGGCCCAGATTAAAACCCCTAAACTAAAAGCACTCCATCTAACGGTTGTTGAAGCTTGAGTGAGCTTCTCTTCTTTAGCTCAAAGATCCAGCTGATCCATCACACTAAAAATCTCCACCTTAATGGTTTCAGCTAGTGACTACTGCATTCTGCTCAAGTTCACAAGTTTCATGCACAGCTCAAGCTTGCCCTTTGGTAATGGCTTGGTTAGCATATCTGCCGGATTCTCGGTTGTATCTACCTTGAACACTTTCACCCTCCCCTTCTCTATCTCATTTCGAATGAAGCGAAACGTACATCTATATGCTTGCTCCTTTCATGATACACTTGGTGCTTGGCTAAGCAAAGTGCACTGTTATTGTCACAGCCTATAGCAACTGCTTCCTTCCTTATGCCGAAGTCTCCCAATATGCCTTTTAACCAAAAGCTTTCTTTTATAGCAGCTGTCAAACCAATAAATTCTGCCTCTGTTGTTGACAATGCAACAACACTTTGAAGACTGCTCTTCCAGCTGACCACAGTCCCATAGAGATTGAAAATATAACCAGACTGAGACTTCCGAGTGTCCACATTTCCAGCAAAATCAGAGTCGCACCAACCCCTCAACTCATCACCCTCAAGACTGCTCATCCCATCAAACAAAATCCCAACATTTGTAGCACCTTTCAAATACTTCATCAGCCATTTCAAAGTAGACCAATGCTCATTCCCATAGTTTGACATAAACCTATTGGTCACTGAAACAACCTGAGCTATGTCCGACCTTGTGCTTATCATGGCATACATGATGCTCCCGATCATGCTCGCATAAGGAGTCTTCTGCATTTCTTCTTCCTCAGCCTCATTCTTGGGTCTTTGATCAATAGATAGTTTGTAATGCTGTCCCATAGGTATGAAGACTTCTTTCACATTCTCCATGTGAAACTTCTTCATAACTCTTGTTACATAACCTTCTTGAGTCAACCGGTTTTTTTTCTTGCTTCTATCTCTGTAAATGGACATTCCCAATATTTGTTTTGCTAGACCCAAATCCTTCATGTCGAAAGCTACTTTGAGATCCTCATTCACTTTATGAATCTCAATACTGCAAGCACCAGCCAAGAGCATATCGTCCACATATAATAGAAAAAAAGCAACATCAGTTCCACCTTGACTCTTAATATATACACACTCATCATACTTGGATTTCAGAAAATCAGACCTAAGCATGTTTCAAGCCATATAAACTTTTCTTAAGTAGACATACCTTCCCTTTATTCTTTGGTTCAACAAAGCCTTTCCGGCTGCGCCATGTAGATGGTTTCTCTCAAATCACCATGGAGAAAGGTTGTTTTCACGTCCAATTGTTCAAGCAACCAATCTCTCCTTGCAACAATGGCAAGCAAAATTCTGATGGATGTGTATTTGACAACCAGGGAGAAGACCTCATCAAAGTCTATCCCATGTTCCTGTGTGAAGCCTCTAGCAACAAGTTGTGCTTTGAACCTGACTTTACCACTCTCAGCAGCCTCTATCTTCTTCTTGAAGATCCACTTACAACTCACAACTCTTTTGCCATCCGACCTTTCCACCAATACCTAAGTCTCATTCTTTAACAAGGAATTGATCTCTTCTATCATGGCTTGCTGCCACTTTTCCCATTCCTTACTTTGCATTGCTTCATTTTAGGAACAAGGCTCTGAGTACTCCATTTCTATCAATGCATAAAACAAAAATTCTGCATCAAAAATACTTTGCAGGTGGCTTGATAGTTCTCCTTATTATATCTCTAGCAAGCTTGTAGCTTTGTAGATCAGTTGGGGCTTGCTCATGTGGGGCTTGCTCAATCACTTGAGCATCACTTCTATCAGAGTGTTCCTGCTGAGAGTTCTCAGGCTGCTGCTCTAAACTCCCTGGCTCCACCTCAATCTCAGTAGTGTCACTATTTTCAGTCACTTTTTCTGAGCCCTTCTTGAATGAGAATTCTCTCTCCCAAAAGATCACATCTCTGCTGATCATAATTTTCCCAGTGTTTGGCTCTGTACACCAGAGTCTGTACCCCTTGACTCCTGGTTGGTAGCCGAGCATAACACACCTCACTGCTCGAGCTTCCAGTTTACCTGCTTTATATGTGCAAATGCGTTGCACCCAAAAGTTCTCAAGTCAGAATAGCTCCCATGCCTACCAAACCACCTAAAATAAGGAGTATCACCACCAATGCTTGAAGCATGACATTTATTCATCAGTTTGACTGTTGTGGAAGCAGCCTCAGCCCATAATCTTTTCTCCATTCCAGCAGCTAGCAACATGCACCTAACCCTCTCCAAAATTATCCTGTTAGCACGCTCAGCCACCCTATTTTGTTGAGGATTCATGGGTACGGTGCGATGTCTCTTGATGCCCTTAAGCTTACAAAAAACATCAAACTCCTATGATAGGTATTCAAGGCCATTGTCTGTCCTCAAACATTTCAGACACACTCCCTTCTCAGCCTATACCTCTATGCACCATTCTTTGAATCTATGGAATGCCTCTGATTTTTCTTTCAAAACATACAACCAAATTTTCTTGAAAAATCATCAATGATACTCATGCAGTATCTCCCACCTCCAACAGATTTCTCTTGGGCAGGACCCCAAATATTACTGTGCGCATAATCTAGAGGTTTTGTGGATGAGTGAATACCTTTTGCGTATGGGAGCTTCTTGGATTTACCAAGTATGCAATCTTCACATGCGATGGTCTCTGATTTATCAGAGCACTGCAACAATCCCTTTTTCACAAGCTCTTTCATACTTCCTATAGCTGGATGGCCCAACCTGCTATGCCACAGATCCAAGCTACTGACCCCCACAACGTGAACTTCTCCTGAGTTACTTCTTTGCACAGTAGCACTCATATAATAGAGACTCCCCTTGCTCACTGCCCGCATGAGCACATTCCCTGCTCTGCAGACTTCCATCACTCCATCAGCCGAGGCAAAATTACAGCCCTTCTTCTCCAAAGAGCCAAGTGAAATCAAGTTTCTCTTTACATCTGGGATATATCTCACCCCACTCAAAGTAACCAAACTTTCATTTTAAACTTTCAACCTCATAGAACCTATGCCTTTGATGGAGCACACTTGGATCATTACCAAGTATAACAGAACCAAAAGTCTCAACAATATTATCAAACCATCCAAGATTTGGACTCATGTGAAAACTTCACCCTGAGTCCATAATCCAGGACCCACAATCCTTTCCATCCATCACATTCAGGGCCTCAGAAACCTCTTCATCTCCCACACTCTTGGCCGAGTTCACAACCTTTCCCCCACTATTCTCTGGCTTTCTCTTCCAAGCATAACAATCCTTCTTCAAGTGATCGGGTTTCTAGCACCAATGACAAGAACGGGTCTCGTTTTGATCATTGGTGGGGGTTTTGGAAGAATCTTGAGCTTTCTTGAACGGTTTCTTGCCCTTGAATTTCCTTACATTCAATCTTTCTGCACTTGCATCGCTAGGCTTTTGTAACGCCCGTACTTTTTAAGTACTAAATTAAAAAAAATGTTGTGAATTAGTTAAAATGAATTTCTGTCGTCAGGCTATGCTTCTCGTTATTTTTTCTTTGTTGGAGTTGGGAACAATGAAATTAATTAAAGTTTTCCGTGAACTTTAGTTAATAAAAAGATATGCGAAAAGTAAAAATTTGGGCTTCTCAATTAAATAAAGTCCAATGCTTTATTTTACAATTTGGCTTTGGGCTATTAAATTAAAAGAGATATCATTTGAGCCCAATTTCTTCATAGACTTTCTTTTTGCAAGCCCAATCCCTTGCTCTCTCTCAAGAAATGGAACGGCCACAGGTAGACTCTCAAGCTGCCATGACCTTCCACCTTCCACCTTCCATCTTCCATCTTCAATTCCACAATCAAGTTAAATGCATCGGTTTCTTCACTTATCTCCTTTCCTAACATCACAATAACAATCATTTACAATCTGAAATTTGCTAGCAAAACAATTGAGAGAGAAAGACGACAGAGAAAGAGCTTTTGGTTTCCAAATTTCTATCACCATAACTCCCGATAGGTCGAGGAACTGCCAAAGTTTTCGTTCAACATTCTTTCCAAATCGTAGGACCGTGGCAGAGAGTGACAACCATTTCAATCCACTCACAAGTTTTCTACAGAAGGTATACTTTGATACTCCTCACTTCCATCCTTGTTTCACAGACATACACATCATTCATCGGTATAGAAAACACAATCAATCAAACTTAATCCCACACGAACAACTCAAACATGAATCAATCGAACATCATGAATTAAACCCATCGCTGTAAAATGAAGTGCGAAACAACATAATTTGGTAAAGAGAACTTATCTTTCGGAGTTGTTCGGGTTGGTTTCGGGGCTGTTCGGAGGTGAATCGGGACTGTCCCGTTTGAAGTTGGGGACTGCGACCATGTTTCGGGGCTGCACGATCACCGACGGAGCAGCGGCTCTCGGCGACGATGGCAGCAGCCTGACCCGGAGGCGACAGCAGCAGCTCTTCTGGCGTCTGACGGAGGCAGCGGCTGGACGAATCGGCGAAAGCAGCAGCGTCCTCCCGCCGAGGAGCCGCAGCGGTGGCGGTGACCGGCGTCGATCTGGCGGTGAGAGTCGGAGGGAGGCGACGAATCGGGAGCTCTTTCAATTTGGGTGAGAATTTGAAAAGAGAGAATGAGGGAGAGAGAGAGAGGAGTTGACCGAGAGTGGTGGAGAATGGGAGTATATTTGGGTATTTGGGCTACTCTTTTTGGGCTCCTTATTTTAATTAAGATGGGCCACTTTTTTTATTGGGAGTTTGGGCTCATCAATTAAAATGGAGAAATAAGGTGGGTTGTTTGATAGTTACGTTTGTCTAGAAATAAAGTAGTCTTGGACCTTTTAAATAAATCTTTGGGCCAATAATTAATTGTAGGGAATTACTTAAGTAATTCTTGATTAATGTCAAGGATGAATGATATATCTTAAGTCCGAAATAAATATAATTTTGAATGGAAATAATTGCGATAATTTACTTATGCGCTTGAATAATTTTGAGGCTTCGTAATTCAATGCCGTGGAGGAAAACACAAGGAGCCAACGGAGGAAGTATTGGTGAAAGCGGCCGACCGGCGTCGCCCGTGACGCCTTGGGCGGCCGCCGAATAATCGAAAATGAACGTAAACCGAGCAACGAGCTAAAAGACTTTATTTAGAGTGCATGCATTCTAAATGTATTCTTTCTTGAGATTGATGTGCACTTTAATTTTCTCAAAAAGGTTGTTCGCACGCTCGTTAAAGTCGGATCGAGAAGCTTGTTAAGGAAATTACTAAGCTTTTGAGGTGGGCTTTATTACTTAAACTCTTTTATTTGCAATGATATGTATATGGTGAGACAAGGGTAGTTTAAATGTTATGTCATGCCGTATTTTATGTTTTGAATTGCCTATCTGATTGTCTACTAGGATAATGTCCTACTAGACTCTGATGGTTAACGAATTCGGGCCTGACTAGGGAGTGAGTCCCTACTCAGACTAGTGCACTGATGGGGATCGTGAGCCGTCCTTTGGGTCGGCCGACCCAGTAATCGAGTTTGTGGCCACATTCTCGTTTCACATGATGGTTCAGATATGGTACATGATGGAGGATGATGATGATGATGGGCTGCGCAGCCATGTTTTACGATGGAAATGATTTTAGTGTTTCTCGGTATTTTTTTAAAGTAAAACCCGAGTTTCACTCAATGATGGCTTGACATGCCTTTATTGATAAAATGTATTTTGGGCATGAGTTCACTGAGTGCATCAAGTACTCAACCCCTGCATGTGTTTTCCCTATGTGCAGGTTGAACGTTGACGAGGACGGAGGATGTTGAGCATTTGGACAAAGACCGCATTCAATAAATGTTCCGGTTGTTATTGTGTCTTCATACATAGTAGTAGCTAACTCTCAAATGCTTCCGCTATGCCAAGTTTTAAAACTCTTATGTTTTTCTTTAATATGTTGGACTATTTCCTTAAGAACCTTGTTGCTTCATGATTCCAAACTATAAGTTGGTAATAAAGTTTCATCTTTTGATTTACATGTCGTACCCCTTGATTGTTTCCCCTTTCTTCCCCGTTTCTTAATTCCCCCATTAGTCGCGACCCACCGTGCTTTCTATCCTTAGAAAGTACGGTCGTGACAGAATAGTATCAAAGCAATTTTTCCTTCCGCTCTGACCGAGAGTCTCTTATTCAATCAAGTCTAGACTCATTTCGCTAGACTAAAAGAGTATTCATTGAAGGCTCAACATTCCGTATCGCCGCGCTCAACAAAAGAGAAGGTAAAATGTTTTGAAATGAGGAATGTTTATGCAATTGATGTTGGACGTGATAATGAATGGAGTATGATTGAGATGTAGACTTCAAAGGCCTCAGATGTAGGCTAGTCATATCCGCGCGGACTATACTTTCTTTTAAGGCAATATATTTATCGATAGAACGAATGAGGCATAGAAAAGAGCGAATTCCAAGGGGTCATGAGATGACGAGACAATGGCAACCCTGTGAAGCACGACTTGTTCTAGTTCGAAAGATTGACGAGATTGCAAATTACTACGTTTCTTCATACCAGGGCGAGATGCTCGTACAAAAATAACGCACGAAACATCTATCCTTAGATGCTAACTTTAAAAGAAAGAATCATTTGGGTGAATGCAGAATTTAGACTAGTATGTGCTACAAATGTGGTGGAGTTGGACACTTGCCAAAGAGTGCCCGAGCAACAACAATGTTGGTTATGAGGAGACTACATGGGAACTCGAGGATAAAATGAAAGAGAAGTACCCGGAGCTGTTCGTTAGAGATAATCAAATTTCAGGACGAAATTTCTGTTAAGGTGGGTAGAATGTAACGCCCGTACTTTTTAAGTACTAAATTAAAAAAATGTTGTGAATTAGTTAAAATGAATTTTTGTCGTCATGCTATGCTTCTCGTTATTTTTTATTTGTTGGAGTTGGGAACGATGAAATTAATTAAAGTTTTCCGTGAACTTTAGTTAATAAAAAGATATGCGAAAAGTAAAAATTTGGGCTTCTCAATTAAATAAAGTCCATTTCTTTATTCTTCAATTTGGCTTTGGGCTATTAAATTAAAAGAGATATCTTTTGAGCCCAATTTCTTCATAGACTTTCTTTTTGCAAGCCCAATCCCTTGCCTCTCTCAAGAAATGGAACGGCCACAGGTAGACTCTCAAGCTGCCATGACCTTCCACCTTCCACCTTCCATCTTCCATTTTCAATTCTACAAAAAAGTTAAATGCATCGGTTTCTTCACTTATCTCCTTCCCTAACATCACAATAACAATCATTTACAATCTGAAATTTGTTAGCAAAACAATTAAGAGAGAAAGACGACAGAGAAAGAGCTTTTGGTTTCCAAATTTCTATCACCACAACTCCCGATAGGTCGAGGAACTGCCAAAGTTTTCGTTCAACATTCTTTCCAAATCGTAGGACCGTGGCAGAGGGTGACAACCATTTCAATCCACTCACAAGTTTTCTACAGAAGGTATACTTTGATACTCCTCACTTCCATCCTTGTTTCACAGACATACACATCATTCATCGGTATAGAAAACACAATCAATCAAACTCAATCCCACACGAACAACTCAAACATGAATCAATCGAACATCATGAATTAAACCCCTCGCTTTAAAACGAAGTGCGAAACAACATAATTTGGTAAAGAGAACTTATCTTTCGGAGTTGTTCGGGTTGGTTTCGGGGCTGTTCGAAGGTGAATCGGGACTGTCCCGTTTGAAGTTGGGGACTGCGACCATGTTTCTGGGCTGCACGATCACCGACGGAGCAGCGGCTCTCGGCGATGATGGCAGCAGCCTGACCCGGAGGCGACAACAGCAGCTCTTCTGGCATCTGACGGAGGCAGCGGCTGGACGAATCGGCGAAAGCAGCAGCGTCCTCCCGCCGAGTAGCAGCAGCAGTGGCGGTGACCGGGGTCGATCTGGCGGTGAGAGTCGGAGGGAGGCGACGAATCGGGAGCTCTTTCAATTTGGGTGAGAATTTGAAAAGAGAGAATGAGAGAGAGAGAGAGGAGTTGACCGAGAGTGGTGGAGAATGGGTGTATATTTGGGTATTTGGGCTACTCTTTTTGGGCTCCTTATTTTAATTAAGATGAGCCACTTTTTTTATTGGGAGTTTGGGCTCATCAATTAAAATGGAGAAATAAGGTGGGTTGTTTGATAGTTACGTTGGGCTAGAAATAAAGTAGTCTTGGACCTTTTAAATAAATCTTTGGGCCAATAATTAATTAAGATGAGCCACTTAAGTAATTCTTGATTAATGTCAGGATGAATGATATATCTCAAGTTCGAAATAAATATAATTTTGAATGGAAATAATTGCGATAATTTACTTATGCGCTTGAATAATTTTGAGGCTTCGTAATTCGATACCGTGGAGGAAAATACGAGGAGCCAACGGAGGAAGTATTGGTGAAAGCGGCCGACCTGCGTCGCCCGCGACGCCTTGGGCGGCCGCCGAATAATCGAAAATGAACGTAAACCGAGCAACGAGCTAAAAGACTTTAATTAGAGTGCATGCATTCTAAATGTATTCTTTCTTCAGATTGATGTGTACTTTAATTTTCTCAAAAAGGTTGTTCGCACGCTCGTTAAAGTCGGATCGAGAAGCTTGTTAAGGAAATTACTATGCTTTTGAGGTGGGCTTTATTACTTAAACTCTTTTAATTGCAATGATATGTATATGGTGAGATAAGGGTGGTTTAAATGTTATGTCATGCCGTATTTTATGTTTTGAATTGCCTATCTGATTGTCTACTAGGATAATTTCCTACTAGACTTTGATTGTTAACGAATTCGGGTCTGAGTAGGGAGTGAGTCCCTACTCAGACTAGTGCACTGATGGGATCGTGAGCCGTCCTTTAGGTCGGCCGGTCCAGTGATCGAGTTTGTGGCCACATTCTCGTTTCACATGATGGTTCAGATATGGTACATGATGGAGGAGGATGATGATGATGGGCTGCGCAACCATGTCTTACGATGGAAATGATTTTAGTGTTTCTATGCATTTTGTTAAAGTAAAACCCGAGTTTCACTCAATGATGGCTTGACATGCCTTTATTGATAAAATGTATTTTGGGCATGAGTTCACTGAGTGCATCAAGTACTCAACCCCTGCATGTGTTTTCCCTATGTGCAGGTTGAACGTTGACGAGGACGGAGGATGTTGAGCATTTGGACAAAGACCGCATTCAATAAATGTTCCGGTTGTTATTGTGTCTTCATACATAGTAGTAGCTAACTCTCAAATGCTTCCGCTATGCCAAATTTTAAAACTCTTATGTTTTTCTTTAATATGTTGGACTATTTCCTTAAGAACCTTGTTGCTTCATGATTCCAAACTATAAGTTGGTAATAAAGTTTCATCTTTTGATTTACATGTCGTACCCCTTGATTGTTTCCCCTTTCTTCCCCGTTTCTTAATTCCCCCATTAGTCGCGACCCACCGTGCTTTCTATCCTTAGAAAGTACGGTCGTGACAGAATAGTATCAAAGCAATTTTTCCTTCCGCTCTGACCGAGAGTCTCTTATTCAATCAAGTCTAGACTCATTTCGCTAGACTAAAAGAGTATTCATTGAAGGCTCAACATTCCGTATCGCCGCGCTCAACAAAAGAGAAGGTAAAATGTTTTGAAATGAGGAATGTTTATGCAATTGATGTTGGACGTGATAATGAATGGAGTATGATTGAGATGTAGACTTCAAAGGCCTCAGATGTAGGCTAGTCATATCCGCGCGGACTATACTTTCTTTTAAGGCAATATATTTATCGATAGAACGAATGAGGCATAGAAAAGAGCGAATTCCAAGGGGTCATGAGATGACGAGACAATGGCAACCCTGTGAAGCACGACTTGTTCTAGTTCGAAAGATTGACGAGATTGCAAATTACTACGTTTCTTCATACCAGGGCGAGATGCTCGTACAAAAATAACGCACGAAACATCTATCCTTAGATGCTAACTTTAAAAGAAAGAATCATTTGGGTGAATGCAGAATTTAGACTAGTATGTGCTACAAATGTGGTGGAGTTGGACACTTGCCAAAGTGTGCCCGAGCAACAACAATGCTGGTTATGAGGAGACTACATGGGAACTCGAGGATAAAATGAAAGAGAAGTACCCGGAGCTGTTCGTTAGAGATAATCAAATTTCAGGACGAAATTTCTGTTAAGGTGGGTAGAATGTAATGCCCGTACTTTTTAAGTACTAAATTAAAAAAATGTTGTGAATTAGTTAAAATGAATTTTTGTCGTCATGCTATGCTTCTCGTTATTTTTTATTTGTTGGAGTTGGGAACGATGAAATTAATTAAAGTTTTCCGTGAACTTTAGTTAATAAAAAGATATGCGAAAAGTAAAAATTTGGGCTTCTCAATTAAATAAAGTCCATTTCTTTATTCTTCAATTTGGCTTTGGGCTATTAAATTAAAAGAGATATCTTTTGAGCCCAATTTCTTCATAGACTTTCTTTTTGCAAGCCCAATCCCTTGCCTCTCTCAAGAAATGGAACGGCCACAGGTAGACTCTCAAGCTGCCATGACCTTCCACCTTCCACCTTCCATCTTCCATTTTCAATTCTACAAAAAAGTTAAATGCATCGGTTTCTTCACTTATCTCCTTCCCTAACATCACAATAACAATCATTTACAATCTGAAATTTGTTAGCAAAACAATTAAGAGAGAAAGACGACAGAGAAAGAGCTTTTGGTTTCCAAATTTCTATCACCACAACTCCCGATAGGTCGAGGAACTGCCAAAGTTTTCGTTCAACATTCTTTCCAAATCGTAGGACCGTGGCAGAGGGTGACAACCATTTCAATCCACTCACAAGTTTTCTACAGAAGGTATACTTTGATACTCCTCACTTCCATCCTTGTTTCACAGACATACACATCATTCATCGGTATAGAAAACACAATCAATCAAACTCAATCCCACACGAACAACTCAAACATGAATCAATCGAACATCATGAATTAAACCCCTCGCTGTAAAACGAAGTGCGAAACAACATAATTTGGTAAAGAGAACTTATCTTTCGGAGTTGTTCGGGTTGGTTTCGGGGCTGTTCGAAGGTGAATCGGGACTGTCCCGTTTGAAGTTGGGGACTGCGACCATGTTTCTGGGCTGCACGATCACCGACGGAGCAGCGGCTCTCGGCGATGATGGCAGCAGCCTGACCCGGAGGCGACAACAGCAGCTCTTCTGGCATCTGACGGAGGCAGCGGCTGGACGAATCGGCGAAAGCAGCAGCGTCCTCCCACCGAGTAGCAGCAGCAGTGGCGGTGACCGGGGTCGATCTGGCGGTGAGAGTCGGAGGGAGGCGACGAATCGGGAGCTCTTTCAATTTGGGTGAGAATTTGAAAAGAGAGAATGAGAGAGAGAGAGAGGAGTTGACCGAGAGTGGTGGAGAATGGGTGTATATTTGGGTATTTGGGCTACTCTTTTTGGGCTCCTTATTTTAATTAAGATGAGCCACTTTTTTTATTGGGAGTTTGGGCTCATCAATTAAAATGGAGAAATAAGGTGGGTTGTTTGATAGTTACGTTGGGCTAGAAATAAAGTAGTCTTGGACCTTTTAAATAAATCTTTGGGCCAATAATTAATTAAGATGAGCCACTTAAGTAATTCTTGATTAATGTCAAGGATGAATGATATATCTCAAGTTCGAAATAAATATAATTTTGAATGGAAATAATTGCGATAATTTACTTATGCGCTTGAATAATTTTGAGGCTTCGTAATTCGATACCGTGGAGGAAAATACGAGGAGCCAACGGAGGAAGTATTGGTGAAAGCGGCCGACCTGCGTCGCCCGCGACGCCTTGGGCGGCCGCCGAATAATCGAAAATGAACGTAAACCGAGCAACGAGCTAAAAGACTTTAATTAGAGTGCATGCATTCTAAATGTATTCTTTCTTCAGATTGATGTGTACTTTAATTTTCTCAAAAAGGTTGTTCGCACGCTCGTTAAAGTCGGATCGAGAAGCTTGTTAAGGAAATTACTAAGCTTTTGAGGTGGGCTTTATTACTTAAACTCTTTTAATTGCAATGATATGTATATGGTGAGATAAGGGTGGTTTAAATGTTATGTCATGCCGTATTTTATGTTTTGAATTGCCTATCTGATTGTCTACTAGGATAATGTCCTACTAGACTTTGATTGTTAACGAATTCGGGTCTGAGTAGGGACAGTGCACTGATGGGATCGTGAGCCGTCCTTTGGGTCGGCCGGTCCAGTGATCGAGTTTGTGGCCACATTCTCGTTTCACATGATGGTTCAGATATGGTACATGATGGAGGAGGATGATGATGATGGGCTGCGCAACCATGTCTTACGATGGAAATGATTTTAGTGTTTCTATGCATTTTGTTAAAGTAAAACCCGAGTTTCACTCAATGATGGCTTGACATGCCTTTATTGATAAAATGTATTTTGGGCATGAGTTCACTGAGTGCATCAAGTACTCAGCCCCTGCATGTGTTTTCCCTATGTGCAGGTTGAGCTGTAATAGCCGAGACCTAGATTCTCGAGAACTCTTGAGAAATAAATACCAGCTTTTATTTATTTTACAATGTGAATAAAAGAATATTTGTTATTCCTTGAGTAATCAAAAGACACATATTAGAACTTCCGTTAAGACACAAAACCAGAAGGGGGTCGTTTATTTCTTAAGTAACACGATGAAGTATACACCCCGAGCTAAGTCAATAATCTACAGTTTTACAACGAGAGCAAAAGGAAATGAAATACACACTAGTTAACTATTACAAAATAGGAAGAAAAGAGAAACTAGTTTTGGGCCTTCTCCTTAGCTTGTTTTAGCCCAGGTTTCCGACGGCCTGTTGGGCCAAGTCGACGAGACAGCAGTCGGAAGGAACCAGTCTCTTGTCCTTGCCAGAAACAACAAGATAAACAAGAAGATACATAAGACACTAAAGCTTTTAGTTGGCAAAATAAGCAAGGATAAGGAACAAACCTACTTTAAGCTTTGAAGACCAAAACTTACCGAAAAAGGAAGGTAAGAGGCTGCATTATCCCTGAACTCCACGGCTCACACCAGCCAAACCAGCAGCCACCTGCACTCCAGCTAGTACCTGCGAGAGGGGTACACATTTGCAGTTAAAGTGTGCAGCAAATAATACAAGAAATAGGCACAACTTTCGGTTATAATATCAGGGCACAACCAGGAGCCAAAGGCTCATCCAACTCACGAGTACACCCTGCGATTTTATTGTAGAGGGAACAACTACTGCCCAGCTAACAATTTCAGCCAAGTACATCAGCCATTGTGCAGCTTTCAGTTACAAGCTGTGCATAAATATGCCAATCTCCCCCTCAGTTACATCCTCCATCACACAAAAAACTACTCACCAAATTGAGCAGCAAGTGGAGGAGGGAGGAAGATCAAGGCTAGCAAAGGGGAACGACTTAACATTGTGAGGAAAAGGTAACCTCACTCAGTCCCAGCTCATTTTGTTTTCCATATCATCATGTAGGGATTCAAGACATGTTAGAATGTTACCACTCAGTTTTGGAACAACATGATAGTCATAGGGTATTATAACATAAAGTATATGCATAGCAACCACTTGAACCCTACTAGAGACGATCTCATGTTTAGTGAACAAATAAGACACCAGTGACCATATCAGCTTAAACCCCTAAGATTCCTCATTCATGTGCACCTATGAACACCAAATCAAGAAATCCACACAAACTTAAAAGATCTAGACAACCTACTGCCGTCTCCCTCGAATGGCAGATACAATCTGTCCAATTCTCAAACCATGGGATAAGAACAAAATCTACCCTAAAGGAATCAACCAAATAGGCTAAGATAGAAGGCTTAGCTTGAGGGTTGAGGATCCCTGGTTCTGGACGCCGGCAGGGATAGCCGCGAGAAGAATCCGCGGAACGACGAAGGACGAGCTAGGGCCGTCATCGTGAGCGGCCAGCAGCGGCGGCGACGCGGGTCTGGAAAGTGGGCCAAGCAGCGTATGCCCCAGCCGGGAGCGTCGGTGACGAAGCTAGGTGCCGAGGATAGGGAGCGCCAGCGGCTGAGAAGGACGGTGGACTGGAGTGGTGACGCTCCGGTGGCCCGACGAAGCCTCAATCGATGAGCTAGGGTTCTTCTGGTTTGAGTATGAATCTTCGGGAAGGAGAAGAACATCCAGCGGCGTGAGAAGGGCGCCGTCCGGAGCAGCGACCGACGGGCGACGAAGAAGGAGGCACCGCTGCCTTCCCATCAACAGAAATCCCCTTCTAGTTAGGGTGTGCTTCCACTTTGTTTTTGTTGAGGAAATGAATTGAGGAAGAAAGAAAGGGGGGGGAGGGGGGCCGATGGATTGGAGTAACGGTTGGGCCTTGCCCATTAAAATAGAAATCGGGCCTCCTCAAAGGAAATAGAATCTGGGCCGATTTCTTAAGAAATAAGAATTTTTAGCCTGAGAATTTAACTATTAGAACCATTAATTTGGTTGAAGCCTTTATCCTAGAGTTATTCAAAGTATAAGAGATTAATTCCTAAGCCACGGAAGAGAAGAATTTTTTTAGCCATGTTGAAATAATATTCAATAAAGAATTAAAGCGGATTTTATTAGCCAAGTAAGTATTTCAAAATACTTAAAGAAAATAATCTAGGAAATTTATTATACCCGAACAGATCGACTAGATTCAGAATAAATTAAATCGCCGATTTAATTAAAGATTTAAGACTTCTAATTTAGAAGGCAAGAAGTAAGATAATAAGCACACGCTTAGGCATGCATACATGCAAGATAAATAATTACTTAAAGCCTAATTTCAGTATATTAATTTTTGTAAAGGGACGTCGTCGCACGACGCGTAATCTCAGGATAGGAAAGCGCCCGGTTGCAAGAGTTTAAGCAATTGAGGTGGGCCTTCTCTTCTTTCTTTTAAAGAATGTTTTATGTGAAAACATGATTATGTGAATGAGTTGTCATGCCATGTTTTGTTTTATGATTGTCTATCTGTTGGCTATGCCAACCCAGTTAAATCGAATTCGGGTCCCAGTAGGTCAGTAAATCCTACTCGGACTAGTGTACACATAAGGACCGTGAGCTAGCGCCAGGTTGGCCGGTCCAGGGGTCGTGTGCTAGCACCAAGTTGGCCGGCCCAGTGATCGTGGAATGTGGCCACATTTCCGATTTACGCATTGAGATATGGTATATCATCAGAAGTTTAAAAGACTGCAGTCTATTTTCAGAAAGAAATAACAGTTTTAGTGACCGGGACTTATTTTCAGAAAAACCCCGTGTTCACTCAGCTTGGCTGACAACTAAAAGAAAACAGTTTTCGGCATAAGCCCACTGAGTATATCAAGTACTCAGCCATGCATATTGTTTTCCTTAATGTGCAGGTTGATCAGTCGAAGCAGAGGAGGTGTTGGGACAGAAGACCAAATAAGTAGGAAGATAGCTGGTATAGTATGTCTTCTTACATATTACATCTGTCTTGGTACTCTACCGTTGCGCAAATTTGGAACTTTCATTTAGCAAAGACAATTTTCCATAGCTACTCTGATTCAGTATGATTTGTACCCTCAACACATTTCAGACAATGTTTCTTTTGATTTAAGCATCTTATGATGAGTTGAGACAGTTTCAGTAAGTTTTAGTCGCGATATAGCTACACTTTCTTTGACTAGGGAGATGTGGTCGTGACATAGTGGTATCAGAGCCCTTTTCTTTCGCTCTGACCCAAGAACCTTCCTTCTAAGCTTCAGTCCAGAACAGTAGTCCTAGGCTAGGAAGTGAACATAATGATCAGTACAAGATCCCAACACCTCAGCTCGACATGATCAACTGCACCAGAAACAGGGGTCGACGCCCGCTCGTCCAGAAAAGAGAATTTTAAAGAAAAAAAAATAATAAATATTTTTCCGGTTTGAGAAGAAAAATGAAATTTTCAAAGTTTTTTTTAAAAAAAAAAATTTTCACAGCCCTAAATGGGAACGAAAATGTTTATTTGAAATGTTTGCAAGAAGCAACGTGATAGCTGATACTTTGCATGAGATATGCTTAAAGTATCTGTGATTTATGAGCTTGACATGAATGTATAGGTGTCATGTGGACTATATATGCGAACCTAGAGTGCTTTAGAGAAGTACCTCAGGTGAGACATATAGGACCAAGTACTAGCAGAATGAGAATTTGTTACCGCCTTCCAGGGTGACGAGACCAACTGAACTCATCAGTTAGGGAGAACCCCTAATTCCACGGAATTTCGAGAAAGCAACAACGAACTAGAAAGTACCAACGTACGATCTTTAGACAACAACGAAAGGAAGTCCATTCCTTAGAACACGGATTTTACGCAAATAGATATATATGTATACTAGCCGGTTATAAGATATAGCCACAGACAGACCTAGTACAACCTCTTCGAGAGACAGCGACTCAGTTCATACCACCTGGGAAGCGAGCGGTTTCGTAGCCTGCCACCTCTGGCCTTGACGAGAGCGGCAGATGGGGTATTCGAGGAGGGACAGTCGTCCCAAGTTCCCGGCCGTCGCAGAGGTAAGGCAGAGATGTGGGACATGTCGGAGTCCAGCGACGAGATTGAGCCGATGGAGAGTGGCACCGGAGGTGGAGAGAGCGAAGAGGATCCCGAGGAGGATCCAGAGGAAGAGGATCCCGAGGAGGATCCAGAGGAAGAGGATCCTAAGGAGGATATGGTAGGGGATGATGACGACGACGAGGAGCCACAGACTGGCGGCCTCGCGGACCTGATGACGGAGGTCAATCCACCACAGCCTCTCGAGCCTCCACCAGAGATTCCTCCACCCCCTATGGAGCCTTATCATGAGGAGCTGTAGCTGCCACTCCATCCGGTAGACCAGGCTTTCTACAAGGGTCTATATCTATACGCAAAGCATGTGGATCCAGACTTTGCCGCCGACCCAGCGTACCAGTGGCGCCCTACGTGACCCCAGTAGTTCCATAGCCTGTCGTCGTTTCCAAGGACGAGGAGGAGCTGTGGTCACCGATCGAGATGCTCTTCCAAGGGACGAGCCACGGCGACCCAGTATGGATCAGTAGCGACTCGGAGTAGGGTCGGTCGGAGGGGTCATAGCCATGCTAGCATAGTAGATTAGTTTCCCTTTCTTTTGTAGAACTCTGATGTCGTCATATGTAACATATATTAAGTCCTCGCGTGAGGCAATTTTCCCTACTTTATGATGAATGCATATGACGTTACTCAAATTATGACTCCTACTTGTTTATTTACGCATATGCATGAAAGAAAATGCATGAGATATGAAATGAATCCTAAGGAAAAAAAAGGGGACTGTGCGAATGAAGAAATTGAATAACTAGTACTGATATCGTCTTGTAAACAGAATGCCTCCTAGAAGAAAAGCGGGCAGACCAAGAAGGTACGCGCAAGTACCAGAGCATGTACCCCGGAGAGACCAAGCTGGGGAAGCAGGAGCCCCACAGCCACCTCCTCCTCCACCACCTCCTGCACTGCAGGAGAGACGAGTGGAAGAGACTTTTCTCAAACAGAATCCACCAGTCTTCAATGGTCTGGGGGACCCATCCACAGCAGAGACCTGGATGCGTGCGATTGAGCGCATCTTTGATTTTCTTCGGTGCACCGACCGAGAGCGACTCTCATGTGTGAAGTTTCAGCTGGTTGAGTCTGCCGTCTTCAGGTGGGAAGCCAGGCGGAAGATTATGACTCGTGAACAGTTGGAGCACCTGACCTGGGAGGAGTTTAAGAATGAACTGTATGGAAAGTATATTCCCAAGAGCTATCGCAAGGCCAAGGAAGTGGAGTTCTACAGCCTCAAGCAGGGAAAGATGTCGGTGACCGAGTACGATAGGTTGTTCTGCGATATGTCACGCTACGCACCTGGACTAGTGGACACGGACGAGAAAATGGCAGAAAAGTTCTGCACTGGCCTGAGATCAGAGATAAGGATGGCTCTGGCCAGTCATGGAGGTCTGTCCTATGTCGAGTCACTGGGCCGAGCCCTGGACATCGAGGCACCCATGCCCAAAGAGAGGCCGACTACGCAGGTCACCACCGCCCCACCGCTGCCACAACAGCAGCTCCCTTGAGAAAAGAGGAAGTGGGAAGGAGACCGAGTTTCGACTGATGCTAAGAAGCCACAATTCGTTCCAAGGCCACAACAAAACGGTTGGCAACAGATTGCCCCAACTCAAAATATGGAGCGCCGAACTCAACCACCTCGATGTGCAAGATGCTCGAGGAAACATGACGGCGAGTGCAAGGCCGGGACAGATGGATGTTTCCACTGTGGGCAGAAGGGACATTTTGCCAGAAACTGCCCGAGCAAGGCGATCGGGACTGGAAGACAGCGTTCGCAACTGCGAGCACTCCAGGTTGAACAAGAGAAAGAGAGTGCAGCACTCCCTGCACCACAGCCTCGGTGACAACTACGTCCGAGACTCCCCCCACAGGCAAGAGCCTTTGCACTGCAGCAGAAGCAGGCCAAGGCCGAGAAGGGGAAACAGGAGCAAGGCAACCTGGCAGGTATGGGAACTCTCCTCAACGTACCTATTGCCATTTTGTTTGACACTGGTGCATCGCACTCGTTTATATCAGCATCTTGTGTGGATACTTTGAACTTGCCTACGGATGTGATGGAACATAGGATGAGGGTGTCCTCACCCGTAGGAGGCCTTATAGACATCACACGAACGTGCTCGAGCATAAAATTTTCTATGGGAAACCTGAACCTAGTAGCTCATAACTTGCATGTGATGTTGATGTGGAGCGTCGACATCATACTAGGAATGGACTGGTTTGCTGAAAACCACACTACCATCCGTTGTAAGGAGAGACAGATAGCATTGCAGTACCCCGGGACAAAACCCGTAATTTTCCATGGGATCTCCATGAGGAAACGGAAGTCGATTGTTTCTGCCCTACAAGCAACAGCCATGATGAGGAAGGGGTGCCCTGCATACCTCGTCTACTTGAACGAAGAAGAGAAAAGGGACAGGAAAATCGAGGACGTAGCGATAGTACGAGAATATCCTGACGTCTTTCCAGGAGAACTACCAGGCTTGCCGCCAGACAGGAAATTGGAGTTCACCATCGATCTAGAACCAGGATCGGCTCCAATATCAAAGGAGTTAGAGGAACTCAAGATGCAATTACAAGAACTACTTGACCTGGGTTTCATCCGACCCAGTGTGTCGCCGTGGGGCGCACCAGTGCTATTCATAAAGAAGAAAGATGGCACCCTGAGAATGTGTATCGACCATCGAGAGCTGAACAAGATAACCCTCAAGAACAAGTATCCTTTACCGAGGATCGATGACCTCTTCGATCAGCTGCAAGGAGCTGGAGTTTTCTCAAAAATGGACTTGAGGTCGGGTTATCATCAGCTAAGAGTTCGACAAGACGATATACCAAAGACTGCATTCCGCACTAGATATGGCCATTATGAGTTCTCGGTAATGCCTTTTGGGCTTACCAATGCTCCAGCTGTGTTCATGGACCTGATGAACCGAGTATTCCACCCATACTTGGACAAGTTCGTTCTAGTCTTTATAGATGATGTGCTCATCTACTCGAAGAACGAGAAGGAACACGAGGAACATTTGAGGGCCACCTTAGAAACGTTAAGAGCCGAGAAACTCTATGCTAAGTTCAGCAAGTGTGAGTTCTGGCTTAACGAAGTGAATTTCCTTGGACACATAGTGACAGCAGAAGGGATCTGAGTAGACCCGCTAAAATTGAAGCCGTGCAACTTTGGCAGTCACCAGCGACGCCTAATGAAATTCGGAGTTTCCTAGAACTGGCAGGATACTACCGAAGGTTCATTGAGGGATTTTCAAGTTTCCAGTTGCTGAAGGAAAAGTTGACCACAGCGCCAGTTCTAGCCGTGCCAGAAGCGGGAGTCGACTATGTGGTGTATACAGATGCATCGAAGGTCGGACTCGGGTGCGTGCTGATGTAGAAGGGCAAGGTGATAGCATATGCGTCACGCCAGTTGAGGCCGCACGAGTTGAACTTCCCGACGCACGACCTGGAATTAGCAGCAGTGGTACATGCTTTGAAGATTTGGAAACATCACCTCTGTGGAGTCCGGTGTGAGATCTTCACAGATCATAAGAGTCTCAAATTCTTCTTTGAGCAGAAGGACCTGAATATGAGACAACGCAGATGGCTAGAACTAGTCAAAGACTACGACTGTGGTATAAATTACCACCCAGGCAAAGCCAATGTGGTAGCAGATGCCTTGAGCAGAAAGACTGCGCCTCAAGTGGCTACTTTCCTCACACAAGAGGAAGAGCATATCCGGGAATTCGCCAAGATGCGACTGGAGATAGTAAGGGCCCCGGAGACAGTGGACAGCAAGATTTCCACCTTGGTCATAGAACCAGATTTAAGAGCCAGAATCATTGACGCCCAAAGAGACGATGAAGCCCTAGAAAATGTTCGTCTTAGAGTGAGGACCGAAAAGGGAGATGGTTACCGCGAAGAGGCAGATAATGCTCTCGCTTTCAAAGGGAGATTATGCGTACCCAACAAGGAGGCACTTAGGAACGAGATCATGAGTGAAGCTCATGAGACACCCTACACTGCCCATCCTGGAAGTACGAAGATGTATCAGGACTTGAAGAAGCAATTTTGGTGGGATGGCATGAAGAGAAGCATAGCATCGTTTGTAGAGAGATGCCTGGCTTGCCAGCAAGTGAAGGCTTTGCATCAATGACCCTATGGGAAGTTGCAGCCTCTCGAGATTCCAGAATGGAAATGGGAGCATATAGCAATGGATTTTGTGACAGGATTGCCAAAATCACAGCGAGGAAACACTGTCATCTGGGTGATTATAGATCGCCTCACCAAAAGTGATCACTTCATACCAATTCGTATCACATACGGATCGGAAAAGTTTTCACAAATTTATGTGCAAGAGATCGTGCGCCTGCATGGCGTACCAGTAACGATCACCTCAGATCGAGATTCAAAATTTACTTCTAGATTTTGGATGAGCCTACAGCGAGAGTTAGACACTCGGTTGAATTTCAGCACAGCATTCCATCCACAGACGGACGGACAGTCTGAAAGGACGATTCAGACATTGGAAGATATGTTAAGAGTCGTAGTGCTTGATCGTGGGGTAAGCTGGGAGACAGTACTTCCATCTATAGAGTTTGCTTACAACAACAGTTACCAGGCAACTATTGATATGGCCCCGTATGAGGCACTCTATGGGAAAAAGTGTAGATCACCACTCTACTGGGATGAAGTTGGTGAGAGAAGGATTCTCGGATCAGACTCGGTAGAGAAAATGATAGAAACTGTTCGACAGATCCGAGGAAGAATCAAAGAAGCTCAAGATAGACAGAAGTCCTATGCAGATGCTCGCAGAACGGATTTACAGTTCAAAGCAGGGGATAAGGTCTTTCTGAAAGTATCCCCATCGAAAGGGATAACCAGATTTGGCGTCAAGGGCAAGCTGAAACCACGTTTTATCAGACCTTACGAGATCCTAGAAACAGTCGGCCCTGTGGTGTACAGATTAGCACTCCCACCAAGTTTCGGGAATGTTCACAATGTGTTTCATGTATCACAGTTGAGGAAGTACGTGTTTGACCCCAAACACATAGTACACCAAGAGGAAATGGTGTTAGAACCAGATTTGAGCTATGAAGAAAAGCCGGAAGCAATTCTGGATAGAAAAGTGAAAGAACTGAGAAATAAAAATATTGTAACATTGAAAGTCCTATGGAAGCATCACGGCCGCGAGGAGGCGACGTGGGAGCTCTAGGACCAGATGAAAAAGAAGTATCCACAGCTTTTTGCCTAACCGAGATAAAATTTCGGGGCGAAATTTTTGTTAAGGGGGGTAGAATGTAATAGTCGAGACCTAGATTCTCGAGAACTCTTGAGAAATAAATACCAGCTTTTATTTATTTTACAATGTGAATGAAAGAATATTTGTTATTCCTTGAGTAATCAAAAGACACATATTAGAACTTCCGTTAAGACACGGAACCAGAAGGGGGTTGTTTATTTCTTAAGTAACACGATGAAGTATACACCCCGAGCTAAGTCAATAATCTACAGTTTTACAACGAGAGCAAAAGGAAATGAAATACACACTAGTTAACTATTACAAAATAGGAAGAAAAGAGAAACTAGTTTTGGGCCTTCTCCTTAGCTTGTTTTAGCCCAGGTTTCCGACGGCCCGTTGGGCCAAGTCGATGAGACAACAGTCGGAAGGAACCAGTCTCTTGTCCCTGCCAGAAACAACAAGATAAACAAGAAGATACATAAGACACTAAGGTAAAATAAGCAAGGATAAGGAACAAACCTACTTTAAGCTTTGAAGACCAAAACTTACCGAAAAAGGAAGGTAAGAAACTGCATTATCCCTGCACTCCACGGCTCACACCAGCCAAACCAGCAGCCACCTGCACTCCAGCTAGTACCTGCGAGAGGGGTACACATTTGCAGTTAAAGTGTGCAGCAAATAATACAAGAAATAGGCACAACTTTCGGTTATAATATCAGGGCACAACCAGGAGCCAAAGGCTCATCCAACTCACGAGTACACCCTGCGATTTTATTGTAGAGGGAACAACTACTGCCCAGCCAACAATTTCAGCCAAGTACATCAGCCATTGTGCAGCTTTCAGTTACAAGCTGTCCATAAATATGCCAATCTCCCCCTCAGTTACATCCTCCATCACACAAAAAACTACTCACCAAATTGAGCAGCAAGTGGAGGAGGGAGGTAGATCAAGGCTAGCAAAGGGGAACGACTTAGCATTGTGAGGAAAAGGTAACCTCACTCAGTCCCAGCTCATTTTGTTTCCATATCATCATGTAGGGATTCAAGACATGTTAGAATGTTACCACTCAGTTTTGGAACAACATGATAGTCATAGGGTATTATAACATAAAGTATATGCATAGCAACCACTTGAACCCTACTAGAGACGATCTCATGTTTAGTGAACAAATAAGACACCAGTGACCATATCAGCTTAAACCCCTAAGATTCCTCATTCATGTGCACCTATGAACACCAAATCAAGAAATCCACACAAACTTAAAAGATCTAGACAACCTACTGCCGTCTCCCTCGAAGGGCAGATACAATCTGTCCAATTCTCAAACCATGGGATAAGAACAAAATCTACCCTAAAGGAATCAACCAAATAGGCTAAGATAGAAGGCTTAGCTTGAGGGTTGAGGATCCCTGGTTCTGGACGCCGGCAGGGATAGCCGCGAGAAGAATCCGCAGAACGACGAAGGATTAGCTAGGGCCGTCATCGTGAGCGGCCAGCAGCGGCGGCAACGCGGGTCTGGGAAGTGGGCAGAGCAGCGTCTGCCCCAGCCTGGAGCGTCGGTGACGGAGCTAGGTGCCGAGGATAGGGAGCGCCGGCGGCTGAGAATGACGGTGGACTGGAGTGGTGACGCTCCGGTGGCCCGATGAAGCCTCAATCGATGAGCTAGGGTTCTTCTGGTTTGAGTATGAATCTTTGGGAAGGAGAAGAACATCCGGCGGCGTGAGAAGGCGCCGACCGGAGAAGCGACCGATGGGCGACAAAGAAGAAGGCGCCGCTGCCTTCCCATCGACGGAAATCCCCTTTTAGTTAGGGTGTGCTTCCATTTTGTTTTTGTTGAGGAAATGAATTGAGGAAGAAAGAAAGGGGGAGAGGGGGGCCGATGGATTGGAGTAATAGTTGGGCCTTGCCCATTAAAATAGAAATCGGGCCTCCTCAAAGGAAATAGAATCTGGGCCGATTTCTTCAGAAATAAGAATTTTGGGCTTGAGAATTTAACTATTAGAACCATTAATTTGGTTGAAGCCTTTATCCTATAGTAATTCAAAGTATAAGAGATTAATTCCTCAGCCATGGAAGAGAAGAATATTTTTAGCCCTGTTGAAATAATATTCAATAAAGAATTAAAGTGGATTTTATTAGCCAAGTATTTCAAAATACTTAAAGAAAATAATCTAGGAAATTTATTATACCCGAACAGATCGACCAGATTCAGAATAAATTAAATCGTAGATTTAATTAAAGATTTAAGACTTCTAATTTAGAAGGCAAGAAGTAAGATAATAAGAACACGCTTAGGCATGCATACATGCAAGATAAATAATTACTTAAAGCCTAATTTCAGTATATTAATTTTTGTAAAGGGACGTCGTCGCAGGACGCGTAATCTCAGGATAGGAAAGCGCCCGGTTGCAAGAGTTTAAGCAATTGAGGTGGGCTTTCTCTTCTTTTTTTAAAGAGTGTTTTATGTGAAAACATGATTATTTGAATTAGTTGTCATGCCATGTTTTGTTTTATGATTGCCTATCTGTTGGCTATGCCAACCCAGTTAAATCGAATTCGGGTCCCAGTAGGTCAGTAAATCCTACTCGGACTAGTGTACACATAAGGACCGTGAGCTAGCGCCAGGTTGGCCGGTTCAGGGGTCGTGTGCTAGCGCCAGGTTGGCCGGCCCAGTGATCATGGAATGTGGCCACATTTCTGATTCACGCATTGAGATATGGTATATCATCAGAAGTTTAAAAGACTGCAGTCTATTTTCAGAAAGAAATAACAGTTTTAGTGACCGGGACTTATTTTCAGAAAAACCCCGTGTTCACTCAGCATGGCTGACAACTAAAAGAAAACAGTTTTCGGCATAAGCCCACTGAGTATATCAAGTACTCAGCCCTGCATATTGTTTTCCTTAATGTGCAGGTTGATTAGTCGAAGCTGAGGAGGTGTTGGGACAGAAGACCAAATAAGTAGGAAGATAGCTGGTGTAGTATGTCTTCATACATATTACATATGTCTTGGTACTCTTCCGTTGCGCAAATTTAGCAAAGACAATTTTCCAACACATTTCAGTATGATTTGTACCCTCAACACATTTCAGACAATGTTTCTTTTGATTTAAGCATCTTATGATGAGTTGAGACAGTTTCAGTAAGTTTTAGTCGCGATATAGCTACACTTTCTTTGACTAGGGAGATGTGGTCGTGGCATGAGCATTGACGAGGACGGAGGATGTTGAGCATTTGGACAAGACCGCATTCAATAAATGTTCCGGTTGCTATTGTGTCTTCATACATAGTAGTAGCTAACTCTCAAATGCTTCCGCTATGCCAAGTTTTAAAACTCTTATGTTTTTCTTTAATCTGTTGGACTATTTCCCTAAGAACCTTGCTGCTTCGTGATTCCAAACTATAAGTTGTTAATAAAGTTTCATCTTTTGATTTACATGTCGTACCCCTTGATTGTTTCCCCTTTCTTCCCCGTTTCTTAATTCCCCCATTAGTCGTGACCCACCGTACTTTCTATCCTTAGGAAGTGCGGTAGTGACAGAATGGTATCAGAGCAATTTTTCCTTCCGCTCTGGACCGAGAGTCTCTTATTCAATCTAGTCTAGACTCATTTCGCTAGACTAAAAGAGTATTCATTGAAGGCTCAACATTCCGTATCACCGCGCTCAACAAAAGAGAAGGTAAAATGTTTTGAAATGAGGAATGTTTATGCAATTGATGTTGGACGTGATAATGAATGGAGTATGATTGAGATGTAGACTTCAAAGGCCTCAGATGTATGCTAGTCATATCCGCGCGGACTATACTTTCTTTTAAGGCAATATATTTATCGATGGAACGAATGAGGCATAGAAAAGAGCGAATTCCAAGGGGTGATGAGATGACGAGACAATGGCAACCATGTGAAGCACGACTTGTTCTAGTTCGAAAGATTAACGAGATTGCAAATTACTACGTTTCTTCATACCAGGGCGAGATGCTCGAACAAAAATAACGCACGAAACATCTATCCTTAGATGCTAACTTTAAAAGAAAGAATCATTTGGGTGA
The DNA here is from genome assembly GCF_004379255.2 of Salvia splendens. Taxonomy (NCBI): domain Eukaryota; kingdom Viridiplantae; phylum Streptophyta; class Magnoliopsida; order Lamiales; family Lamiaceae; genus Salvia; species Salvia splendens. The sequence continues at coordinate 21,536,235 of NC_056047.1, read as the reverse complement.
ATGCAGAATTGAGACTAGTATGTGCTACAAATGTGGTGGAGTTGGACACTTTGCCAAAGAGTGCCCGAGCAACAACAATGCTGGTTATGAGGAGACTACATGGGAACTCGAGGATAAATGAAAGAGAAGTACCCGGAGCTGTTCGTTAGAGATGAGCAAATTTCGGGACGAAATTTCTGTTAAGGTGGGTAGAATGTAACGCCCGTACTTTTTAAGTACTAAATTAAAAAAAATGTCGTGAATTAGTTAAAATAAATTTCTGTCGTCATGCTATGCTTCTCGTTATTTTTTCTTTGTTGGAGTTGGGAACGATGAAATTAATTAAAATTTTCCGTGAACTTTAGTTAATAAAAAGATATGCGAAAAGTAAAAATTTGGGCTTCTCAATTAAATAAAGTCCAATTCTTTATTCTACAATTTGGCTTTGGGCTATTAAATTAAAAGAGATATCTTTTGAGCCCAATTTCTTCATAGACTTTCTTTTTGCAAGCCCAATCCCTTGCCTCTCTCAAGAAATGGAACGGCCACAGGTAGACTCTCAAGCTGCCATGACCTTCCACCTTCCACCTTCCATCTTCCATTTTCAATTCTACAAAAAAGTTAAATGCACCGGTTTCTTCACTTATCTCCTTCCCTAACATCACAATAACAATCATTTACAATCTGAAATTTGTAAGCAAAACAATTAAGAGAGAAAGACGACAGAGAAAGAGCTTTTGGTTTCCAAATTTCTATCACCACAACTCCCGATAGGTCGAGGAACTGCCAAAGTTTTCGTTCAACATTCTTTCCAAATCATAGGACCGTTGACGAGGACGGAGGATGTTGAGCATTTGGACAAAGACCGCATTCAATAAATGTTCCGGTTGCTATTGTGTCTTCATACATAGTAGTAGCTAACTCTCAAATGCTTCCGCTATGCCAAGTTTTAAAACTCTTATGTTTTTCTTTAATCTGCTGGACTATTTCCCTAAGAACCTTGTTGCTTCGTGATTCCAAACTATAAGTTGGTAATAAAGTTTCATCTTTTGATTTACATGTCGTACCCCTTGATTGTTTCCCCTTTATTCCCCGTTTCTTAATTCCCTCATTAGTGGCGACCCACCGTGCTTTCTATCCTTAGGAAGTGCGGTCGTGACAGCTTTATCTCACCCTTCTGCAATTCTTTCACCCTTCCAATAGGGTAATGGATCCCTCACGGCCATATAGAATCGCATCACGAAGCTGATCGTACGAGCGTGGAAGCGCATTCAGCAACAAGATGGCTTTATCCTCTTCACCGATCGTTAGATCGATGTTCTCAAGGTTGTCCATTTCCTTGTTGAAATCCTCTAACTGCTCCAATACTCCTTTTCCTTCCAAGAATTTGTAAGAGTAAAGGCGTTGTTTCATAAACAACCTATTCGCTAGAGACTTCGTGAGATAGAGCTCCTCCAATCTTGTCAAAATGCCTGCCGCACTCTTCTCCTTTGCGACCTCACGCAACTCCTTATCAGCGAGGCAAAGCACAATAGCACTATGCGCTTTCGCCTCGACTTCAGCTCGTTTCAGAGTGGCCTTCTCATCAAGAACCCTCTTCTCTTTGGAATCCTTCGCTTCAACTTCCAGCGCCGATGCCAAACCTTGTTGAATCAACATGGCTTTCATCTTCATTCTCCAAAGACCAAAGTCGTTCTTTCCTGTGAATTTTTCGGCCTCAAATCTAGAGGCCATCTTCTCCTCAAATCTGATTCCAAATCGCGATCCCGCAAAGCTTGTTCAAGGAATCCACCGTTCCCACAGATGGCGCCAATTGTTATGAAAGATTGAGTAAGCACGGTGAAGAAGATGCGAAATTGGAATTGCATATATGAGAGAAAACTATGAACAAGATTGAGCTTGAATGATTATAGAGGGGGTGTGAGAGAATGAATGTGTAAAACTGAAATTATAATCACTAACAAACTATTTAAACCTAATCTGAGATCAACAGCTACTTTATCTAACGGCCCAGATTAAAACCCCTAAGCTAAAAGCACCCCATCTAATGGTTGTTGAAGCTCGAGTGAGCTTCTCTTCTTTAGCTGAAAGATCCAGCTGATCCATCACACTACAACAATTTTTTCAACGTCTGTTAAGTACTAGACTAATCAATATTTACGTGGCAAATATATATTTTTTCAATAGATTAAACCATACGGATGTTGGAAATTGAGAATTGAGATAAACCTAAGGTTTGGCACACTAATATAAACAAATTTGAGGTGAAAAATTTGAAAAATCTATTGACATAATATCTTTTTTCGTCAATCATAAAATACTAGATTGGGTTGCTCTATAATCCCTCTCTCTATATATATCTGGTCCGGGATATATATATGGTCCGCACTTACCGAATAGATTTGTTACAATCTTAATTTTATTTTATTTTTCTTTTAATGCCTTGGAAATTAACTTAAAATCTTGGTGCTTCATATCTTAATTCATATTTTAAAATTAAAGAACGTATACGTCAAGGGTCAAAATATGAAAAAAAGAGAGAGACCAAATTTCATCCCATATTCCATTCAATGTCGATTAAGTAATTGGAGAAATGTATTTGCCAGAGTGTAAAATTAGAATTGTCTATTGTTATGTAGGTCTAAAAATGACACCTAACTTGTTTGCATAGGCTACATTAGTAAGTATCTATAGTACTACATTTTTATTTTCGACATTTTGCTAGTCAATTTTAAAAGATACTAGTACATGGGATAGTTATTGTAAGAGCTTTTTTTTTATTGTGAAAACAATGAAAATACAATTAATGTATGTACTCTCAAAATGCTAGTACCTTAATATTATCATAAGTTTGGTTCAGTCGGTTTCATATTTTCGATTAAAGTAAGTTTTTATTTGAAATTTCCCCTAATATATACTCTATTCGTCCCATAAATATATGCACACTTGAAATAACACAAGAATTAATGCACAATTGGTAAAGTAATAGAGAGAAGGAGAAAAAGTAATTAAACTATTGTTAGTCGATAGTGAGACTCGCATTACTATTAGTGTTTAATGAGTCGTAACGGTGGGCCATATTAATATAATTTATAAATAAATTGATATACATGGATAATGAATTAGAACGAATTTTATAAATGGAAATATTTATATTTCTTTGAGAGCGGACTGTAATTAAAAGTGCTACATATTTTTATGATGACACGAAGAGAGTAATATATATATATATATATATATATATATATATATATATATATATAGGGTTTTGATCTATGCAAAACTAGATTTAAATACAGAAACGCAGAACAATATCATAATTAGGTCACTTTTAGGTCATAATTAGGTAATTTTTAGGTCATGCTAACAAAGCATGACCTAAAACGATCTTAGCATGACATTAAACCCAAATATTATAATATGACCTAAAATTGCTTAATTATGACCTTCCGTGTTTTTGGTTAATTATTGACCATTAGATCATCTAATCCTAGGGCCAAGATTTGGTCTGCATTTCTGGATTTAAACACATACTTATTTTGATCATCTCCCTATATATATATATATATATATATATATATATATATATATATATATATATATATATATATATATATATACTATATAGGGGTGCATTATAATGATAACCCCAATTTCCGTAATAACCCTATAACTAAATCTGGACTACACATTTTTAAAATCACGTGGTCTAGATTCAAACTTAGATTTACTTCATAAAAAAAGCGCGGGGGTAAATATGTCATTTCGCTCATGATAAAATTTACGTATCCAAATTTCGCTCATTTAATTTCTGAATTTTGCTCATTTTATCATTTTATCAGTCAGTCAAAAGTATCATTTTATCAACTCAGAGTATTATTTTATCCGGCAAAACTATCATTCTACGCAATAAACCTAACATTTTATCATTTTATCATTTTATCATTTTATCAGTCAGTCAAAAGTATCATTTTATCAACTCAGAGTATCATTCTATCCGGCAAAACTATCATTCTATGCAATAAACCTAATATAATCGGCACAATACATAATATACAAACCTACAAAGCAGTAAACGTATCATTTTATCAACTCGGAGTATCATTTTTATAAGGTTATTGTCATTTTATCCGCTTAGATTATCATTTTATCAGGTAAAAGTATCATTTTATTAAACAAAAATGTCATTTTATACACCAAAAATACCTATCATTCTATCGGCTGAAAGTATCATTCTATCGGCTGAAAGTATCATTCTATCCGGCAAAACTATCATTTTATCAGTTTTATGTCATTTTATCACGTTAAAGTATCATTTTATCAGCTTATATGCAATTTCTTCCGCTAAACTATCATTTTTATAAGGTTACTGTCATTTTATCCGCTTAGATTATCATTTTATCAGGTAAAAGTATCATTTTATTAAACAAAAATGTCATTTTATACACCAAAAATACCTATCATTCTATCGGCTGAAAGTATCATTCTACCCGGCAAAACTATCATTCTATCGGCTGAAAGTATCATTCTATCCGGCAAAACTATCATTTTATGCAGTAAACCTAACATTTATAAGCTAAAAGTATCATTTTATCAACTCAGAGTATCATTCTATCCGGCAAAACTATCATTCTATGCAATAAACCTATCATTTTATCAGTCAGTCAAAAGTATCATTTTATCAACTCAGAGTATCATTCTATCCGGCAAAACTATCATTCTATGCAATAAACCTATCATTTTATCATTTTATCAGTCAGTCAAAAGTATCATTTTATCAACTCAGAGTATCATTCTATCCGGCAAAACTATCATTCTATGCAATAAACCTATCATTTTATCATTTTATCAGTTAGTCAAAAATATCATTTTATCAACTCAGAGTATCATTCTATCCGGCAAAACTATCATTCTATGCAACAAACCTATCATTTTATCATTTTATCAGTCAGTCAAAAGTATCATTTTATCAACTCAGAGTATCATTCTATCCGGCAAAACTATCATTCTATGCAATAAACCTATCATTCTATCATTTTACGTGATATTTGGCGAAATTCAGAAATTAAATGAGGGAAATGACAGTTTTACCCCCGCGCTTTTTTTTATGAAGTAAATCTAAGTTTGAATCTCAAAACTATCATTCTATACAATAAACCTATCATTTTATCATTTTACGTGATATTTGGCAAAATTCAGAAATTAAATGAAAGAAATGACAGTTTTACCCCCGCGCTTTTTTTATGAAGTAAATCTAAGTTTGAATCTCAACCGCATGATTAGAAATATGTGTGGTCCAGATTTGGTTATAGGGTTATTACGATATTTAGGGGTTATCATATGATCACGACTCTCTCTCTCTCTCTCTCTATATATATATATATATATATATAGGGTCTTAATCTATCAAAAGAAGCCCTTAAGTATAGAAATACAGACCAATTATGGACCGTAAGATATGGAAATGAATGGCCACTATCTGGATTTGTCAACAATTTATGTGGGTCATAAAAGGATTGATCTATGTCATGAAAGGGTAATTTAGGTATAGAAAATATAAACAACCGCCCTTTCTTTAATTAAGACCAGATTAATTGGGATCATTACTCCACACGTTTTCTAAGTTGATTCTTCGGTTCCCGCGCCATTCAATGCATCTCTCTCACCAAAATCTCAACCCCATCCCCACAAACCCTAGAATCTAAACGACAGAATGCCCAAATCTCAACCCCATCACCAAAATCTCTACCCAATCGCCCAAACCATACAAATCTGTAAACATTAGTCGTCTCCTCCAATATTTCAACCTCGTCTGCACCAAAAATCGAATTTTCCATAAAAACCGATTCCTCTACCACAAAACCTTGACAGAATTCAAAACTAGACGAAGAAGAATAATAAAAAAGCTACTACAACCATGGTCAACACTAGAGCCTCTGGATCCGCACCCCATGACGGAAAAGGTTAGTACGATGTTGTAACCCATGACTTAAAGTTGACAAAATCAGGCCGATTTGTAATTTAAATCTGTTGTTCACGTAGTGTGTGAGAGAACATCCGCGAAGACAAAGCTACAAAAGATCCCAAAGGCTCCGAGAGGTAATGCGATTGAATCATGCAAAAACAATTATTAAAATAATAAGCATATTCTTGGGTCATACTAAATAATTATATATGTCATATAAGAATATGATTATATTGGGTCTTATTAAGGCAACATTAGAGTCATCATATAAAATAAGTGTTTTATATACAAAAAACGTAATCTACTATCTTGGGCCATAGTAGATGAATATAAGGGTCATGCAACGCTAATGGTAAATTGGGTCATAATTATCCTAATTTCAAGACATGACAAAAAACTATTGACAAACAGAATGTAAAATACAATTAAGAATTAACTCAGTAATTTCTAACAACGTAACATTGTAAACAAATTGGTCTCCAAAAAAAACTTAAACTGACGTTAATTAAAAAAACGGAATACATTGTATCAAACATCAGAATTTCTTCTCGACCGTATTTACGAGCTAAATACAACCGTGTGTTGATGTTGGCAGGAAATAATCACAGCGCGTTACTGAATAAAGAGGCGGCATCTAAACATTATGCAAAGGAGAACAAGAAAAAAAAGATCAACGTAGAAAACATGATAGCAAACTATGGATCTCGCCAAATGGTTATGTCGTAACTTAAATTAGTGGATCAAATTGTTCATTTCTTTCAAAATAGAGTTTCTCTTGTTTTTGAATCATGTTTTATTCAGCGGCTGGATGTCATTGGTACTACATACTATTTCATCTCTAAGCAGAGAAGAATTTCCATTAAAATGACCATTAGATGATTTCCTATTGTTTATTGTAATATATATTAAACACATATGTGTGTCATAGAATTGTTAGGTAGATCTGTGTCATCATAGACGAACAGAAGAGGCATGGCATAAAACTACTAAATACCAGATTGCAAAAACACGATTATACTCAAGTTTTTAACATATTAATAAAGCTAGTACGATTGAATCATGCAAAAACAATTATTAAAATAATAGATATGCTTTTGGGTCATACTAAACAATTATATATGTCATATCAGAATATGAGTATATTGGGGCCTATTAAGGCAACATTAAAGTCATCATATAAAACAAGTGTTTTATATACAGAAAACATAATCTACTATCTTAGGTCATAGTAGATGAATATAAGGGTCATGCAACGCTAATGGTAAATTTGGTCATAATTATCCTAATTTCAAGACATGACAAAAAACTATTGACAAACATAATGTAAAATACAATTACGAATTAACTCAGTAACACGTAAAATACAATTTTGAATGCAACACCAACATTACATCCACATTTTTTCGATTTACGCCGTCGTTTGGGTTGTTGATCGCTAAATTTCTGTTCACCTTCTCTGTTACACACCATGTAAAACCATATGGTGATATCATCAACCTTCTTTGAACCGTTCTTCCTTGTATCAAAACCAACACGTCGCCCATAGTTCTCGTAAAATTCAATTGTGTTGTCCAATGTGGGGAAGCTACGACCAACGAATGGTTTAAGTTCTATAGGGCATTCTGGTGTATTTAAATCTGTAATAATTCAAAATCAGAAAACACTAAAAATAACTATTAATTAAATACAAGATTCCATCTACTGGAATTAGAATGATAATAGGTCATAATAGGATGCAATAGCGTCATACAACTCATACAACTATCCTAGACGAAAATGGGTCATACTATACACAAATAGAAGCATAGTGGAAAAAACGTTCATACTTAGTGCATATAAACGGTCGTACAATAACATGTCATAGCAACGCCACAACTAAGTCAAACTTACATCATTACTAATATTGATACAGAATCAAGAATAAAAATAATTGATTATAAAGATATGTCATCGAAGGATGATTTAAATCATAACTTGTATTCTCAACAATGTCATCGAAGGATGATTGATTATCTACATGTGAAGTAGATGGCGTTTCAGAATCCATTTCCGGAAATCTATATCATAACATAAACCAACAAATCTTGATATCAAAACATTAAACACTATCAATGAAAGTTCAGATACTTAAATTCATATGTCTAAATAAAAAATGCCCGCTGACAAGAAAAATGAGATGAATAACTGAAGTATATTGTATTAACTTACAATATATATTGGATCGAGAAACAAGAAACACAAAATCAAAAAAATGATGCAGGACGGAATGTTAAACTGAAATAGGTAGTTTCGAGATTGTGGAATGCAAACTCAAAGGTTGGCTGGGAATAATACTATACCGCCCCGACTAATCGATAAAGGCTTTTACCAAATCTTTAAATGTGAAAACTTAGTAGAAGGGAAAATGAATGGAATATCGTATGAGTTTTCATGGAAGATATGAAGGAGATGAAATCCCATGGATTGATAAAGTACATAACTTACGCTGATGATTAGTTAGTGGAGAGATGAAGGAGCAAAATTATAGGAACTTATATAACCAACGACATTATGCAATTGACATAATTAACCTTTTATGAATATTAGTGAATAAATTAATAATATCTAACAAATTAATCTAGCCGTTAGATAATCTAATCTTAAGATGAGATTGGCTAATCCTATGGAAAAAAACCGTCTGTATTTCTTGATTTAAGGCAATACTTATTTTGATCAAAAACATATATATATATATATATATATATATATAGGGTTGTATTATATACCAAACTAGTTTTAAACACTAAACGTCAAACACATCATATATAATAATGCGGGGTTCATTACAACTTTATTTGTAGTTCATTATAGGGAATTCTGAGATTTAAAAATAATGACATCATCATGCATAATTTAAAAATCTGAAGTTCATTATAAGTTTGTTATTAGTTCATTATAATGAACTCCATGTTATCATATAATGATGTTGTTCGCCGTTTAAGGTTTAAGAGTGGTTTGGTATTGATCACAGTCCTATATAGGGCTAGTATTAATTTTCGAATTTAAGGAGAAATTAGTTCCCCCCATCACAAATTTACTCCATAATAACAACGCGGGGGTATTATGGTCATTGCATAGCCAAAATCAAGTTTGAGAAGAGTGGCGACGAGCTTGCCGGCGGGGGATGCAGCAGCAGATGTAGGCATGGCGATAGGAGCGGGGACGGATATTGCAATAGAGGCAGCAGATTACGTGCTGATGAGAAGCAGCTTGGAAGACGTGTTCACGGCTATGGATCTGTCGAGGAAGACGCTGCAACGGATTCGTGTGAATTACGTGTTTGCATTGGAGTACAACGTAGTTGCGATCCCAGTAGCAGCCGGGCTTCTGTTTCCCTCTCTGAAAATCAGGCTGCCACCGTGGGTCGCCGGCGCTTGCATGGCACTGTCATCTGTGAGTGTTGTGTGTTCATCTCTGCTGCTCAGGAGATACAGAAAACCAAGGCTTACAACTTTATTGGAGATCACTGCAGAGGACTAATAATAGTCAAATAGTGAGAGAAGCAGAGTTGCCAGTTTTATTGGGATTGTATTCTTGTCTTTTAGAATATAAATGAGATAGATGTATTCATCCGAAAATTATAAAATTTTCTCATGTCATTATATGTGTCAAACTATATGTCAAACTAACCACATTGACACTATCTTTTGTAAACAAGAGTGAAGTAAAACCATAATAAGAGTGATGTGTTTTGTGAACAAAAGTGAAGTAAAATCATAATAAGAGTGATGTGTTTTGTGAACAAGAGTGAAGTAAAATCATAATAAGAGTGATGTGTTTTGTGAATAAGAGTGAAGTAAAATCATAATAAGAGTGATGTGTTTTGTGAACAAGAGTGAAGTAAATTCATAATAAGAGTGATGCGTTTTGTGAACAAGAGTGAAGTAAAATCACAATAAGAGTGATGCGTTTTGTGAACAAGAGTGAAGTAAAATCAAAATAAAGTGAAGTAAAATCATAATAAGAGTGATGTGTTTTGTGAACAAGAGTGAAGTAAAATCATAATAAGAGTGATGTGTTTTATAAACAAGAGTGAAGTAAAATCATGCTAAGAGTGATGTGTTTTGTAAGCAAGAGTGAAGTAAGATCATGATAAGAGTGATGTGTTCAACAATATACAATTTGATTCAATTGTTCAACAATAAATTTCCAAACTCATTATCAAATATTCAACAACTATCATTTTTACATACGAACTGACTCAGCCATTATTATCACCCTCCATTGCATCTCCATATCTTCAGCGAGTTGCAAGGGTTGGAGCTTGTTCACCACCGCCGTCATCGCCGCGAACAGCCCGGCGGAGGACACCTTTAGGGGAAGAAACACATTCAAACTGCATCAATCAAAACACATAATTTTCCTACATGAAATCAATCAAATTCATGAATTACCAAAACAAAGAAGCCAAATTTCCCCCTTTTTGGTCCAACATCAACGCCATAGCCAATCAAAGCGACGATGATCAAGCCAAGAAATAAACAAAAATAAAATAAAATAACAAAACAAAGATGGATATCCCCACCTGGAAAAGACAGAGATCTGAATTGGTGGTGGGTCCGTAGAGCATTCGAATGTTGAAAATCCGAGGAATATGAAATTGGAGGCAGAGAGAGAGATTAATAATGTGGAATTGACGGCGGAGGACGCCGTCATCGCCGGAGAACAACCCTCCTCCCTACCTATCAATTGCCGCTTAATTCTGGTATTTATCATAATATAATTTCCAAAAATACCCTTGGACTATTTTGTATTCTTAAAATAAATAATATTTGTTCCATTAAGATGTGTGGCTGAGATTTGTTCTCTAGTTATACACTTAAGATTAGTTATATCTTGATCACTAACCTCTATATATATATATATATATGGGAAGCATTAGGGTGCCACCATAGTTAGAGTGACAACGTAACACCAACCTCGTGCTGCCACGTGACACGCTATCCAGCAATATTAGGGACGTATCCAGCAATATCATAGTAAGCGTTTTAGATAGATTTCTACAGATTGCATGATAGTATTACGTGGATTGCAGTGTAAAGTGCTGAGTATTGCATTATTATCTGTAAAGCAAAATAACGGTATAGAAAAGCAATCTGTCTATATATATACTGCAACTAAAACATTATGTGCTTATACTGCAATACTCAACAATCTACACTGCAATCTACATATTACTATCATGCAACCTGTAAACGCATACTAAATGAATATTGCTAGATAATGTGTCATGTGCAGCACGAGATTGATGGTATGTTGTCATTTTAAAAAGAATTGTCATCTTAGCATAATCCTATGTATATATCTTACTTTTATTCTGTGTTAATTACTCCTCAATGATGTCATGCATAAAATTATTTATTTAGGTCATGTAGGTGAAGTATAACCCATCAATGAAGGCACTCAAGTTGTTTCTGTTCATTGAATCGAGTAGATGACAATTATAAGTGTTAGAAACTGTTTACAGCATAAATCAGAATCTTACGACAAAGCAATAGTAAAGATAATTATAAAGGATTTCATGATGATGTCAACTTTAGTGACAAAACCAATTTAGTCATTTAAAGAATAAAATACACTTTAATTTGTGATGATTCACAAGAGATGATCGGAATTTGCTATAATTCGGATAGAAAATTAATAACAAGGTGACACATATTAATTTATTGCGAATTAATATTAAGTACCGTCTCACATTAACGGTCACATTTACTTTTCTGCCTTCGTTTTGTAAAAATAATAGAGTAATAAATAGTGAAAGTGGAGAAATAATGAGGTAAGAAAGAGAATAAAGTAAAGAAGACTCTTCTATACCTTATTATCTCTCTTATTTTACTATTTCTCGATTTTAACTATTTATTATCATTTTTACAAAATGAGTGCAGATAAATAAATGTGACAGTGAATGTGGGACGACGAAAGTAGTAATACTTAGTTCCGAGTTTATTGATCCATACTCATTTTCAGGATGACCAGATTAATCAGTTGACTTTTTAATAAAAAAATTACTCTTCTTTTCTATATTTTATTTTTTTTACTTTCTCTTATTTTATTTGGTCGAAAGAACCTCTTTAATTAATCCGAGAGAGTAACTTGTGAGTAATTATTTTTTGTATTACAGCTTTACAAGTTTATCGTTTGATACTTAGCTGAAAGTTCTATTTGGCATCTAAATCGAGTTTGTCATACATAAGTATCCATAATAATAAGAATATATTACTCACTATAATTTATTAAAATTTTGTACGATGAATATATGATCATACGATGAATATGATCATATAGTGCAATTCATATATGAATGTACTCCCTCCGTCCTCAAAGAATATGCAATTTGGGGTTGACACGGGTTTTAATGTAAATTGGTGAAGTAAGAGAGATGTAGAGATAAAAAGTAAATTAAGTATTGTTAGTGAAGAATGAGTCCCGCCTCATTAGAGAGAAGACTTTTCAAAATTAGAAAATGCATATATATTCTCGTGGGACGGATTAAAAAAGAAAAAAAAATGCATATTCTTGAGGGACGGAGAGATTATTATTATTAATATAGATTTTTTTGATTTTTTTGAAAAATGAGGTAAGACTAATAGTTATTGGTTCATTAAATAGGGGGATCTACATCTTACAAAATCAAGATAGAATTCCTCATAAAATTATTACTCCACTAATTTTGTTATACAAAAGAATAAAAAATATTCCAAAGTAAAAGAAAGTAAAATAAAGAAAAAAATGAACTCTGATGGATGAAAAATTGAGCAGAAAAAGACAAGAAAATAGCTCCTTTTGGTGTGAAAAAAGGTTTCCCAATGGTAATCATGGCATACAATTAAAAAGGAGATCATTAAAAAAAGAATTGATCATAAAGGTATCTATCTTTTGTAACCCCTTTTTTTTTTTTACTTTTTGATCATTACATTTTTAATTTAAAATTGAGGGAACAGAAATTTAAAAACTTGAGAGATAAAAATGAAACTTTAATCCAAGCCCCTTGGCCTAGCGGTAAAGGGTGCTGGATACCGCGTCCATCCTGGAGGTCTTGAGTTCGAACCCTGGGTGGCGTAATTTGTCTTTCCTCGTTATAGGAGTTTATTTGTAATTTCCTCCTTCATACATATGATATAAATATATGAAGTTAATTTATAAAAAAAAAAAAAAAAAAAAAAAAAAAAAAAAATGAAACTTTAAATTTATCATGCATCAATCAATGGCATAGAAAAGATGACTACCTTTCAGAATAATATCACTAGCAAAGATTGGCATTCATCTTTTCATTGACTGGTTGCCTTTTGCTAAACTTTTTAGTATTTTTTATTATTTTATCAAATTACAGTGCTTTATTTGATTCCATATGAGTTGTTATTTGAAAAATAAAATCAAAACATAATCAAATAGAGAATAATTTACATTACAAATGAACTACATAGTGGTAAAAAAATGTACAAATATAGATTTGAAAATGTGGACAACAACATTGTTGCTGTGAATCTTGATTAATATACACATGTTCTTTTTTTGGAAAAATTCTTCAATTATTCAACTTCCATTATGTGAATCTCGACAAATCTACATATTCATATAGTACTAATATTACATGTGCATTCAATTCCCAAAAAGTTATTGCACACTCTCGTAATAGTACTTGTACGGAATTCAACATATTAATTTTACTATACTAATTTTATATTCAAATACCTATTAAAAGCTTTTTAGTCTTAGTCACATAATCAAGTGATGATACGCCATAATCCCACCAATATTTGACAACAGAAGTATGTTCAGATAAGGAACCATCTTAGAGGAACTCATTTCTTGAAGACTACTGTTGAGTACATAAAGAACATAGTGAAAAGTATAATTATTTGTGACTATTGCCCAGATTGGCAAGCTGAAGATTATCCTCTTCCCTGGAATTTTCGCAGGGCATAATTTTAGAGTGATGAGGATGAGAAATAAGAAAAAAAAAAGTAACGGTATTAGTCATTTTGGATGGAATGTTTAATTTGAAACATTAATCAAATTTTTTGTATGATATATGCCAACTTAGAACTTTTTGTACTAATTTGAAACACTAGTGAAACATTTTGTATGTATCATGTAATTACCCCCCTCTATCACAATCTAAGTGAAACATTTCATTTTTCAATCTGTTTTTAAAAAATATTATTCTCTCTGTCTCCAGAAAATATGCACTTTGTGTTCAGCACAGATTTTAATTTAAAATTAGTAAAGTATGAGAGATAGAGAGAAAAAGTAATTAAATATATTGTTAGTGGAGAAAGAGTCTCATCTCATTAGAGAGTGAAAAGACTTTTTAAAATTAGAAAATGCATATTCTTGTGGGACTGACTAAAATAGAAAGAGTGCATATTCTTGTGGGATGGAGGGAGTAATAAATAATAAAAGTGGAGATAAAATTTAAGTAAGAGAGATAATAATATAGAATAGTGTCGATTGTACATTATTTTCTCTCTTACTACATTTTATCTCTATTTTTACTATTTATCTTCATTTTTTTAAAACAGGTGCGAAAATGAAACGTCTCGCTTAGGATGTGACTATTTCATTGTTATGGTTGTTTTGAGTTGGGTGAGCTGTATTATCAACTAATGAAGATTTCTCCTAAAAAGTACTTTAAAAACCAAATACATCCCCTACAATAATATCGGTATTAAACAAGATTGCTCTACTAATAATTAAATAGTGTGAAATGTTAGAAATAAGTAGTATTCAAACGATAAATCAAAGTCAAATCTTAGTACTTCATTTAGTAGTAACCATTAATTACATATTAATCGAACCACAAAAAGTTAGAGATAAACATTGTTGATTGTAATTGTCTATTAATTTTAGTATCTACGCCTACAATGGTGATGGATCAATCATAAATTACACCAAACACATTTATACACGTTATTATAGTAAATGGCTACATAAATAGAAGTAGTAATAGAAATTAAAATGGTAAACCATTTCATTAAGTTGCCCCTAATCCTTGATTAGGTAGTTAAGCTATATTTGTCCAAACCTCATGTCTATGATGTCTATAGCTCCTAGCTAATTTTATAAGGCTATCACTTTGCCTAACTCCCGCCGAGCCCCTCGTCCCCAGCCACGGGCGAAGCCCGCCGCTAATGCCGGGGGCGGAAAAAAGGTCGTTTCGAGCCGTTTTGGGCACTTTTCGACCTTAAATGCTGCTTTTCGGCACGTTTAATGCTGTGGGACCCACTCGTTATCAGCGCGCGAAGAACTTCGTGCCTTCCTTCTTCGCACTCTTCAACCACTAGCAGGTCATCGATTTTCGCACCTCAGTAAGAGCAACTGAAATTTCATAGTTTTTTTTTATTGTGGAAGATTAATTTAATTGGTAATTAAAGAATCATTCTTAAATTGTTTGACGTGTATAATTTAAATGACATTTTAACTCTTTACTCGAACTAAAGTAATATAGTTACCATATTCACTTACATCCTTTTTTATGAATATTGATGAAAATCAATTATGATAATGTTGTCAAACTCAACTGTTGGAAAGAGCCAAATAAAGTAGATTAATTGTAATGCAAGAAATGTATTGTGCCATAACTGATGCTCATGTTGGGAAACATTTATTGGGTTTGAAAGTATAGAAAACTCAAATATAATTATTTATTTATTTTTGTTTTTATTTTGTTACGTAAGATCATCTTGTAGTGTCATCATATGGATTATATGAAAAGAAGAGGAGAAGTGAAAATTAAAGAAATATAGATGATTTTTTCCCTGGAAATAATTAATTATCTACCTCTAAAATATCTTAAGTGATGATTTGACCTCAACACAAAATCATCGCCAAATCTTGATAAATTTGGCCTTTTATCTTTTTGCAATATAAAATGGATTTTCCAGATTCAAACCAATCAGTTTAGAACCTTCAAATAATAAAGATTAATCAAGATTCACCCCCAACAAAATATAATAAAGATTAATCAAGAATCAATATTGACATCATACATATATATATAATCACAAATAAGAATTATAGCAGTAGTATTTTTTAACATTTCAATAACTATACCAAAAATAAAATGAAAGTACAGAATTTGGCACAGGAAAACATCAAATTAAGCCATGAAATTGATCCATTTTTCTTCAAGCATGTTTTAATATGGACTGAATAATTGTGGATGCGTAAAAATATTTTTCTGATTCTAATTTCTTTTATATATATTCATACTAAACCGCAAATGTGAAAACAATCAACAAAGATATAAAAAAAGATGGCTATTATTTACACATAATTTAAATTTAAAAAGATACTAACCCTCCCCCCATTTTTTTAAAAAGAAAGATTAAAAATGATGATGAAATATCACTCTACTCTCTTTCATTATTTGAATAATCTATCATCATCATCATCATCATCATCATCATCATCATCATCATCATCATCATCATCATCGCTCCACCACCACAATTTTCTACACTACAATCATGCCTCTACTACTCTGATGAACAAATCCACGATTCCACCATACCTTCTCCCCTCGCCGCCGCGGCGTTGTGGTTGTTGTTCTCCGCCGCGCTGATTTTCCCTCCAATTTCGCTCCTCTCGAAATCGTAGCCGATTTTCCCTCCAATTTCCCACTTCGCCGCGCCGCCGCTGTGGATGTGGCTGTGATCGGAGGGGATTAGGCTGGGAAGGAGGATTTCCGATCCTTGATTGTGATGGCTAACACCGAATCGATCGTCGTTTTGGATAAGATCGAATGAGTTTTGGGGTTTTGCTGACGTGGCAAACGGAAATTTGGGGCTTGTTAGGAGGAGAGACGTGAGATTGTTTTGATTTTGATTTTGATTCGGAATGTTGAAGAGATTTGGGAGGTGGTGGTGGTGGTTAATTGTGGTGGAGGCGGCGGCTGCGGCGGCGCTGGTGTTAGGGTGACGGCGGAGGTAGGGCGGAGGATGGGTGGATCTGGAGGCGAAGAAATCGAGGCGGCTCCTCGGGAAAGAAGAGGAATTGTTGAAAGGAGGCGACGGAATTCCGGTGAATTCCTGCACCATGGCTCTGAAATTGGTGGTGTCCGTGGTGAGCACGGTGGTCGGCGCGCGCCTCGACGCTCGGGACCGCTTCTTCGGGTTCCGCGCCGCCGATTGCTGAACGATCGGCTGTGCGGCAGCGGAGCCGCCCTCCGCCGCCGCAGCGAAGGGGAAAATCCCGATCGGGTTGGGCCACTGCAGATTGGTAGAAAATGGAATCGAATTCTGGTGGAGGTGCTGGTGGTAGCCGGGGAGCGGCTCCAGCGCGGCGGTGTTAGCGCTGATGAAGACGGAGTCGGCGGCGCGTGAGTCGTACTCGTCGTCGCCGCCGCTGGATGATTGTAGGCTTCCGCTGTTTGCTGAATCCATTGGATTTTTCTCAAACTTGATAAAACAACAAAAAATAGAAAAATCCAACGGCAGAATTTTGAACAATTGGATGAAGAAATTAGGGTTTGTAGGGAGGGCAAAAGTGGAGAGAGCGAAAAGGAGGGGGAGAAGAAGGATGGAGGTCAGTTTTTGGCACTAGAAAAAGGAAAAAGGAAAAAGGAAAAAGGAAAGAGTGGGGTCTCGTCTCCATGAAAGGATGCTATACTGTGTTTTTGAGAGAGAAAATATGTCACAAACTTATATTCATTTTTTTTAATGTGGTGTGTGAGAATTTTCTAATGTGAATAGGAAAGATGAAGTAACAATATCTATATCAATTTAATGGGATAAGTAGAATAGAAACTGCCAAATTGGAGAAGGATGGTTGTTGAATGGCTACGAAAGAAACAAGCTCTAACATCATACTGTACTGTTGTAGTACTACTAATACACTAATAGATATTTATTACTAGTAAGGGGCGATTCGGTTGCTAAGATTAAATCTCATGATTAAATATGTATCATGTTTGGTTTATAAGATTGATCCCTACAATCCTAGATGGATAGTCTAATGATAATTAGTAATAGACTCTCCCTCCAACTTAAATAATCTCACAACTTAATTTTAGATGAATAGTATCATGATATTAGTCATGACAACCGAACGCCACCTAAGAGTATTGGTTTATTACTAGTAATGAAATAGGAAGTATTTGGAGCAGTTCTTATTTTTCTATTAAATGTGAATAATTAAAAAACAAAAATGCCTTACTTAAGTCAAATACATGAAATCACTTTTCTTTTTATCATTAATAAGTCATCTATCATTGTACATGTTAGAGCATAATGAGCATTCACATAAGGGGGACGATCTCACTATTGATCGATCGACGATTTGATCGTCCCTCATTGCAGCACAATCGCCAATCCATGGCCCCTCCCCAGCGCCTGACAACTCCTCCGTGCCGACAATGATCGGCGGTCAATATGCACCTATTGTAGCACTGACATCCGATCGCGGTTTTTTTCTAAAAAAATTTAATTTTTAATTTCAAAATTCACACTCCGAATACTCATTCTTCTATTTCATTTCATCTACACCCACACCTACACCCACACCCACTTCTCTCTCACAACTCACTTCTCTCTCTTTTTCCAACCCTCTCTACTTGAAATGAACGTCAACGACAGCGACGATGACGAGATACACTCAGCTCTTAGAGCCAGCCATGTTGGACTACACATTTTTTTTCTTTCTTATCCATTATGTTGGACTACACATTGCGCGTAGAGGAATGATGACTTGTGCATTGATAACACGTTGGCAGCACGTGATGAATACTAGCGTCCCAATGCCAACGGCGGACTCGGACCATCGACGGTGCAAAAGTGCACAAGCGACAAATATGTTCGACGACTATCTCCACGTCGCCGACACCACTGACTGCGAATGTCTGAAGAAATTCTGTCAGAGAGTTGTGGAGGCTTTCGCTGAAACTTATAATCGAAAGACGAATGCTGCTGATTTCCGGTTCCTGTTGAATTTGCACAGGAGGTTGCACGAATTTCCTGGAACGCTGGGAAGCATAGATTCTATGCACTGCCAATGGAAGAATTGTCGAACCACTAGTGGGTTCAAATGATCATCGAACCCACCCATTCCTGACCAATGGCGATGAATATGGCATGCTTACTCCCTCCATCCCCATAAAATAAGGACATTTGGGACGGCATAAGAATTAATGCATAATCGGTAAAGTAAGAGAGATGAGGTAAAAGTAGTTAAAATAATGTTAGTGGATAGTGAAATCTACATTATTATTAGTGTTTAATTATGAGCTATAGTGATATAAGTTGCAAATAAATTTATTTGTAAGGGTAATGAGTTTGAGAGAACTTTCCATAAATACAAATTAGATATTTTTATGGAACGGACGAAAAAAAAGTGTCCTTATTTTAATGGGATGGAGGAAGTAATATTTTGTTTTCTTCAATAGTCTTATATTTTCACCATATATTTTTTTCTCTTTCAATCAAAGCAGTTAACCATTAATCGTTAGTTCGTTCATTATGATACATAAGTTAATCTGATTTAACCATAAAAAAAAGCTTTTGAAAGAAAAACACTTGAATTAGTTCTAAATACGAGCAAAAACTATTATCTTTAATCCGATTTAAACCTGACTAATTAGCTCATAATCATATCACGAATAAAAAAATATTTGATTTAGCTTCTCTACACAAGTCAAAACTATCACTGATGAAATGAAAAATCTCTTTAACACAAACCTACGCTTTCAATAAAATTTAAGAACTCATGAATACGACGATAAATATTTTAACAAATTGAAGAGGTGTATAGGAATGAAGAAAAACTTGATATATAAAGTAAATTATCAAGACTACAATTTGAGTCTATTTAAGAAATAAAAAAATCTACATCAGTCGCACATTACATAGTGAAATATGAACTTGTTACTTGCCCTGTTAGTATAGAATACTCCCGTTCCCATTTAAAATGATCATCTTTCCTTTTTTTTTTCCCAATCAAGATGACCACTTTCTAATTTTGAAAATAACATTATCTCTCTTCTTTCCTCATTAAAATATTCAACTAACTTTTTACTGTCTACTTTATTCCACCTAATAACACTTCCTAAAATCTCGTGCCATTCAAGAATGTGGCCATCTTGAGTGGGATATAAAGAGTTGAAATGTAATAGATTTGATATCAAACATAATACAATACTTATATGGGTAAACTGCTTCTAAAATCGTGAACTTTCACAATAGTTTGGTATTTCCCGTAAACTTTAAAAGTTGCGTCAAAAATCATGAACTTTGCTCTCGTGTGCCGATTTCCCGAGTCGGGTTTTCCGGCTAAGTAGAGGGCTGACGTGTGTCAGTGTCTGATGTGGGTGATGTTGTGGACGCTGATATGTACAATTACATGGATTTAAATTTAAAATTTTTTAAATCATCACATACCATAAAAAAACCCCAAACCCTAACCTAACCAAACATGAGAAATTAAACATCAAATTTCTTCTGCTCAGCGAACATCTTAAGATTAACTTGAGAGCTTCCACCATCGTCAGCAGCCTCCCTCGCCAAATCCCTCCATTTCGTAGCGTTTTTCCTCATCTCCCTACTCTCATCTCCACCGTCCATCGCCATCTCTAAGCACCGCAAGATCTCATCTGCCTCCACAATCTCCCCCTTCACAACCCTCACTCCACACCTCCATGAATCCTCCACCAGCTTCGCATTCGTCACCTGATCCATCGCCTGCGCCATCGCCACCACCGGCACCCCCGCCGCCACGCTCTCTACTTTGAATTCCACCCACAGTAGCTCACGAAACAGCCAATGCTCATCAGGGAGGATGGTGATGATCTCCAAGCGATGATTTTCTCCCCTGAGCTGAGTTGGCTTCCCACTGAGATGGGTTCTCTCTCCCTGTCGTTTTACGTTTGCAAATTTTAGATATAATTAAGGGAGATTTATTTAATTTAAGGGATGCAGCGACTTTATTTATTTTTTAATTTTTTTATTTGCAGAACACAAAACGACGTAGTTTTGTGTTCTGGCGGCCTAGTCACGCTTCCGGCTGCCACATAAGATAAGTTTATGCCGGAAAACTACCGGGTAGGGTCGTTTGGGAAATTTGCACAACCCAGCAAAGTTCATGATTTTTTATGCAACTTTTAAAGTTTACGGAAAATACCAAACTATTGTGAAAGTTCACGATTTTAGAAGCAGTTTACCCTACTTATATTACTTAATATTCTTGAAGTCAGTAAATTTTACTGATCAATAGTTATTTAGCTACGAAATCTAGCTTACACATTTGGCTGACTGAAACATTTTAGTTGTCTTATATCCTATAGAGAAATTCCAATACATAGTCGAAAATATCGATGGTAATGGTTAAATTAATTTTTTAAAAAGATTAATAATAATTCTTCATTCATCTACATGATATCTCGAATATCCTACTACTAGAAAATTGACTTTTCACTGCACTTATTTCGCTACACTATATAAAAAATGCCACTATAAATGCTTCATCACTACATTAGTCTCTTACCACGTTTATGCCAAACACTATATTACACTAGGGGTGAGCAAAAAAATCGGAAACCGAATATCCGAACCGAATCAAACTGAAATTTTGAAATTCGGTTCGGTTATTTCGGTTTTTCGGTTCGGTTCGGTTTTGAAAATAGAAAAATTTCGGTTTTTCGGTTCGTTTCGGGCGAAGAAAAAAACCGAATAACCGAATTATATATATATTCTATTAATTAAATATATTATATTATATATAATATATAGTATATTATTTTAATAAATTCTACTATATTATATATATTATATGTATTATTAATTTTATATTATATATAAATATTCTATTAGTATATATAAAATAAAATAAATTACACATATATATATTAATATTATATTTATTTTTCGGGTTTTTCGGTTTTTTCGGTTTTGTTCGGGGTTTTCGGTTTTTTAAGTTCGGTTTTCGGTTTTTCGGCTTCGGTTTTTCGGTTTTTCGGGTTCGGTTCGGTTTGGATTTTGAACTAAATTCAGTTTTTCGGTTTTGGTTCGGTTTTGACAAAAAACCGAATCGAAACCCGAATGCACACCCCTATATTACACTGAGAAGTAAAAGCCATAATAATAGTCCTTTACTGGCACTTCCAATAATCAACATCTTTTGATTATCAATGGAATATTGGAATGGTAAATGAAGAAAGAAACATTTAGTAAATATTTTGGCGGTAACTTATACTCCACTCCTTAAACTTGTTAAGATTTAGTATATTCTAAAATTTTATAACTCAATTAGTACTCCAAAATTTAAAAAATTTGAAACCTTGATATACTTAATTTGGTGGAAACTTTACCACTAATACTCCCGTTACTTATCCCACCCAGCACCTTCTCACCGCCATCAACTCCCAGCCAAACCCTAACGCCTTCTCATCTAACAAATCGAAGAAGCCTCGAATTAATCTGCAAGTGCCAGGATTGTATGTTGGTGTAGTCCTGCATTTTACCGTTCTTGCACTATCCACCGGTAGTTAAAGCGCTTCTCCTTAATTTTTACATTTTGTGGTGTAATTGGTTAATTTGCAGTTCTCTTTAATTTTGCCGTTCTTGCACTATCTACAGATATTTAAAGTGTTTCTCTTTGATTTCTATATTTTGTGGTGTAATTGATTAATTTGAACCATTTAATTTGTATGTGAATTTTGTAGCGAGTCAAGCAAGACGAAACAATACGACCTTTGATTTCACTCATTTGTTATCTCACTGTGTACAATGGTCCTAAAAATTGTACTCCTTACCCTAGATGTTAATGAATTTATTTTGCAATTTTATTTATGGATTACAGTTATGTTGCAATTCCAAGTTTAGAATTTGGATAATTTGGTGTAGATTAAGTCACTAAAAACTTTGTTGGACTGAATTTTATAAGTTCTGGAGTTTGGGATGCCTTGGGTTGGAGATCGAGAAAACTTAGTATTTGGTTGTGAGTTGGGTTTATCAAAGTGAGTTTTAATTTTCCTTCTTTCAAAGTAGTATATATTTTTCTATTTAGCAAATATATTTTTACTTCTGTTGGATCTCTAAATTGTACTCTGTTTATCGATAGTCAGGTTGTATATGTGTTTTTTACTCAATGTAAGCACTTATGGCTTCTAAGGACGGAGCAATGCTTGTTTTGTTTTGCAAGACAAACCAAATATGTCACAAAGGTAAAAACTATTGTTTTTTTGTTTGTTTTTTGGTGTTCATTTGAGTATGTAATCTGATAAGAATTTAAAACATAGTTAAAAGTATGCTTAAGCTTTGTTCCTTTTTAACTACGTTCCATTTTTTGCCTTTTGTTCTATGTATACATATTTTAGATTATAGGTTGTTCTCACTGTTTTGCTTTTCATATTTGATATATTGCACTTTATGTCTAAGAGTCATCTTTGTTTGTTTCTACAAGGTCTTGGATGCAACTACCCATGTCCAAGATATGTGGAGTATAGAGATTGCATACTTGATGAATTGTGATCAGTAAGTTTCATATTTCAAATTGTTTATTGTTTTTAAGTGTGATATAATCTCTATGGTTGAATATTACAAAATTGAGGCTATTTCCAGATTCATTTGGAACATCTTGCAATGATGGAAATGGTGCTCAGATTACTACATCCAAGTACGATCATGCGAGCATAGTGTATTGTTAATTACTTTCGTGGAGTAAGCTTTGACAGTGAGACTTGATACATTTTATTTCTGATTTCACAGTTATCAAATGCATATTAGTATTTTAATACTTTTAAAATTTAGATTGTTTCGCACAGCGAAGCTTGATACATATATAATTTTGCTTTCTTTATTATGTTTGGGACTCCATATAAGGATTTGTATATTCCCTAGGTGTTGACTAAGTTTTTTAACAAGTGCCACCAAGGAGTCCCATGTCAATATATTGCCCTGTTTCCTTTACATGTCTTTGTCTAATTGATTGGTTTTGTTTAAATTTTGATTTAATTGTGTATTAGATGCAGGGAACTGAGTTGCTTGGACGATCGTAATGGTTTAAATCTTGGAATGTAGTTTTGTAGGATATTTTTAACACTTCATATTCGAATGTTGTATGACTTCTATTTTATTGAAAGTATTAAGTAAATTGATGATATGATGGCTGTTTACTTCGTATTTTGAATGTTTATTATAATTATGCCTCTTGAAAGGGAGAAAGTTTAAATAATTGAAGAATGAAAAGTTTATATATGTTTGAAGGAGCAAAATATAAATTATAAAAATGTAAATTGCAGAAATTTGCAGGGAGAAATGTAAATATATATTTGTATGGAGGTCATTAGTAATTTTAGAATTATAATAATCAGTGTAGCCATAGATTATGCTATAAGGCACTTCTAAGTGCCCCACATGTTACGGTTGATGACATTTTCACGTGCAATAAAACTGAGTCTTTAATTACGTGTGATCTTTCATTACAGTCATCGTTAATGCACTTGCTTAAGGTGCCATTATAAATAAAGTGCAATGACAACATATTTCTAGTGGCAATTTCGAGTGCCACAATAAGCCAATTTTGTAGTAGTGTCGATCTATTAAAAAGATTAAAAAAATGTCTTTATCTTCTTAACTACTAAGTTTCACTAATGATTTAACATAGTTGATTGAGTTTGTATTTAGCCAAATTGATTGGGATGATTCAAGTGTCTCGCGGTGCAATAATTTTTTTGGTTTGACCACAGGAGTACCGAACTGGCCTTCGGTGGAATCCGACTAATCCTGTTCGATCGAGTTTGCAGATTAAAACCGAAAGTCTCCCAGTGGGTGGTGGGGCTCCGCTCTGCCAACTGCGCTACAATCCATTGGTTCAATAATTTTAATTGGCACAACTTTGTTACTATACTTGTTCTTCTAGACATGGTGAAATTGTCTCCTCAATTTATGATATTTTTTTTTATCTTGAATCATTCATGTGAACTTTGTTTCCGTATTTGTTATTTTCTGGTTGTCTATTAATAATAATGAAGTGATAAATGGACCGATAAATTTGGTTCTATATGATAGGAGATTATAAATTATGATAGAGACTATATGGAAGAGAGTGTACGTGTGCTTAATTACATATATAAAGTGCACTTTAGTATGTTATCTCACATCCAATATGCAACATAAAATCACATAAATTATAAGTATAATGATGGATTTGACAATATGTGAGAGTCAAATATCATTACTTTGTCATGCATTACACTAAACATAATTTCATATGAATTAATTAACTAACTATTAACTTATTACTATTAATATCTAAGAGACTCAAACAAAATATATTAGCAAAAAATAATATGGATTAAATAAGAACTGAATATTATACTCTCATATTATACTATGTGAAGAATCATTAACCTCTACCTAACTTATTTTCTTCGAAGTAAAAAAAAGCTTTGTCGAAAGAATGGAAACTTCATCCAATCAATATATGGTTATGCTAATAATAATAGCTATAAATGTATGATGTTTCGAACTTCTATATGACTCATACATGTAAAATTAAATGCGAGATTGGCCTAAAGTAACAATGGAAATAATCAACCTAACATATCTAGGATTGTCATGTGGATGGGATCCTTATAAGGTCAGTCTGTTATTGACCCAACCCAATAAGATCAAATTCAACTCAATCCGAAATCATTGTATTTTTATTGGGTCCCAACTCAACAGATTCGTGACGTATTGATGAGCCGAGTTTTGTGCCTTGGTTACTGGCTAGTTTACCGTGTTTAAAAAGATAATATGTGAAAATTAGTTGCTGAAGTGTGCATGATAAGGTACAAGTCAGGAGGAAATGGGTCAGAAGGAATTCGAGTGAAAAAACTCAGAAAATGTGCAAACTGGCTAGTATGAGCATAAAAAGTGCTAACTGGCAAATATGGGCAGAAAAAGGTGCAAACTGATCAGGATGGATGACATGGAGCTGGACACGAGAAGGAAGGACTTGCTTGGAACAATCACTATCTAAAGAGGGGCAAAATTGTCATTTCGCATGAAGAGGCAGCCCTAGAAATTAGGGCAAGCCACCCTATAAATAGGAGCTGAACATAAAGAAAAAGGGGATCACTAGGAGAATAGCTCCATTAGCTCTTAATTCCACTCTCTAAACCAGCAGCCTGACTTGAAGATTCCGGCCACCTGCCGGCGAGGAGCATCATGCCTGATTCATTTCAGCCGCCGTAGATCAGGAAATTCTTCCAGTTTCAGTTTTCAAGGAGCCAACCAATCTTTTACTTGCTTTGTTTTTAAGATTTCTTAGCTTACGTACTTATTTTGCTTGCATTTGACTTGAATTCTAGTAGCTACTTTAGTTGGAACATCTTTTGGGTGATAATCTTGAATGCAATGAAGTTTATTGTGGTTTTATTTTGTGTTTCAGCTTGTCGTAGGATTAATCTGCCCAGTTAGATAGATCTGGTAGTTTATGTGAATTTCTGTTGTTTTCGAGCTTGAATAAGTTAGATCTAGTATTTCTTCAAGTTTCTCTAAGTTTTAATTAGTCATTTCTTCTCAAAAAATGCATGGAATTCGTTTCTGCTTGTTTCTGTCACCATGTCCTGTTGACCAATTTGCGTAGATCTCAGTTTTTCTTGCTTTCGTTCTTGATTTTAAGTTAAATATAGAATTTACGAAATTTCAAGTTTGAGCATTCATCAATAGAGTTTGTTAGATCTTGTTAGTTTAGCTTGGTGAAGAAGAAAATGTCACAATCAAAGAATGAGACCACTTGTGTTGCTTTTGTTGTTTTTTGCTTTTGTACTTGCACTTTTTCAGTTTTTCTGCACACCTAGCAGACAGTCTGCCAGCATGATATTTGATTCCCTTTACTTTTTGTATAGCCATTTTTAGTAAGTTTCGTCTAGTAGCTTCTCACATGCACATTCACACCCTAGTTTACATACGTACTTTAATTTCTTTCAGCATGCAACATTTAGAGGGGTATATGTCTCATTTTCACCTACTGGTCAGGAGGGGTATATGTCTCATTTTCACCCACTGGTTAGTTTAGTCTCAACCCCATAAAGCGTGGTAGCAAACCAACCCTTCCAAGATGTCTTCACAATTGCATACGACTTATCCATCTCTGCGGGATCGACCCTTACTCTACTATACTAGCTAGTAGAAGTGGGTTGAGGTTTTTTGTTGACAAGATGTTTTAGGCACAGAACCAACAACACAACTAGGTTTAGGTACCCTCCTGGCCAATTAACACACAAGAGTCGCCGCACTAAAACAAATTCCTTCTGTCACGTATTTGTGTGGATTATCATGTCATTCAAAAAAATGTCAACCCTCTATTAATGATAGTAAGTTACTATATAATATAACTATACACGACACAATAACAACTAAAATATGAATCGATTAAAACATGATATTAAATGATAAAATATTACAAAATTAAAATAAATAATTTTTATATAAAAATAATACATTTAAAATATAATGTTAAAATATACTCCCTCCGTCCTATAGAAATATACCATATTTCCTTTTTCGTCTGTCCCATAGATATAGTTTGTATCCATTTATGATAAATTTTTTCCCCTCCTTGCTTTATTATTTATGGGTCCATTATCCATTGCACAATTTCGACTACTACTACTTTTTTTCTTACGTTACCAATCACACATTAAAAATTCGTGTTGACCCTATATGACCTAGTTCTATTGGACTGAGGGAGTAGTACCCCAAGCCATTTAAACATTACTATACATTACTATACATTACTATATATGAATGAGTCTAGCTAAGTTGGTCGTTGCCTAAGTCGCACATTTGGCAGCGTAGTGTTCGATTCCCATTTCCCAGCAACACACTGACTATAAACTTTTTACTTATATTTTTTATCATTAAAAAATTTCTATACTAGTACTTTTTTACATATCCACTATAATTTTTAATATTACCTATTATTTGTATCAATTCACTTTGGAACTTTTGATTATTTAAAGAGTAGTAGTAATGAATATTTGCATAATTATCGAATAAATAATTATTTTCACTCATTATTCCTTCCCTCCAACTTGAGCATGTGGTCTTTTCTTTTTAGTTCGTTCAACAAGAGTACGTATTTTTCTAATTTTAGAAACTTTTTTTTTTCGGATGAGGGGAGACTCATTTTTCACTAACAATAGTTTAATTATGTTTTCTCTCTATTTTTCTTACTCTACCAATTGTGCATTAAAACTAGTGTCCAATCAAAAGTGCATATTCTTGAAAGATACTTAGGAAAGTAGTATTAAGTATGTAAATATACTTATATACTACTATTACAAGTTTTTTATTTTAAAAGTAATAGTATAATTTAATTTTAAACTTACATTAAAGATTAATAGAAAAACTAACGAATAAATATCGTAAAATTTCGAATCATTAATACTAGTAACAAAAAAATGGAACATTCAATTTTATTCTATTTTATCTTAATATACTTAGTTGTTAATGAAGAATATTTGAGCTCCCAAGATAATAATCCTGGCTTTGTTACTGAGTACACGTGTATTTGTCAAAAAAATATTGAAGGGTATTTTATCTTTTATACTCATTCCGTCCCATAAAATTTGTCTTATTTTACTCATTTTGTCCATCCAACAAAGTTTGTTTCATTTGGAATTTTACAAAAAATAGACATTAAATCGATCAATCTCTTTAATATGGACCTTTATTCCACTACACATCTCCATTTAATTTAAAGTCAAATAATTTTTAAAACCTACTTCAGATTAAATTGGAACAAACTTTATGGGACAAAGAGAGTAATTAAATTGAGTTCTTGTAACGTAATTTCATTCGTGTCTAATGAGATAGCCAATGTATGCAAACTGCATCATGATCTACATTTCTCTAGGGCGGTGTTCGGTTTCCAAGATAAAATAATACCAAGATATAATTTAAGATTGAGTTGTAGGATTATTTTAGTCATATGAGGTTAGCTAAGACTAATTATCCCATGATTATCCATCTACGATTGGGATTGAATCTCATGAACCAAACACACTGTAAATTTAATCTCGGGATACAGTCTTGCAAACCGAACACCCCCTAGGGCACTATTGTGTGTGCCTGCGTGGATTGATTGAACTCGGCGTAATTTCATATGTTATGTTCCTCACCACTCTGCATCATGATCTCGTCCGTTGGATTTTATCATGAGATTCGCCTTATTGATGGATAAAAATTAAGGATGTCAATCAGATCATTTCAGTGGGTTTCGGGCCAACTCTCATCAAGTTGTCAGTTAATTAGGTATGGATTTATCGGGTTATAGATATTCAATCATTAACACCCGTATTATTTATAATATTGTCTATTTTTCAGTAACGGAGGGAGTTTAACTTAATAATTATAAGACAAAAAATAAGATTATTTAATAAGTATAATATGAGTTGATGTTTGATAATAGTTTGTATTGAATAATGATTGGTTTTAAAATAATATGAAATGATTAATTTGTCTATAAAATTAATCAATAATTTGATAATTTATAAATCGATTTTAAAGCTGATAAAAATTAAAATTTGATAAAAGTTTGTGCATTCATAGGCTGGGATGTGATCAATTGTTAACTACTACATCCATCCCACATTAAGTGTCATATTTAGTGTGGGCACGAGTTTTAAAATGTAAAGAAATGTGTGTAGAATAAGTCACTGGATTATGGGTCCACTTATATATATTAGTTTTATAATAAAATGTGAGTAGAATTGGTTAGTGGCATGTGGGGTCTACTTACCATTTATAGTAAAGTGAAATGTGACTGTTATTGTGAGACGGACTGAAATGACAAAATGTGACACTTAATGTGGGACGGGGGTAGTAATTAGCAATACAAATTAAGACTAATTTTTAACCATTAGATTATGAGATCTAGTGGTTGATATAATGACAAGTGAATTATATTTTAAATTGAAATAATTATTAAATAAAATTAAAGGGTGTTAATGTCATTTCTATCTTATTAAAATTATCCTAAAACGTAAAATTTACGTTACTCTCTCGATTTAAATTATTTTTTCGCAAAAAATATATCAAACTAAAGGTAATTTTATAAGGATTCTAACGAGATATCAATTGCATATCTTCCAACGACGTTCGGATTATGAAATTTGATGATTTTTATTTCAGTTTTTTATATGTTAATAAGCAGATATTTTTATCAACAAATAACATTAAAACATTTCAATATTATGCATGTAAAATCTTAATATAATGCATGTAAAATCTCAATAAAAATGTGTTGAAATACTCATGTCATTGTGTTGATATTGTAATACGCTATGTTGATATAAAAAAATACGAAAATTATGATATGATAACAGAATGACGATCTTACCCTTTTATTGATATTTTGTTTACTATTTACTGAAATTTGTAAGATTTAATTTTATCCACTCATTTTAAAATCTAAAAGTGAAGATTTGGTCTTGATTTTGAATTAGCATGCTATAAGTAATGATAAAGCCTATTTCATGCATCGGTTTATGGGTAAAATGTATGCTACTTGATCAGTTTATCGCGCAAAGCAAGTGTTAATTGTGCAGGAATGCCGCTTGACCAAGGCAACAAGGCCAAGCTGATCAAGTTGGTACAAAAGGCGAAAAAGGCAAAAAATCGGGTGAAATGATCAAGGGGGTGATCAAGCAGTTAGGCGGGGACCACTGCATTCTAGAAGAAGGACACGTGAGGCTAATGAGCTGGATGATGATCATCATTCTGTCATCAAGGACGACGTTCTAGAAGGGAACACGTGCTGAAACGCAAGACGGAAGGACGGAGCTGAGTCATCATTCTGTTATTGAGGAGCGACGTCATTCTAGAAGGAGGGCACGTATCAATCGATGAGACGCTCGATCACAGCGTGAGCGAATATCCTCTTCCGAGATCGTTATCCAGCTGGAGGTCATTGCGGCAAACTTATAAATAGAGGATGTGCCACCATAATGAAGAATCTTCTTTTTAGCATCTCCTTTTCAGTTTCTTCTTTTATTTTCCTTTTTTCATTATAGTTTAGTTCTGAGTTTAGTTTCCAGTTCTGAAGGTAGCGTAGTAAAAGAAATAGTTAGAGAGAGAGAGAACGACCGAAGGGAGCGCGACAGAATACTCAATATCTGTTCGGCGCCGTCCCAAGTTTCCAACCGAGAACTTCTCGGCTTTACTCGCTTTCTTATTTTCCGAAGTTGATAGCTTAGTTTAATTCCGTAGTTAAAGAAACGATCTTTTGTATTCCGCATATTCATAACACTATTCTGAGTTTTTGGGTATAAAAGTCGAAGTTGGTTTGTTTTCATCATCTGGTTTACTGTTCCAGTTCAGTTTCGCTTTTTAGTCTTTGATTTAGTGTTTAATCATGATGAATGGCTAAGTGTTTGTCGCTTGCCTAGGTAGTTAAGTTCTTATTTCCGCCTGTCGCTTACCTGATCCATTAAATTGTGTCTGCATGATGAGTAGCTTGATCAAGTAGTTAGTTTACATTTTGCCTAGCATAAATCCAGTAGCGTAAAACTCCCAACTTACACCAAAATGGCGCCGTTGCCGGGGAAGCATGGTGTTATTTTATGTTTGTGTGTAGTGCATAGGTGTAAATAGTTTTATTTTTCTTTCTTTTCTCATTTATTTTTCTTTCTGTTCATGAGAAGGTACCAACGCTGTGGACACTGGAATCATCCTCATATATACAGACACACTAACGCTCATTGGAGAGTCCAGGAAGCTGGTGTTGTTACCACGCGATACAGAGCCACACTAGCAGCAGCAGCAGCCGCTGATCAACTGACCAGCGAAAAAGAAGGAGAACAGAACGTGCCACCCCAGCCACCACCACTTGAACAAGCAAAAGCAAAGATGGCCCTCGTCGACAACGACTCAGGAATTGGCTCTCTGCACGCTCATGACGAAAAGGAGCCCACCCATGCCATTGCCATCACTCCTGGGATGCGGACCATCACGATCAAATCAGGAGTGTTGGCCATTTTGTCCAATTTCTATGGCCTTTCGAAGGGGTGTTTTTACGCCTTTTTGGAGGAATTCTGCAGATACTATGATATTCAGCCCGTGCCGGCTGGATCCATGTCCGAATATTATAGGCTGAAGGCTATTCCCTTCGTCTTGAAGGGCGATGCGGGGGTCTGGCTGTCAAGGTTACCAGAAGGATCGATCAGGACCTAGGCCGAGTTCCGAATGATATTTTTAGATCGCTTCTTCCCAGGGTCGAAGACGAGTGCCCTTAAGCGGGAAATTACAGAGGCCAAACAGGAGTATGATGAGCCCCTCGGCCAGTACTGGGATAGATTCCAAGGGCTGCTTCAAGCATGCCCCAACCACAAGATGGGAGAGAGGAAGATCTACTCAACCTTTTACGGCGGACTCACAGTGGATAGCAAGCACGATCTCAACCTAGCAGCTCAAGGGGATTTCTCAAAAACCCCATTCAGTAAGGCGAAAAGCATTCTAGCGAGGCTAATCGAAGCCAAGCGATCGTATGAGACATCCCGTGACTAGTATAGAAGAGGTGCAACGCAAGCAGCAGAGGCGCACAGTGATGAGAAGTTGGAGGCTCGATTCGAGCAAATGGAGAAGAAGCTACTGAAGGCAGTAGAGAACTCCAGAGCACCTCCACCGTCTGCACCAAAAGAAAAGCAATATGTGCCGCCACCACCACCGCCAGAGGAGCACCACTACTATTATTGCGAGTTTCCCCCTGAGGCGGAGCTGCAACCCCAGGCGAATGCCGTAGGCCACTGGAACGCGAGTGGCAACTGGATCTAGGGGAAGCAAAGGGACGCCCCGTGGAGAGACCACCCCAATTTTAGGTGGACTGATCAGAATCAAAGCCATCCACCTCAACCATCGACACCACAAATACAACCCTCTGAAGGGCAGCCCAGCTGGCCCGCTCGAAACCAAGAAAGATCAAACAACGGAGGGCATCGAATGCAGGGAGGTCAGGAAAGTTGGTCAAGAGGACCTCAAGGGAACTGGTCCAGTGGAGGACAGCCCAACTGGTCAAGTAGAAAGAATAAAGGAAACTGGGGGTACATACATCAAGGCCCCCAGTCAAGCAACTAGGGAAGGCAACCGAACAACCAGATGGTAAGTTATGTCCCGCCACATCAAAGAGGCAACCAACAGCACCTAGGGAACCAACACCAAAACCAGCCGCAATACCAACAAGAGCACTATGGACATTCCGACTACCCACAACCCAACCACGGTGGGGGGCCCTCATATCAAAGATATAATCGGCACCCCAACGAAGGTCAAGGAGATATGATAGTTCTGCACCTTCCCAATGATGCGATGCGGGAAATTCAGGAGGCTCAGAAGGAGCAAAGGGCAGCGTTGGATTTGCTTACGAAGCAACTGTCTCAAGTTGCGATGTCGCTGGGAGAGCTGAGGGGCAACGAAGGAAAAATTCCTGCCACGGTGCAGCAGCCTGGGCATGAGAACATTAGTGAAGTCTCCTTGAGGTCAGGGAAGGTGTACCAGAGCCCCAACCCACCTGTGATGTCTCCGGCGTCTATGTCTGGACAGAGCCGTGAAGATGAAGGCGAATCCAATGGAGCGGATCTAGCGAAAGGGAGAGAAAAAGGCAAAGCGAAAGTGGGAGGTGAATCCTCAGAAGAAAGCCAAGAAGCGGAAGCAGAGAAGGTCAAGCCATATCCATACCGTGGAATGGTGACCAGGAAAAAAGATGCCACGATTGACGTGGCGAGTATGTTCAAAGATGTGGAGGTCAAGGTGCCGCTCTTGACGGCCTTGAAGATGCCCCCGATTAGCAAATTCATCAAGGACTACCTGGCGGGGTAGGTCAATGAGGAGGGCCGAATGATTGCAGATGAGAATGTATCCGCAGTGATCCAGCGGAGTGATCTTCCTTCAAAGAAGACCGATCCAGGAATGTTCACGCTCCCGATTTCAATCGAAGAGATTCAAGTGGAGTACGCTATGTGCGATTTGGGGGCGTCTATCAATGTTCTACCGTACTCCAACTATAAGAAGCTGGGAGAGGCCAGGCTCGTCGATACTGATATAATGATACAGTTGGCCAACAGATCGTGTATTCACCCAGAGGGAATTCTGGAAGACGTGATCGTGAAGGTGAATAACTTTCTATACCCAGCCGATTTTTTCATAATCAAGATGACAGAGCCGGCAGCAAGGGAGTCGAGTGGAGTCCTACTGGGAAGGCCGTTCCTGTCTAAGGCCAGCACCATAATAGATGTCCGTAATGGGACAATCAGCTTGGACTTCAATGGAGAGCAGTTCACGTTCAATATTGATGAAGCCATGAAAAGGGCAGCAGACAGTGAGAACGTGTACTCAGTAGACATGACTGAACCATTAGTACTTAGAGTACTCAGAGGAGGAATTCTTGAAAAGGCAGTTCATTGACTCCGCTGCTGATGAAGAAGTCGAGAGAGAAGTTGCAGAGTGGTATGAAACCATGAAAGTCGGAGAAACGGATGACCAAGCCATCGCGAAGGCGATGATGGTTTTTTGTGAGCACCCAAGACCAGTTGGGTCAAGTGGGAAAGCTCAAGTATCTAGCCTAGAGAAGTGGCTTGATCAAGGCAAGCCAATGAAAAGAGAAACAGAGGAAAATCCTCAGCCTGCTGAAACGCCAACACCAGCGAAGGAGTTGAAGCCCCTTCCAGCACATCTAAAGTACGCCTACCTGGGGGAGGAAGAAACAAAGCCTGTCATCATCAACAGTCAGTTGACCCAGGGACAGGAAGACAGATTGCCGGAAGTATTGAAAAGAAATCAGAAGCCTATCGGTTGGAAGCTGACAGACCTGGTGGGCATCAGCCCAGACTTATGCATGCATCATATCCGACTGGAAGAAGGAGCCAAACCACACCGTGACCAACAACGTAAGCACAACCTCAACATGAGGGAAGAGGTGCTTAAGGAAATTGTCAAGTTGGTCTCGATAGGAATTATCTAATCCATTTCGGACAGCAACTGGGTTAGCTCAGTGCACATGGTGCCGAAGAAAGGGGGAATCCAAGTGGTGAAGAATGAAAAAAATGAATTGATTCCGACAAGGCCAGTTACGGGATGGAGAATGTGCATAGACTACAGGAAGCTGAACGCAGCCACGAAGAAGGATCATTTCCCTCTGCCATTCATTGACCAGATGCTTGAAAAGTTGGTCGGGAAACAATATTTCAGCTTCCTCGACGGATACAGTGGTTACTTCTAGATCGCAGTGAACCCAGATGACCAGGAGAAGACTACCTTTACATGTCCCTTCGGCACTTACGCCTATCGAAGAATGCCTTTTGGCCTCTGCAATGCCCCGGGCACTTTCCAAAGATGCATGATGAGCATCTTCTATGACCTGTTGGAAGACTGCATAGAGATCTTCATGGATGACTTTACTGTCTATGGATACAAATTCGATCAAGGGCTGCATAGCCTGAACAGAGTATTGGAAAGGTGCCGGCAGAAGACTTGGTTCTGAACTTTGAGAAGTGCCATTTTATGGTTACCGAAAGAATTGTCATAGGCCATGTAGTGTCGAGCAGGGGAATAGAACTCGACCAGGCGAAGGTAGCGGTCATTGCAAAACTCCCGTATCCCACCAACCAGAAGAAGATTAGTGCCTTTTTAGGACATGCTGGCTTTTATAGAAGATTTATCAAAGATTTCGCAAAGATAGCCCAGCCCCTGACAAGACTACTCCAAAATGACGTGGAGTTTGAATATTCTGATACCTGCAAGGCCGCGTTCCAGCTGCTGAAGGACAGATTGATAAGCTCTCCAATTATACACGCCCCCGACTGGAGTTACCCCTTTGAGGTGATGTGCGACGCCATTGATTATGCTGTGGGGGTAGTATTGGGTCAAAAGATTGAAGGAAAAAGTTACGTCATCTTCTATACTTCCAAAACTCTAAATCAAGCACAGAAGAATTATGACACGACCGAAAAGGAGATGCTATCGGTGGTCTACGCATTTGAGAAGTTCAGGCCCTACCTGCTGGGCTCAAAGGTGATTGTATATACTGACCATGCGGCGATCAAATACCTCCTGGCAAAAAAAAGGTCAAAGCCGCGTCTGATCAGAAAGGTCCTCCTTCTACAGGAGTTTGATTGGGAAGCAGTTGATAAAAAGGGAAGCGAGAACAGAGTGGCGGATCATTTGAGCCGAATTTTGCAAGAAGATAATGGCGAGGCCATCTCTGACGCTTTTCCTGAGGAGCATCTATATCTGATCAAGTCAACACCTGAACTTCCGTGGATCAACCGAGCAGCAGGGGTTGATCAAGCCGACCAAGGAACAAAGGGGTAACACAAGCAACATGAGCCATGGTTTGCTGACATGGCCAATTATTTGGTAACAGGCGACTCAAGAGCGACTCCCGATACTTCTATTGGGATGACCCTTACCTATGTAAGATGGGGGCGGATTAAGTCATCCGACACTGTATACCAGACTGGGAGCAAGAGGAGGCTGCACAAGGAGACCAAGGATGAAAGCTCCGCATGGAGCAGATGTTAACGCAGCTGGTGGAGAACTCACATGCTCAACTGGTCGCACTGGCCAGGCTGCTGGAGGCTATCCGCAACCAAGCCCCTGCCAGGCAACCACCACCTCCCTCTACAACCTCTCCTCCACCCCGACGCTCCACTTCCAGGCATCCTTCGGCATCCCCCGATCAACCCTCACGGAAGCATTAGTATACCACCCCCTTAACTCAGCTCATTTCAATTTGATACAGTTTATGTTTTTATTTTGTCCTGTAATACAACTGATATCCTGTTCCACTTTCACACTTAGACCTTTGTTAGGTCTAAGTGTGAGAAGACTGCCCATATGTTTTTCGTTATTGTGTTTATTTTGTTTTGATTGGCATGCTTTGATTGCTGGCACTATATCCCACTTAGCCCAGTGTCTGGTCTAAGTGTGAGAAGTTTTTCTTTGTTTATCTGTGCCGTTGCCTAACCCTTTTTTCCCTGCAACAAGTCCCTCGAGGACGAGTTCATATGCAGTGGGAGGGGGGAGGGTTAGTCTCAGTGAAATCGTTCATGTCGATTTATAAAAATGCAAAATAATAGTTAGTAATAATTAGGAAGTATGCATGATATTGGATAAATGAAAGACTTGATTGCTTTGGGAAGAGTAAGAAAAAGGGCTTAGTATGTTCACATGTAGAAACTTGATTGCTAAACTTGATCAGTTTGAACGACGCAAGTATGATGGAAATGCTCAATTCTAAAACCTTCTGTGAAGCCTCTCTATATGTGAGTTATAAGCCAAAGTAGAACACTTTCTACTATTTTTACACAGAAAAAAAATACGAGAGGCTGCTTTTTAATATTTAGATGAAAATTGCACAAGTAGTAAGGACTAAAGGCATTAGGACTTAACCTTTTGAGCCGTTTCTTCTTTCGTTCCACAAACATGCCTCATCAAATAAGGCACCCCCTAGTTAACCACGTTGAGCCCATATACACTCTTACCCGTTCTTTTAAAACCGAAACCCACATCTTTATACTTTTTTTACAAACACGTGAGGAAAATGTGTCGAGAGATGAATCATTTCCAAAAGACAGGGGGATAACGATACAAAATCAAAATAAAAGGGTAGCCGAGTTGAGCAAGTTAATCAATCAAGTTGATCAAGTCAAGAATCATATTTGATGAAAAAAAAGAAAGAGAAAAAAAGATATATATATATATATATATATATATATATATATATATAGGAAAATGATCAATACAAAACTTGATCTCAATACAAAATCCAGACCAAATCCTAACCATGAGATTTAACAATCCAATGGTCAATAATTAAACAAAAACACGGAGGGTCATTGTAAAGCAGTTTAGGTCATATTATAAACTTTGGGTTTGAGGTCATGATAAGATCATTTCATGTCATCCTTACTATAATGATGTAAAAATAAGCTTACAATGACTTAAAAATTACTTTTGTATGCTTGGTTCTGCATTTTTGTATTAAGAATGAGTTTGCATAGATCAAAACTCTCTCTCTATATATATATATATATATATATATGTATAGAGGTGTGATCAAATACAAACTCTCTATAATTCAAACTATACAAACTGATGTCAACGGAGTGTACAAATTCTGTCAACGGGGGGGCAGATGTCAACGAAATGTACAAATTCTGTCAACGGGGGCTGATGTCAACAGGATGTACAAATTCTAATTGTTCGATGTCAACGGAGTGTACAGATTTGTAGGAAATGTTGACATTAGAAAAATATCTTATATTAACCGTTGATTAATTGTATTAAGTGAGTAGGATCAAAGTTTGTATAGTTTGTATTATAGAGAGTTTGTAGTTTATCACACCTATATATATATATATATATATATATATATATATATATATATATATATATATATAAATCTCTTATATTAACCGTTAATTAATTGTATTAAGTGAGTAGGATTAAAGTTTGTATAGTTTGTATTATAGAGGGTTTGTAGTTTATCACACTTCTATATGTATATATGGGTGCATTATAATGATATGTGTGATAACCCTATAACTAAATCTCCACCACACATTTTTAAAATATGTGGTTGAAAGAGCCAAAGGTGTTCCAGGTGTCGCGTCAAGCAAATGATGTATCCTACTGACTAGGATAAAAAATCCCAGCTAATCACGAACCTGGCTATCAATAATTCCTCAACCCACTTCTACTGACTAGTATAGTGGATGTTAGGGTCGAATCCCACAGAGATGAATGCGATTTGGTAATTGTGGTGATATTCTAGAAAGGTTGGTTAGCTACCATGCTTTGGGTTGAGATTCTAACTAGGCAAGAATTTAAGATGGTACTCTACTGACTAGGAGGGGTGAATGATGATTGATAAGAGGCTGTGTACGTGAGAGTGGGGGAACATTATGTCTCTGAAATTATGTGGAAGGTACGGGGTTACTATAAAAGGCTAAACGGAATATTAGAGAAAAAGTGGTAGTTAAGTGACTAGGCCTACAGATCTGAAAAGTACCAGCAGAAAAGTAAATGACAAAACAAAAAGTAGTTAAAAAGCAAAAGTGGTCCCAAACTTGGATGGAGATGTTATCTTCTTCGACATGAATTGGATCAGATCAACAGACCCAGATTATTGGACAAGAACTGCAGATTAACAACTTCGGAAACTCAGATCTAACAATTTAAACTTCAACTCGAAAGATTAAACTAACGAAGCTGACATTACGCTTACTGGGTGACATGCAAAGTGGCAGAAATCACGTAAGCTAGGCTTCCACACTTAACCATCTCAGATCTAGAATCTAACAGCTATCTAAACTCATGAACTTTGATCTATCAATTCGGAAATGAAAACATGCTTGCAAGACTTGGAAATTACCGAAACAGTTAGATCTTAGCTATCTAGGCAGAAAGAAGCTGAATCAAACATGAACCGATGTACAAAACAACTTCATAACATAAAAACGTTCGGATCTCAACCAAAATACTTCGAAGTCAGAAAGTTTAAAAAAACGCAACAGATCCAACGTAAGAAAAATAAGTAAGATTAACTACGAAAGCAAGTAAGATTGTTTTGCCACTCCGAGCGATGAAACTGCTGACACTACGATCACACTAGCTGGAACGAGAGAATGCGGAACTCCGATGAACTGAAGGAACTCTCAGGTGATCATGGCTGTGGCTAGGAACGAGAATATGAAGGACAATGCTGAAGGAACTGATCTGCCGAGAGAGAGAACTACTCTAACTAAGAGTGTTTTCCTAAGGTTGATCTCCTTATCTCTCTCTTCAAGTGGCTCCCTTTTAAATGGAGGCCTACCCTTGATTTTTAGGGTAGACACTCTTCGCGAAATGACCCTTTTGCCCTTACTTGTGGCTGTTCTTCCTAGCAATCCTTCTTCTCCATCTCGAGCCCTTTCTTTGGCATGCATACTAGTCAGTATGGCAACATTCTGACGCCCTTTTCTCCTGAGTTGTCCGAGCCTTTCCATATTGACTAGAACCCTTTCCCTGCACACTTTAGCAACTGTTTTGTAGATATATTCCAATTATGCACGTTATACTGACCAGTAACCAAGGCCTTGAATACGACTTATCAAACTGTTCACACTTACCACATGCTTGTCCTCAAGCGTGAAGAACAAACAAAAAGAAAAAAAGTCGAATTCTAGTCTGGTTACTCCCCTGACCCTATCCTAAACTAGACTCTAAACTATGACGCAAAGAAAAACACATAAACAAAGACAACACACATAAAAGACAAAAGAAACACTTAAACATGTTAATCGGGCTATATTTTCAACCATCCCTCCCCTTCGGATCAGGTGCAATCCGGCCTTAGACAGCCTTGAACTTCCGCCGCCCCCATTTTCGTTCCTAGACAGTACATCTGCTCGTCAAGATCACCCATACTCGTGGCCACACAGTGGATTCGCTCAGTCACTCATTCCTCACCAGGGATGTTAGAACTGTTTTCTCTCAATATGCTAACCACGGATGCTTTGGACTCGGATTTCACATGCAACTCCTGAAGGTCTTTAAGGCTTGTAACGGGGCTATTGGTTTGTAGCGTTTGGGGTGGATGTTCCTAAAGCTCTAATTCTCAAAACTACTACTTATTTTGATGTGGGAGAACTGTGTGCATTTGAGTCTTCGGCTGTTACTCCTCTTGGCTTGACATTTTCTGATATTGGTCTCCAACTGGTCAGTAGCGTCATGTGTCTTCGCTACCCTTATTCATTCTCTTCCTTTGTGTTCAAATATTTTCGACCATTTTCTTCGCATTTTCTCATTTTCTTCTGTGGCTTCGCCACCCTTATTCCTTCTTATCTTTTTGGGGCCTGGAATCTCTTCCTGGTCATTTTCTCCTTGCCTCTCTATTTCTTCCAGTTGGTTTTCTTTTTGTATGTCCTGACTAGGAGGTACTAAAGGGGGTGGTTTCCATTTTAAGAAGACTTTTAACTCGCATTTTAAGAGGGCTTTTAACTCGCATTTTAAGAGGGCTTTTGTGTTTGGCTCCAATGATGAGCTTTTCTCTCACACTTGCATCATCTGTACTGACTAGGAGGTACTAAAGGGGGTGGTTTCCATCTTCCAGCATGTCCTATCTCCTACAATTCCCCTCACTGCCAGTTCGAGGCAGTTGAGTTTTAAGCCCAATCAACAAGCATAATAAAAAAACTAGAACTAGAAAGACACTAACAAAAACACTAAACACAGACTACACATATATACATGTCATACTGGCCGTTGCATCCTCCCTCCCACTTCACAAGTGTCTGCCCTCAGATAAGGCTGTGAAGTGGAAAAGGTAATGGCTAGTATGGCTGACACAAAAACAAACCAAAAAAGAAAACACATGTTGTTTCTAAAAAACTTCTCACACTTAGACTATACAATAGGCTAAGTGGGAGAATTAAAACCTAACAGAATCCAACAGACACAATTATATATGCAAAACTCCTCACACTTAGGCTACGCAGTAGGCTAAGTGTGAATTAACATGCACTAAAAAAATAAAAACACATAAACATAAACACATGCGACAAAATAGTAAACCCCTTACTTCTCACACTTAGACTATATAATAGTCTAAGTGTTATGAATAGGGTTTACACACATTATGCTACCTAAATAAATCAAGAAAAACTAAAACTGAAAAAGAAAAAGAAAAACTAACTTGTCAGGGGAGTGTGGTGGTCACTTGTTCCTCCTGCTCCTGCGCGGTGCAGGGGTTGGTGCAGGTGGTTCTTCAGACTCTTCTTTCTCGGACTCGGACTCGGACTTACTTTCCTCGGATTCTGCCTGCCCCTCGGCAGCTTCCTCCTCTTGGTTCATCAGTTTGGCCTCCGTGGCCACTCGTTCCAGCTTCTCGTACTAGCTTCCCTGTTCGCAACTCCTTCAGAATTCCTTCCATTACATTCGTCAGGTGGTTCAACTCCGCCCTAGCTCGTCTGTTTTCTTCCGCTAGTTCCGCCACTGCCCTCTCCAATCACTCTTGCCTCTGCCTTTGAGCCTGTGTTCCCTGGCTCACTGCAATTCTCCCAGCCGGAATAGCTTCTTCCCCCATGGCGTAGAAACGCGGTACTCCCTGCCTCATGTAAACAGTATTCGTTCGGACAAAGAATGGTGTATCAAACAGACCAGGGGGGTCCACCATGTTAAGGGGGGATAAGTCTTCAGCCTCCGAGATGATGATGTTGTTTCTGACGAAAACGCCCAAGATATGGCAGAGAGAGAGGCTTCTCGCAGGATGGGTGGCAATGAGATGGCATTGGTAAGCGGTCCAGAATCCCAGATGTATTTTCCTCTCGCGCTTGGCGCACCAAAGGAGGTATAGCTCTGTCATGGATGTTCGGACGGCCGAATTCGATTGTCCCGGCAAGTTGAAATCCAGGTGGAGTTGTACAAGACGTAAGATTGGATTGTTAAAATGGATGGAGCGAGAGATAGTGGAGGCGAACTGGCCGGCGGCCGGGTGAGTTAACTCCTCCCATGCCTCTTGGGGCTCAAAGTCTACGTGCCTACGGGGAATCCCTCGTTCCCAGCTTCTCCATTCTGGCCCATGGCCTCCTCCAGACTACACATTCCCAATCTCACTGTCCACTCTATCAAACTCATGCTTATCTCCCCTCCGAACAACCTGAAACTTATAGAATCCTCATCCAAGTCTGTGGTTACTCTAAATCTGAATGTAGTAAAGAACTCTTTCGCTAGCTTAACAGGGATATTCGGATCCCTATTCTCCAACAACCACTCGAAACCTAATGCACGAACATAAGACAAAAAAGATTCACGGGCATCCAACTCATCGAGAGAAGGAAAATGAAGTACCTTACCACACTTAACTTGCTTACTCCGGTCATCCTTATCCTTGAAAGCATCTTGTAGCTTTTTTGAGTTGAACAACTTCATCTCCTCCAGCAGCTCATCAGTGAGCTCCACTGTCCAGCGCTTGTACCTCAATCTCTCTGCTGGGGGATGTAATAGCTCCTGGTGATTGTGCGGGAGATGTTGTTCTCTGCACTCCTCATCCTCCAAGGAAATGTTACTGTCGGAGTCAGACTCTTCACTAACGGCATAGTCACTGTCACTTGCTTCCTGGTGGTGCGGTGTGGTTCTCTGAGCTGGATCTGTGATAACGATGCCTATGTTGCTAGTGCGCTGTCTCTTGGTGCTTGGCTTTCTCTTGACAGGGGTTTTCCCCTTTCGTTTCCTCTCCTCTTGGTACCTATCCTCATCACTATCAGACTTGTCTTTTGGTTTCTTTCCAGCTTGTGTTGAAGGGGGGTCCTCGGCAGTATGGCGGGTCTCTACGCGGATACGTGTACGGTCGTCTCTTTGCTCGACATGACCTACTGACTCAGGTGCGAGGTCCAGACCCTCAGCCACCTGCTCAGTCTCATCTCCCTGGTCACTCGGCATTGGGAAGACCACTTCGGTTTCCATCGCAGTATGCTCCAAGTCAGTAGCGGATAAGGACTTCTCCCCAGGTTTTGTGGGAGTGGTCCGTTCCTCTTCGCTTAAAATTTCCACTCGATCTTTTGCTGTGTTTGCCCTCGCCTTGCTAGATGCCCATTTTCCTAGACATCTCTGCGATACTCTCTTCGGTTTTAGTCGTACTGCCTTGGGGTCGTTCTTCAACACTAACTTCTGCTTGACGGCCTTTGGTTTTAACACTGACGGTGCCGCTGGTACCGGTACCTCTGTTCTTGCTGCTGTTTCCTCTTCCTCAATCTGCGCATCACTTCCCCCCGCCTCTGTCTAGGGAGTTGTTGACTCTGTTTCTTCAGCTCTAGTCTGCCCTTCTTCCACCCGGTCTACCGGCTGGTTAGATAGGCGTTCTGAGGTGTTCCCTACTCCGTTTTCCTCACTCTTTCCTACTGCCCCCGACGCGAGGTCCAGACCCTCAGCCATCGTGGCAGTGTCATCATCCATCCTAGTCACTTCGCTTAAAAGCGCTTCAAATTCCTCATCAGTCATGAGGCCTTGCTTCCTGGCCGTTTCATTCAGATCTATTTATTCCCTCGCTATCTCCTGGGGATTGGTCTCCGCTAACGACGTTCTTTCTGGTTCATCTCTTCCTTCCCGGCTCTCCTGTTCCCTTATTCTCCTCTCTTCGCGTTCCCCTAAGTCAGAGTCGTAATAGGCGGAGATGGGGTCAACTTCCATCGAGTTGCTTTGTTCTTGAGTCGGGGAGGGTTCCGAGGGCTCTGATGGTGTGGTCGCTGAGGGAGATTCCCGTTCTGGATGAGTTGTCGAGGAGGTCGGAATGGAAGTGGGTGGTTGTACTGTGGGCTGCGCATTCGGTTCTGCTGCAGGTACTGCTGGGGTTTCTCCGGTCACGCCCTCTTGTCTACCGATTCGGCTAAAATTTGCCAACTCAGCCGCCCAGTCTCTATGCGGGTCTTGTTTTCGAAGGAACTCCGCCATTATGTCCAAAGGAAACATCACCGGAGCCTGAGGGTTCTGCTCCTGCAGTTGCGGGTTCGGCGGCCGTTCTTCCGTTGGCGGATGCGATTCTGGGGTTTCTTCCCTGCGGGTTGAAGGGGTTTTCGCACCGGTTTGTTTCTTTGCCCATTTCTTTTTTCCCATGGCTAAAATCGGTGGTTTCTGGTGGTAATGCAGTGTTGGTTTCTGCTGATGACAGCGGAAAAATTTTTTTTTGGAAGAGAGAATTCGCAGGTGAGGGTTTTTGTGAGATGAAGG
Organism: Salvia splendens; assembly: GCF_004379255.2. Lineage (NCBI taxonomy): Eukaryota > Viridiplantae > Streptophyta > Magnoliopsida > Lamiales > Lamiaceae > Salvia > Salvia splendens. Next base: position 21,491,574 of record NC_056047.1, on the reverse strand, counting down.
GGGAATGGTTGGAATATGAGAGTAGAATGGGTAGTAGAGGGTTTTTAACCGGCTATGAGCGGTTTCCAGGTTGGCGTCGATTCGCGTGGGAGGCGGTTGAGACTGCAGCTCCTTGATTGTACGTCGCCTGTCCTTTCTCTGCACACGCGCCCTTCCAGTCGCCGTTCGCCTGCAAAGCTGCAACAAACCCCAATTCAAATTTCGTCCCTTAATGATTTTCCCCCTATAATTTCCCAGATTAGTAACAAAGTAAAAAAACACTTAAATAAAATTGAGAGTTTCACCAAAATGGCAGTCTGGCGGTCAGTACGTACTCCGAATTAAATATTAGAGATCCGAAAAAAAAATTTGGGTTAATTTTTTTAAAGATTAACTTGCATGAAAAGAAATTAAATTGACTACCACGTATTTACAATATTTACATCTTCCCTTAGGAAATTTGGAGTTCTACTTGGCCAACGTATGCAAATCATGCTAAAGGAAGTTAGCCAGTGGAACTCCAAATTTCTATCCTACCGGTCAGTATGCAACCTTAACATGTGGTTGCAGTGGGATCTCATCCACTACACCCCCATCACTATTCTCCCTAAACACTTTCAGCCTATGTCCATTTACGATAAAAGGTTCGGAGTTAGGAATACTCCCTGAAATCTCCACCGCTCTATTAGAACGGAGTGCGTTATGACATAAGGTCCTACCCACTTCGACTTGAGCTTTTCAGGCATTAGCTTCAATCTCGACTGGAAGAGTAGTACTTTCTGGCCAACATGGAGGTCCTTGGTCCTTAGATTTCTGTCGTGCCACAATTTGGTTCTCTCCTTATACCACATGGCTGAACCGAACGACTCTAATCTAAGTTCCTCGAACTCCTGTGGCTACAACTTCCTTTCCTCTTCACAGGCCCTAGCATTCATATTAAGTTTCTGTACTGCCCAGTATGCTCGGTGCTCGATCCCCACTGGTATATGGCACATCTTTCCAAAAATGATCCGATACGGGGACATTCCTATAAGAGTTTTGTAGGCTGTCCGATACGCCCACAGAGCATCCTCTAACCTTGCACTCCAGTCCTTCTTAGTAGGGTTGACCGTTTTCTCCAGAATCTTCTTTCTCTCTCGGTTAGAGATCTCCGCTTGACCGTTTGCTTGAGGGTGGTAGGGGCTAAATAACCAGTGGTGCACACCGTACTTCTTCATCAAGGCTTCGATAGTGCGGTTACAGAAATGGGTTCCCTGATCGGATATGATGGCCCTTGGTACTCCGAACTGACTGAAAATGTTACTCTTGAGAAACTTGGCTACCTCCTTCGCCTCACACGTGCTTGTGGCCTTGGCTTCTACCCACTTGGAGACGCAGTCAACTGCGACTAAGATATACAAGTTCCCATAAGACGAGGGAAAAGGACCCATGAAGTCCATCCCCCATATGTTGAACAGCTCACAAACAATGACCGGGACTTGTGGCATTTCATCTCGTGGAGAGATCCCACCGGTCAGTTGACAACGCTCACAACTTCTACAAAATTCGTAGGCATCTCTGTTGAGGGTTGGCCAATAAAAACCGCTTTCCAGAATCTTCCTTGTCGTCTTCTTGGGACCGAAATGTCCTCCACATGCCAAGCAGTGGCAATGTATTAGCATGTCCCTCTGCTCCCAGTTAGGAACTCATCTTCTTATCACTTGATTGGCTCCTACCCTCCAAAGGTATGGGTCATCCCAAAAGTAGTATTTTGCTTCACTTTCGACCTTCATTCTTTGAGCTTTGGTGACGTTCGGCACTTCTGGAAGCTCTCCTGAAACTAAGTAGTTGGCAAGGTCCGCATACCATGGCTCCTGCCCTACTTTTTCTTTTCCTTTTTCTGTCACATCCTGGCCAGTAAGCTTCATCACTTATTCCCAGTCAATTTTTCTGGAGGCGAAAATCACTTCACACAAGTGTTCCTCAGGGAATCGATCTCGTACTTCCTCGCTGCTCCCATCTTGCACTATCCTGCTCAAATGATCCGCAACTTTGTTTTCGAACCCTTTCTTGTCTTCTACCTCCCAATCGAACTCTTGTAACAGGAGTACCCATCGGATCAAGCGGGGTTTGGATTCTTTCTTGGTAACTAGATACTTAATGACTGCATGGTCAGTATAAACGATGACCTTGGATCCCAACAAGTACTGCAGAAACTTCTCGAATGAATACACCACGGCCAGCATCTTCTTCTCAGTGGTATCATAATTCCTTTGAGCTTGATTCAAAGTTTTAGACGCATAGAAAATTACATACCTTTTCCCGTCGATCTTCTGACCCAGAACAGCTCCCACCGCGTAATCGCTGGCATCACACATCACTTCGAACGGATGATCCCAGTCAGGAGCCCGAATAATTGGTGCAGATACCAGCTTTTCTTTGAGGAGGTTGAAAGCAGTCTTGCACTGTTCATCAAAATTGAATTCCACTTCGTTTTAAAGAAGTTTGGTAAGGGGCTGGGCGATTTTGGCGAAGTCTTTTATAAATCGTCGATAAAATCCTGCATGTCCCAGAAAACCCCTTATTTCCTTCTGGTCAGTAGGGAAAGGTAGTTTGGAAATGACCTCTACTTTGGCTTGATCCACCTGGATTCCTCTCTCTGACACCACGTGCCCTAGGACGATGCCCTCTGTGACCATGAAATGACACTTCTCAAAATTCAAGACTAGGCTCTTTGCTTGACACCTCTCCAGAACTACGTCCAAGTGATGAAGACATGAATTGAAGGAGTCTCCGTAGACTGTAAAGTCATCCATCAATATTTCTATGCACTCCTCGATCAGATCAGAAAATATGCTCATCATGCATCGTTGGAATGTTCCCGGAGCGTTGCAAAGACCAAACGGCATGCGTCTGTACGCATAGGTTCCAAATGGGCAGGTGAAGGTGGTCTTATCCTGATCTTCAGGGTCCACGTAGATTTGAAAATACCCGCTGTACCCATCCAAAAAACAAAAGTACTTCTTCCCTGCCAATCGCTCCAACATCTGATCGATGAACGGTAGGGGGAAGTGGTCTTTCCTGGTTGCGGCGTTCAACTTGTGGTAGTTTATGCACATCCGCCAACCAGTGACTAGCCGTGTTGGTATCAGCTCATTCCTTTCATTTTGAACTACTTGAATCCCGGACTTCTTGGGAACCATGTGGACAGGGCTGACCCACTCGCTATCGGGTACCGAGTAGATAATTCTTAATGACAACAACTTTAAGATTTCCTTCAATATTTCCTCCCGCATATTGGGGTTTACCTTCCTCTGCGAGTCTCGATGTGCTTTCGCTCCTTCTTCTAGCCTGATATGATGCATACAGACATCGGGGCTTATCCCTACCAGATCTGTAAGGCTCCATCCAATTGCTTTTTTGTTCTTGCCTAGAACGGTCAGTAGCTTTGCTTCTTGTTCTTTCGTCAGGCTGCTGCTAATGATCACCGGGTACGAGTTTTCATCCCCTAGGAAGGCATACTTCAGATTCACCGGCAGCTTCTTCAATTCAACTTGTGGGGGAAGTGTATCAGCTGGTAGAATGCTCCTTGCAGCATCCCCCTCTTTTTCCAACTCTTCATCTGAAACTTCATCTGTACTGACTGGTAGCTGAGCTCCTGCGGCTCCAATAAATTCCGATTTCTGGCAGAAATCCTTAATTGCTCCATCTATCTCTTCGTCAGTTAACCCTTGGCTACTGATCAGATCGCACCATGCAGCCGCTTCCACATCAGCCTGCTCATACACATCCAACGCTTGGAGTTTTTCCTGCAATAATTCGGTCTCAAGAAAATCTTGGACTAGGGGGTCAATCACATCAACATAGCACATATTTTTAGAATCGATAGGCTTTTTCATAGCCTCATTGATATCAAATGTGAATTTCTCTCCTTGAAAATCGATGCAAATTGTTCCCTCAGCCATGTCTACGATTGTCTTGGCCGTCCTAAGAAATGGTCTCCCTAACAATATACCGCTAGACTCCCTAGCTTCAGACTCACTCATCTTGATCACATAGAAGTCAGCAGGATAAGTAACACATTTTCTAACACACCCCTAGGATTTTTGCATGACCTATCAGCTAGTTGGATTAATACGCTAGTGCTCGATAATGTTACTCCCTTCAGCCGATTGTAAACTGATAATGGCAAAACATTTATAGAAGCTCCCAGATCACACATTGCATGCTCAATTTTTACATCCCCTATAGTTATAGGCAAAGTGAACATACCTGGGTCAGCTCTCTTGGGAGACAGCTTCTCCTACACGATTGCTGACGCTATGCCTTCCACCATGATCTTTCCATCCTTCTGGGCTTTCCCGGCTATGAATTCTTTGATAAATTTTCCAAGCGGAGGTAGCTTCACGGCTTGGAGGAATGGTATAGTGACATCCAGCTTCCCAAAAATTGACATGTAATCCACTGGGTTTTCCTTCTTCCTCTTGGTTACGAAACGGTAAGGGAATGGTTTCTTTCCTTTCTTCTCTTCAATCGGTCCTTCAACAGCCTTCCCGGAGTTTTCCTTGGGTACATTCTGGGCTGGAGCCTCCTTTGTGGGTTCCGTTTCCTTAGGAGGGTCTCTCCTGGGCAGTACGCCTCTTGTTTCACCTTTTTCCAATGGCGCTTCATCCAAAAAGAATGGATCCTGCATCTGAGGTAGAGGTCTGTTGAACTCTCTTTCCGAGATGACGTCCTTCAGTATATTCGTCCCACTAGGCTCTCCATTGGGCTTCCTTGGTTGGGGTCCCTCATAGGTAGTACCGGACCACAATGTGACCTTGCTTACGTTTGCCTTTTCAGGCACATGGACTGTAGACGGGAGTTTTCCTGAATTCCCCTTCATTTCACCCATTGAACTCGCCAGTTGAGCCAATTGCCTATTCATCATGTCTATGTTCGCCTTATGCTCTTTCTGGGCATTCTGCATCCCCTGCACTACTTCATTATTGGACTGCAACTCACCCCTGATGCTTTGCTGCGAAGCGAGCAATTCTCCCATTATGTCCTCCATAGATCTCCTTGACCTGTTAGGATATTGGTACTGATTTGGCCCTTGGTGCTGGTTATACTGGGGGTTTTGGTTGGGTGGGTAATTTTGGAAGTTCTGGTGGTTCTGGTTAGGTGGGTAGTGGTTATACTGGCCAGGAGGGTTGTACTGGTCTTGGTGATATTGATTCTGGTTCTGGCCTTGGAACTGGTTTTGGGTTTGGGATTGGTTTTGGTTCTGCTGATGTTGGAAACCTTGAGTATACTGACTCTGGTAATTTTGGAAATTTGTCTGGTGGGGTGGTACATAGACAGAGTTTGAGTTTTGGTTATGTGGGCTCTGGTTATGGGGTTGTTGGTTCCTTCCTGACCAGTTGGATTGGTGGTCGGGATTCGCTGGGCCACGATTGGAATTCTGGTTCGGGTGGGGGTTGTATTGGTTCTGACCTTGACCTTAGTTCTGATTTTGGTTTCCATCTCCCCATCGAAAATTTAACTTTATGATGGTTTGACTTTATATGATGACATAAACCGTTTAACACACTGAAATCTTTTGTTTATTAGGAAAGAACATTCGTGATAATGATGATGATGATGACGATTGAACATTAGTAGATCAAATAGAAAATATAAGAAATAAGAAGAAAAGAAAGAATGATGATACAACTAATGGTAAGGCAGCTTCAAAGAAGGGCAAGGAAAAAGTTGTTCAAGATGATATAGTCATTAAGACAACGACTTTGGCAGGAAGAAGGAATACTGACTTCTTCGTTGACATGCTTGAATCTCTAAAGAAGAATCAAAGAAGAGCTGTTCGAGAGATTGGGTTTGGCGCACTCCTAAACTTCAATATAAGAAGTTTCCCAAGAGCATTGGTATATTATCTGATTTACAACTTTATCCCTAAAAGTTCATCAATTAAATTGAACAGCGGGGAATCACTGTTTTTAGATGATGAAGATGTTCACATAACTCTTAGGTTCCCGATCGGATCTTTACCTATGAATAGAATCAAATTTCAGAAAAATATCAACATAAAAACTCAAATGATAGTTTCTGTAAGCGTGGAGAGAGAAAAATGGTGCCAAAGTATGTTGTAGAGCAGATGAAGAGAGACGAAGAAGGTGGTGAGTGGTTCAAATGGAATTTTATGCATTGAATATCATTTAGTACGGAACATAGTATCATTTCTACCAGTAATAAATATCATTTTTAATCAACCTCATGTATGTTTTGTGTTGTTTGAATAGAAACATTTCTTCCAAATTTATCTTGGAAATGGAGTTAATCCATCAATGGGGAGAATTGTCAAACTGTCAAAAATCAGACACATGAATATGCCATGGCAAAACGATATAAATAAAGTTGACTGTGGAGTTTATGTGATGCGCCATTTGGAGACTAACATGGGTGGTGCTGTTCGTAACTGGATGATAAGGTTTCTTGTGAGGGAATCCTTCCATGTGCCCAAGATATACCTAAAATAGTGTTTGATTTCAATTTTTAGTTTTTAAAGATAAAGATAAAGAGCTTAGCCTAAAAAACTAGACTCAAAATGGATTTGGATGGAGAGAAAAGGGATGAGAAGAAAGTGTAATGAAGGAGGAATCCTCTTTGAGGACCTATGACCTCCCACAAGAAGATGTGGGCAACCCTAGGCTACTTTCACCCAAAGCAAATACTCCATTGGCTCCACATTAATGACTACACCACCATAAATGCATACTTATACTTGATCTAGTCTAATGAACATAAACCAAGCAACCTACATGTAGGAATTTGGATAAAATCTCACAAGGGAGATGCTCTCAAAGGAGTCTTCAAAATATCATTCATCAAAGTCTGCAAATAAATGTCTCACAAATGGTATTTATAGCTAGGGTTGGAAACCCAAGAAAATGGCCCAAAATAAGTGAAAATCATCTAAAACAGTAAAATCACCCGGTTTGGGAGTGACGATCCCGGCAAAAAATCAATTTGATGCTCGATCCCCCTCATGGGAGGAAGTTCGCTCAGGAGTTCCTCCTGGAATACATCTTCAAATTCCTGCAACACACTTTGGACAATCAAAGGACACATGTCAAGGTTAGTAGCTAAGCACAAATCCTTACGGACCATGAGGAGAACAGAGAGGTGATTGTTTAGTGCCCACCCAAGGTCGGTTTTACTAGCTATCAAACATTCATTTCCCTCTCTTGTTTGTGGGTGCTCTCCTTTGGACGCTTTTATTTTTCTCTCACCACCCCCACTCTCACTTGGCTTTTTTAGCTCACATTCTTTTACTATCCTTTTTTCCCTATCTCTCTCTCTTTCCTTTTGTAGATGTTGGCTAGTCTCAAACACGGCACTAGGTAGCAATGGCTTCAAACGAACCTTCACCCCGTTGAGCATGTAGAAATACTCATTTGTGAAGTCATTTTTGTAGGCCCTTCTATCAAACTCCCATGGCCTCCCTAGCAAAACATGACATGCCGTCATATGAATGATATCACATAGGATTTCTTCTTCAACTTCCCCAATCTTCAATGGAACTTTGCATTGAGCCTTCACATTCAACTCCTCGGAATCCCCTAACCATTGCAATTTGTAGGGGTTTGGGTGTTTAAGGACCTTCAATCCCAATTTGGCCACCAACCGGTCACACACCACATTTGTACTACTCCCTCCATCTATGATGACCAAGCACGTCTTGGATTTCACCTTACACTTCATATGAAAGATGTTGCACTTTTGCTCCTTATGCTCCTCAAGGTTGGGTTGTACATTGAGCATTCGGAGTACAACCATAGCCCTTAAGGGTGTATCTTCATCCTCGCCACTAGAGAAAGCTATGTCGGTGTCCGGGCTCACTTCTTTAGTGCCCACATCTTCTCCTTCTTCTTCATCTTCCTCACTGTACACGCTACCATCTTGCCAAAAACCATTACCCGTTGGTTTGGGCACTCACGTGCATAATGGTCATACCCCTTGCACTTGAAACATTGAACCTTCTTGTCTTCCATAGGGGCTATAGCTTTGATAGGTTGAGTACCCGGTAAAGCCTTCACGGCCGGTCTCCCTTGGGTATTTGGATTAGGCGTGTTTTCCACCTTCTTGCCAGGAGCGCTCCACTTGCTAGGCCCCATCCCTCCCCCGGTTTGGCTAGACGCCCATTTAGTCCGGCTAGAAACCAACTCCTTACTTTGCCTCTCAAAAGTGTCGGCAAACCAATTACCTCATCCAAGGAAATTCCCCTCAATGCTTCCACTTGAACCTTGTGCTTCAAGTTGATGTTAAGGCCATGGATAAATCGATCTTGAGTCGCATCTTCTCACTCCTCCACTCCTACCTTGCTCATCAATGATAGGAGTTCATAGTAGTACTCCATTACGCTCTTCGTCCCTTGCTTCAAATCTTGAAGCTCCCCTCGAAGTCGGAGGAAATAGGACATTGGTACAAAGGTAGTCCTCATGAGCTCACACAACTCCGCCCACGAACCCACTTCTCCTCCCTTAACCATCCTTCTCCTCCTCATCGTATCATTCCACCATGTATCCGCATTGCCACGAAACTCGGCTATGGCCACCTTCACCTTATCACCTTCCGAAAAGTTATGGAGTGAGAAAATTTTTCTCATTTGGGACTCACATTCCAAGTAGGCTTCGGGATCAAACTTGTCGTGGAACTCGGGAAATGTGTGCTTGATAGATTTGGTGGGATTATCATACCTCGGATCCATCTCCTCCTCCTCCTCATAGTTTCTATTTCTTCTATGCCTACCATCCCACCCATGGTGCCCCATGTTTCCATTCCCTCTTCTGCCCATCGTGTTCCCAAACCTACCATTCCTATTCCCATTCCGTCCTCCTCCATGTCCTCCACGCCCCCCATGATCGTACCAACCATAGGGCTCTTTCTTTCCATTACTCTCATCGGAGGCATCGTGATGTGTGGGATTGCTCCTAGGGGTGTTTGACCTTGATAGTCGCAAAGCCTTCAAAGCGTTGAGCTCGTCGTGGAGAAAAGCTTGGTTTTCATGGATGGATACTTGGTTCTCCTTGAGTTCCTTCAAATCCCCGAACATAGCATCTTGAGTGACTTGCATTGTTGTTTGGCCTTCTTTTAGATCCCTCAAATCCGTCATAATTTTTGTCATCAAGCTTTTCAACTCATCCCCCGCCAAATTATGACTCGTGCTCGCACCCGGTTCAACTCTCTCCGGTTGCGAATCCCCCATCGTGGTGGATCTAGTACGAGGTGGAATTCAAAATGGTACCTACAATAAGAAATACAAATAAACTAGGATCTAGTCCTAGGGATTAGTAAAATCCACACTCACACACACAAGAAAGGGAGATTTTAGTAAGAACTCACTTCCCAATTGGTAATCCCACCCCCAATTCACTCACCAATGTCACTCGGAACAAGGCTTAGAATATAGTGAGGGCTAGGTTCACTCACTCTCAATATCCAACTTCCTAAATGCAAGTGCTAAGACAAATCAATCAAGGTATACACATAGGCAATATAACCAAGTAAGTAAAGCCAACCAAGCATGTGAAAGTAAGGTTCAATGCATAAGGAAGCTAAAAAAAATAAACTTAGTTGAGCTGAAAATTTATGTAACTCTTGGCTGATCTTTAGGAATTCTTTTGATATGGCTACCTACCCCCAAAATTGATGAAACTTGGTAGGTAACAAGATTAAAGGGTTTAGAATGAGGGAAAAATATCCCCAACATAGTAGGTTTTCGAGAAGACCCACGATTTTACGTTTTCCCCAAATCTGTCAAACTAGGGACAAAACAGGTCAGCAACTTCACACATTAATTTGACCTATCAAATGATGGAATTTTTGGCTGAGATTTTTCAGGAAAATAGTTCATATATCAAGGTTCATGAACACCAAAAATCAGCTCAATCCTACAACAATTGACCAATAAACAAGCAAAGGCTAAAACAAAAGAAATAAGGAAAAACAAGGAAAATGAAATTTCATAGAGGTTTAAAATCAAACACTTGGTAGGCACCTAGTCTCTAGATACCAAATGATAAGGTTTCTTGTGAGAGAATCCTTTTATGTGCCCAAGAAATACCTAAAATAGTGTTTGATTTCAATTTTTAGTTTTTAAAGATAACGATAAAGAGCCTAGCCTCAAAAACTAGACTCAAAATGGATTTTGATGGAGAGAAAAAGGATGAGAAGAAAGTGTAATGAAGGAGGAATCCTCTTTGGGGACCTATGACCTCCCACAAGAAGATGTGGGCAACCCTAGGCTACTTTCACCCAAAGCAAATACTCCATTGGCTCCACATTCATGACTACACCACCATAAATGCATACCTATACTTGATCTAGTCTAATGAACATAAACCAAGCAACCTACATGTAGGAATTTGGATAAAATCTCACAAGGGAGATGCTCTCAAAGGAGTCTTCAAAATATCATCAAAGTCTACAAATAAATGTCTCACAAATGGTATTTATAGCTAGGGTTGGAAACCCAAGAAAATGGCCCAAAATAAGTGAAAATCGTCTAAAACAGTAAAATCACCGGGTCGGGTGTTTTCGCGAAGTTAATTCACCCGGCCGGGTGAACCTCCTGGACTCCAATTGTGCTCAGCATGAAAACACCCGGTCGGGTGTTTGCTCTGGACTCGCTATCTCTTCTGCGCGGCTTTTGTAAATCGGCCATAACTCTCTCTACCAGACTCCGATCGTGGCGTGCAATATACTCACGCGACCATCTTTCGAAGATGAACACATTGGTGGCCTTTGAAGATCGTTTAGACATCATTTCAATAGGTCTAGTACCCTTGGAATCCCGCTGCGGCTGAAATGTTTGATGCACGGCTCCCATGATCGTATCACTGGAATTCGGGTTTAACGAAGAAGGGGATAGAGTCTTTCACAAAACTCTGTGCCAGATATACTGAAGCATTGCTTTTTGGAGATACTAACAAGAAGGCTTTTGAGACATTTACAATGATGCAAAAGAAGTTTGAGAATAATAGCAAAAAAAGGGAAATCGATGTTGAAAAGATGATTAGAGAATTTAAACCCCCTAAAGAGAGCTGGTGGTTGTAATAGTAACTTGTATGACTTGATACTAGTGTTTTGTAATAGTGGTTTTGAATATAATCACCCAAGATTATCATTTTATTAGTCAGAAGTATCATTTTATCTGCTGCAAGTATCATTTTGTCATTTTATAGGTCAGAAGTATCATTTTATCTGCTGCGAGTATCATTTTATCATTTTATAAGGTTATTGGCATATTATCTGCTGCGAGTATCATTTTATCAGCTTATATATCACTTTTTCAGGTTAAAGTATCATTTTATCAATTTATATATCATTTTGTCAGGTTAAAGTATCATTTTATCAGCTTATATGTCATTTCTTCAGCTTATATATCATTTTATAAGGTTACTGTCATTTAATCACCAATGTATCATTTTATAAACAAAAGTATCATTTTATGCGCTGAAAGTATCATTTTGTTAACAAAAAAGTATCATGTTATCAGCCAAAGTGTCATTTTATAAGCCCAATGTATCATTTTATTAAATAAAAATATCATTTTATACACCAAAAATACCTAAAGTATAATTTTATGAGCTGAAAGGTATCATTTTATCAGCTGAAAGTGTCATTTTATATCAAATGGCTTAAATATGTCTTCTCATTGACTCTACCACAATTTCTTGAATCATGACGACCCATCTCATGACATTTACCACACCGTCGTAGAGGCTTATTTGCTTTCTTTATTGCACTCTCCCTCTTTGATATCCTGTCACTAGCTGATCCTTTGGTACTAACAACGTTTGGAGGATGTACATCAATTACATCAGGTACTGTCATTCCATAAAAATACTCAACCATCTTTTTCTTTTCAATGACTGAAGGTGTTGCACAATTTCCAAATATATGCTCTTCCAAATCATCAAGACCAGTACATATCAAAGACAGATGATCCATACTCCCCTCAGACTTCTGGACTAATCGATAAAAGTTTGAGAACAACTTTTTCTTAACTTCCTGTTTTTCATCCAAATCTGCAAGGTAAAATATAACATTATTACAATAAATACTATCATTTCTCTAACTGAAAAATAGAGTTTTTACAAATAAGGTTAAAAATGGAGCACACGTTCAAATGGTTGTTGCTCCTCAGATAGTAGACCATGGGCTGCCTTTAGTAAAGAGCTCTTCAACCACCTTCGACCAAAATATTTCTCAGTAATGAGATTAGCAGACTTATTCTTCAACAAACAAAATATATGACAACATAACAAACTAATTTTGGAAAACTTCTTACAACTACAGTCGAATGTGTCTTGCTTACAATCATACTTAACATCCCATGTTCTACCATATTGGTCCTTGACCTTATGCATCTTGATGTTATCCTCAACAGTTATAGAAACAATCTCACATACCATACTTATTTCCTGTTGTACATGTTTGAAAATGGAATCAGTGTAGATTGTAGATTCAATAGGCAATTGGGTTGACAAATCAGGAATAGTTGAGTAATCCAAGTAGTTCAATCGTGAATTGGCATTCCTTTGATCTCCCACAGCACAGTTAAAGAAATTGATGAACTGTACAAGATTTGGACGAGGCTTGGTGTAGTTTTTAAAAAAGCTATTCTCTGATTCAGACATCGACGTAGTCCTAAGAAGCGACCCCATGGGAAAATCTTGACAATAAGCAGGAACCCAGAATTCTCTGTCTTCAAACATCGATCCAAACCAGTTCACGTCTTCTAATCCATACCGTTCCATTATATCATTCCATATTATATCAAACTCACCAGGCTCTAACAAATCAGACCAAACACATGCATTCAACTCTTTTTTGAAATGTTCATTACCAAGCAAGGATTTGGGCAACATATCTGACACCTTAACCATAATATGCCACATGCACCATCGGTGCCTTGTTTGTAAAAGTACTTGTTGAACAACAAGTTTGAACCCCAAATCTTGATCCGTGATAATCAATTTGGGTGCTACCCCCATACATCGAACAAAACAGCCAAACAACCAAGAATATGAGTATCTACCTTCACTTGTTAACAAGCCAGCTCCAAATGTAACTGCTCTGGAATGGTTATCTTTTCCAGTGAATGGAGCAAAAATCATGCAATACCTTCAGAACATAACATAAAAATGAATTATATTTTCATACATACAGAAAAGTATCACTTTATCAGCTATGACTATCATTTTATCAGCCAAAAATATCATTTTATCCACTGAAATATAATTTAATCAGCAAAAAGTATCATTTTATGTCTTTTAGCAACAAAAGTAATATACCTGTTAGTGTTGTATGTTGAGTCAAATGAAATTACATCTCCAAACATATGATAATTTTGTCTTGCAATAGCATCAGCCCAGAAGAGTTTAGTTAACTTTCCATGAGATGCTATCTCAATTTCATAATAGAAGGCATCAGATGATTCCTTTTGAGAACGCATATAATCAAAAATCATTTGAGCATCTGAACCATCAATATTGGACATAATATCACGATAACCATTTCTAATATCAATAATATCACATCTAACATTTTCAGGTCCACCCATTATCTCCTTCAAAAGTTTGAATGTGAGAGTGGGACCAATATTACACCTGCCACAATCCTCCATAAACCTCCGATGGATAGGATACAGACTGCGATTGGCCGTCATAAAATGCCTATGCTCATCCGCAACCATTAAGTGATTATGATACTCAACAAACTGATAAACCTCATACCCTCTGCTCATGCCATCTGAAAAATATCTCAAGTTGAGCTTAGCAAGACATTCACACCTAAATGACTGACACCTACGCTTCTTAACAGACACTTCAGTTGATTGGGATGCATGACCAGGTATAAAATTCTTAGAACCTTGTTTGCTACAAGCCAAATACTACCACTTAATAATACCATTAACTGATTTGTTGCCCAGTTTACGAATGCAAAAACCAACTGAACGAGCATGTTGTTCATAGAAATCAGTTGCTTCTACTAATGTATTGAATTTCATACCAATCATTGGCTTCAAAGCATCATCACAAACAGGAATGTACATACCTACAAATCAGTAAAAGTATCATTTTATCAACTTAGAGTATCATTTTATCCGGCAAAACTATCATTTTATGCAGTAAACCTAACATTTATAAGCCAAAAGTATCATCTTAACACATAATCGACAATACATAACATAACTAAATAAGAATTTCAGTACATCAGAAACATAAACCAATCGACAGCTAATATTAATCTAAAATCAAATTCAATACATGAAGCAAAAAAATCAATAAATTAAAATATGAACACAATCAATAAGCTAAATAATAGATAATGATTATTACATTCATTATTTGCTACTGACTCCATCGAAGCAAATTCTGACAGCAATTGAACAAGTAATCAATGAAAATAAGAACGCAAAATTGAAAATATCTTCCCGGTCACAATTATGCGAGAAATATGGAAATAAAATCTGGAGATTATGGAATAATGAACCAAATCGGAAGAAAATCTGGAGCCTATGGAAATAAAATAGGCGAGAAATATGGAAACAAAATCGCTGAGAAGAGGAGAGAATCGAACTGAGAGAGAGTGAAAGAATAGAGCGAAATTCAAAAATTAAATGAGGGAAATGACATATTTACCCTCTGCGTCTTTTTATGAAGTAAATCTAAGTTTGAATATCAACCACAAGATTAGAAAATATGTGTGGTTTATATTTGGTTATAGAGTTATCATATGATCACATCCCTATATATATATATATATATATATATATATATATATATGAAATATCAGAAAAAGAAAGAATGGCAGGAAAAAGTTGTAACCTGACCCAGTAAATCGAAAGTTAGGGAATAAGCCAAAACTTAAAGGCTAGAGGTCGCAACTTGACCCAGCGAGATATTTAGAGGCAGAATAAATAGTTCAGTCTGATCCAACAATTTTGTTCAGATCTTGGGTCTCTTGACTCATGTGTTTTTCTTTTTCTTTTTCTTTTTACAGTTTATATCTTTAACTTAGAACCCCTAGGACCCTACCCTAACACATTACTCCCTTTAAGCCCCATTACAACCAAAACAAAGACCTTAAGGAACTATCTTATGCAATCCGATTCGAGGTATTAAATTTATGGCAATACTGAGTGAACAATCCTAAAATCTCTGGTGAGAAATGAGTGGCTGAGCGAATCCAACAGTTGGGTTTTAATTGAGCAATCTTGACTAACTGACACCTTGATCTAGTGAACGCGAAAGGAAAGAAACATATGCTGCTGGCAAATAGATTGACCTCGACCTCGGGTATGATTGTTGGAAGTTTATTCGGTTTTATACATATATGTGAATATGTGTTTTTGTTTTGAGTCTTGTTTTCTTCGTCTTCTTTTACTTTCTTGAAATGAGTAAACCATGCCTGAAATTTGCCTTATCTTTTTCTTTTCTTTTTCTTTATACTTGGGGACAAGTATGTTTTAAGTGTGAGCAGTTTGATAAGGCCTATTTCACGCATCGGTTTAGGGGTAAAATGTATGCTACTTGATCAGTTTATCGCGCAAAGCAAGTGTTAATTGTGCATGAATGCCGCTTGACCAATGCAACAAGGTCAAGCTGATCAAGTTGGTACAAAAGGCGAAAAAGGCCAAAAATCGGGTGAAATGATCAAGGGGGTGATCAAGCAGTTAGGCGGGGACCACTGCATTCTAGAAGAAGGACACGTGAGGCTAATGAGCTGGATGATGATCATCATTCTGTTATCAAGGACGACGTTCTAGAAGGGAACACGTGCTGAAACGCAAGACGCAAGGACGGAGCTGAGTCATCATTCTGTTATTGAGGAGCGACGTCATTTTAGAAGGAGGGCACGTATCAATCGATGAGACGCTCAATCACAACGTGAGCGAATATCCTCTTCCGAGATCGTTATCCAGCTGGAGGTCATTGCGGCGAACTTATAAATAGAGGATGTGCCACCATAATGAAGAATCTTTTTTTAGCATCTCCTTTTCAGTTTCTTCTTTTGTTTTCCTTTTTTCGTTTTAGTTTAGTTCTGAGTTTAGTTTTCAGTTCCGAAGGTAGCGTAGTAAAAGAAATAGTTAGAGAGAGAGCGATCGAAGGGAGCGCGACAGAATACTCAATATCTATTCGGTGTCGTCCCAAGTTTCCAACCAAGAACTTCTCGGCTTTACTTGCTTTCTTATTTTCCGAAGTTGATAGCTTAGTTTAATTCCGTAGTTAAAGAAACGATCTTTTGTATTCCGCATATTCACAGCACTATTCTGAGTTTTTGGGTATAAAAGTCGAAGTTGTTTTGTTTTCATCATCTTGTTTACTGTTCCAGTTCAGTTTCCGCTTGTCGCTTACTTGATCCATTAAATTGTGTCAGCATGATGAGTAGCTTGATCAAGTAGTTAGTTTACATTCTGCCTAGCATAAATCCAGTAGCGTAAAACTCCCAACTTAAAGCGTGGCAGTAGCCGAACCCTGTTCACTACTCACACACTCGATACACCGGTTTCTCTGCGGGATCGACCCCGTTCTTGCTACTTTACTATTAAAGTTGTGCAAGTTTGGGAGTTACAAATTACATTGTTGGTGAGCGAGAGCGAGAACGCCTTGATTAAGTGGCAACGACATTTGCTAACTGATCCATCTGTTCGGTTATCTTCTATATAACTTGATCAATCCATTCGCATCGCCCAGCCGCCACCAAGTAATATAAAAGGACGCTTCGTAGCTAACCCTAAATATAGTTTTGCCTTATGTGGAAGTGGGGCAACTGTGAAATTAAAAGATATGGACCAATTTTCAAGCATGATTATCTATAAAGTTATGCTCCGCCAAAAGGTTTAATCATACTCCAAACCCAAATCACTAATCGTTAATTTCCAGAGATTGCTTAATTACTACTTAAACTGTGGCCTACGTTTCTCATTATGGAAATTCTTAAATAATCATAATTATTTTAGTGAATAGGATATGATTTGTGCGGACATGACTAATTGGTTAATGAATTGAACTATTTCATTATTTTTCCACTGGTTTATCAAGTGAGAAAAAAGTTTATGATCATATGCAGATAAAAAGATGTCTAATTATTCTAGGCATATCTTTTCGGAAAGTGTTTGTTTAATTTTAACACAAAGTCACAGAGAGCATTTCTATATTTTTCGTGATTCACATCGTGCTACTTATTTATATTAATATGATTAACTAGGGTTGTAATGTTGAGAGATTGAGTTAAAGAGAAAATATTAATTTCACGAGAATGATATACTTCATGCGTTATGTGAGAACCACACTCATTTAAGACATGTTTAGCGTAGTTTGTTTTGTTTTATACATTTAGTTTGATAGTAAGACATTAAAATTATTATTAGCACTTTTAATTGTACCATTTTCATAAAAATCAAAGCTCGATTTGTCACTTTATTCATTTATTTGAAATTACAGAGAAAACCAACAAATCGCGCTTTGATTTTGTGAAAATTTTAAAATAAAAGGTATTGATAAAATTTTTTAATACATTAGAATCAAACTAAATATTTAAATTAAAGATAAAGGTCAATTTTTTGAAAACATTCACTTTTTGAAAAACAGGTCCATAACAAATGAAAATGTCGCTGAAGTAGTCCTTTTTTTACGGTTTCGTCAAAAACTAACGGTCAACGCTAATTGCACAGTGACATGACCGTTAGTTTTTTGACGAAACCGTAAAAAAAGAACCACTCAGACAATGATTTCATATGTTATGGACCTATTTTTAAAAAGTGAATGTTTTTGGACCAAATTCATATTTCGGTCATATGTTTAGGATCAAAATTGACATTTACTCCAAAATTAAAATATACAACGCTAAACATGCCTTAAACGAGCGTGATGCTCACATAAGGTAAGCTGCATACCAATTGCTGGGGTTTGCAGTGTGGTGCTCACCTAGTCGTAATTGGATGAACGTGTCAATTTCAGCGGACCATTGAGTGAACCATGCGTACAGTTCGATGAATCGTTGGGTGGTAGGCATGCACAAACCAAACCGGCCGGGCGGTTAACCGCCGGTTCATGAACCGGAACCGGTGGTTTGAACCGTCCGGTGGGTTTCCGGTTCCAACGGGCCAGTTCAGGGTCGAAGGTTTCGTGAACCGTGAACCGGCGGTTTGCCGGTTTGAACCGCCGGTTCAACGGTTCAAACGGCTATTTCCGGCATAGGGTTGTAAGGTTTCAGGCACGGTTCAGAAAAACCGACGGTTTCTGATGAAAATCGCCGGTTTTCATCAGAAATCACCGGTTTTCACCGGTTCCGGCAACTTTTCAGGCGTAGGCCATAGGGTGCAAGGCGTAGGCCTGCAAAACCGGTCCGAAACTGGCAGTTTTTGGGCCAAATTCGTGGACTGAACCGCCGGTTTATGCAGAATTCAAAATTTGAATTTTTTTTTATTTCTTCCAATTTTACTACTATAAATACCCCACTTCCCCCTCTTTTCTACTCACCCCATTCTTGTGTTAACAAGGATTTCCTTCTCTCAATCTCCATTTCTCTATTCTCTCCTCATTCTCTCTAATTGCTCAAGTTGTTTACTAGTTTCTACATTCTACTACTTAGTCTCACTACTATATTTGTTATTGTGCTCGTAATTTACCACCTCTTTCACACTCTATACATATTTCATCCATACTAGTACTACTTTACTTTCATTCATTAATAATTCAATATGTCTTCTTCTCGTGGTGGATCGGGGCAAGGGTATTGCCCAAGATCAAAGTACTAGTCGTCCCTCAAAATCAAGGCGACCTAGTCGTCGAGAAATTATGGAAGAGGTTTCCCGAGTGCAGGCTGAACGCATGCAAGTAAGTAATGAAAAATTATTTGTCCAATTCATATTTCATAATTTCATAAAATTGAGTTCATAATTTTTTTTTGCGTTCATACTTATAACTTCACCATTTAAATATTTGTAGATAGAAGAAGATCATAGGACCGCCTTGCTACTCGCTGAAATGCAACAAGGTGGGGGTAGAGGAGGTGGTTCCCAACAAACTGACGAGTTCGACGTTGCTATATCGTCGGACTCAGACACCAACGAGGATAGATCTCATTCTCGTATTCCGTCTAGCACCGGCGGAAATGAGGAGATGCCTCCTCCTCCATCCAATAACACGGCAAAAGCTTTGAAAACTGACATTTTTGTCAAACACTACAAGAAGGTCCCGGTGGTGATTCCAAGTCCTCATGATCCGACCTCTCAAGTAGAGACATCAGCGTTTCATGCTTACTGCAACTATTGCGATAAAGTGTACAAATCTGCGAGTGGTGGAGGATATGGCACCCTCCGTCGCCATTTGGTGACGAAGCATCCGGTAGAATGTGGCACTACATCTACCCAAACCCAACTCAACTTCCAACCAGGCGGCTCGGGTTCGTCAGGTACGCCTCTGTTTAAGTATGTCAAAAAACATTTTCTGATGTTATGACTAGATGGGCGACAGTGAAGCATTTTCCTTTTAACGTTTATGATGACAAAAAATTTGACATTACTATGCAAAGTGGTTTGAACGTAGCAATCAAGAGAATTGGTAGAAAGACCGTGCAACGATCTACCGTTCGGCAATGTTTGGAGAAAAAGGTAGAATTATCACGTTATTTAGTTAACTTGGGCCACAGAGTGAACATTTGCTCAGATGTGTGAACGGATTGTTTTAACCGCCATTCATACATGGACATTACGGTTCACTTTGTGGACAATAGTTGGACTTTAAACAAGCGTTTAATAGGTTTTAGAGAATTTGAAAGTCCACACACTGCACCCGAAATTGCTTCTTTGATTATACAAGTTTTAAATGAGTTTCAATTATGCAACAAGATATTTTCTATCGGTTTTGATAATGCAACTGCCAACACCGCAAGTATTGGCGATTTGATTGCGGCTTGTGCACCGGTAATTGGAGGTAAGTATTTTCATCAAAGATGCATTTGTCATATTTTAAATTTATGTGTACAAGATGCGCTTGAATTATGGCAAAAGCATGTTTCTCCTATTAGAACTGCAGTTAGATTAATCCATGAAAAGTCAGTTATTGGCAAAGCATGGAAGAAATATTGCCATCAAAAGAATGTTAGGTATACGAATTTTACTATGGATGTGTCTCATAGATGGAATTCGACATATGATTGTCTGAATTCTACTTTGACACATAAAGTTTCTTTATTTGATTTTTTAGAAACTATCTCGTTCATGATTTATATCTTTCGCATAGTTGTTGGGAACATAGTGTGACTTTATTTAAATTGTTTAAATATTTTAAAAATACTACTGTTGAATTGTCGGATGTTTATTATTGCACTGTTGTTCGTGTTTTAGAGCATTGCATGTACATATCCCTTAGTTTTAAAACTGCAATGAAAAATGCTTCCTCTTCACCTGAGTTAATGTGTGTTTTATATTATATGATTGAAAAATGGCTTAAGTATTTCACTGAGATTCCAACCGTGTTTTTGATTGCAAAGGTATTGGATCCAAAATGGAAATTACCCGGTACCTCTAGGATTTTAGATTTTTATTATAACAATTTGAGTTCAATTGATCTTGGTCCCTTTCAAGCAATCCAATCCGATACCAGTGACGAATTTGGAGTAGACCTCTCAGACACCATTCAAATAACTCTCCCGGACCGGTCCATTATCCAACAAACCTTCGAGTTTAACTTGCGCGCTCTCTACACCGAATATGAAACCAAGTATAACAACACCCACCAAGTCAGAAGACCCCCCTCCTCCACAACATAACTATGGCTTTGCATTTCAAGCCGATTATGATGACCCCGACGCGCAATCCCAACTAGCCGACCTATACAGCTACAGCACCGGCGGAAGGTCCTCAGGTATGGTAAGTGAATTGGATTTATATTTCGATTCACTCTTTTCATTTGGTGACGAAGGTCCTACTCCTCCCGCCCAAATCGACGTCCTCGATTGGTGGGGAACCTACGAGAAAGATTTTCCCATCCTTGCGTCAATGGCCAAGGAGATTTTTTCTGTTCGAGCTTCCACTGTCGCCGTCGAGTCCGCTTTTAATGTTGGCACGCATGTGTTAGATGAATGAAGAAGTAAGCTCTCAGCGAAAAATATGGAAGTCGTGATGTTACTTGATGATTGGGCCAAAGCCGACGTCAGATAACAAGAAAATGATTGGGATGATCGTCAGGAGGGATCACAAGATGAATTCATCAGGGATGAATCGTAGGCCAACCGTCAACCGCCGCCGGCCAAGCCAAATAGGTAAGTAAGGTAAGAGAACTACGTGGGCTTTGATTCCCTAATGCAAATGAGCATTGGGGATACGTATGCTTGAGCTCAAGTCATTTTTCCTTTATTTCTTTTTTTTTTCTCCCATTTGTTCCTACTTTAAACATATGCAAATACAATTATATAATTGTATTTGTATATATTCAAGTCGATGAAGTAGATTTCTCTATATGGCTAAATCCGGGAAACTTTTGACAATTCTACTATAATTGTTGATTGTTATACTAAACTCAACATTTAAAGTTGAATTGCTAAAAGTGTCCTTAATTTAGTTGTGTAGAAAGATCTCCTTCGCCGATTAAGAGTATATATACTTACAAGTTTTTTTATAAGAACTTTTACTTCGTTTTTGTCATTTATAAATTGTAATTAGCTTCGTTGTTTACTAGTAGTCTTGTTTGTATTTAAATTTGTTTTTAAGACTTCAAGACCTCAAGGTTTTTTTATTTGTAATTGTTGTAAACGTGTAATTTCAATAAAATTGCAACTTTCGTATTTTTTAATTTTATTTACGCACATTTCATACATAAACAAATAAACATAATGCACAAAAAATGTTTACAGTAAAATGAATCGACATAAATAAAGTGAATAAACGAAGATATGGTTACAGTAAAATCAATCGACACAATTACACAAAGCAAGGAACACTAAAAAATGTGAGAATTTATATATTTGCGTATTCGTATATACTTAGTTAGTTTAGCTTCAATGTGTATAACTTTGAATTTTCGATTGAAGACTGAACGAGTGAGAATTGCTTCCGACGCTAGCTATAATAACCGCTTATTATTGGAGTCGTAACAACTTTGAAAAGTGAAATGTAATTTAATTAAAATTGAATATTTGAAAAATGCAAAAAAAAAATTTAAAAATCGACGAACCGCCGGTTCGGGCTGAAAACCGGCGGTTTTGAACCGCCGAGTAAACCGCCGGTTTTTTGAACCGGAACCGGAACCGCCGGGACCCTTGGCGGGCCGGTTCCGGTTCAAGCATATCTTGAACCGTGAACCGCCGGTTCATGAACCGGAACCGGCGGTTCGGAACCGTTGTGCATGCCTAGTTGGGTGGGTTCTTCTTTAACCGCTAACTCGCCGGTGGATCACTGAGTTAGACATTCATCCTACTCGAAGGACCGCTAACCGGTGTACGGTTGTTAGTTTTGCTCTGATGTATTCAGTCTAACCATGTTAAATTATATAAATTCCATGTTTATCAGTTCTTGCTCATTGGAATGGATGTCGTGGTGAAGATATTGTTTAGTACTATCTATTCTATAGTAGTAGAGTCATTTTTTTTCATTTTGAGTATCCCATAATAGTAAAATCATTTTCATTTTTATTAAAAAGGGGAGTAACACATTTTCTCACTTACTTTTCTCTCTCTACATTTTCCTCTCCTCTACTTTTATACTACGTACATTACACATCTTTTTCTTAATCTTTGTATCGAAAAGAAATGTCTCCACTACGAAGTAGTGTGGGTAATACTATTATCTTTATCTTTATTATTTATTTCAATAGATGGTTAGAATTTGATTTGGTTTATTTCCATGTCGGAGGGTTATCTTGTTGGTCACCATATAGTATTATAAATATGTGTTAAGCATTTGATAATAATCACGAAATAAGAAATAATTTTTTTTATCATTCTCTCATTTGTATTTTCTCATAAACTATCTCTCTTTTTCCAAAATCGTCACCACTTCCCTCGTGGAAGATAAATATTTCTCTTCCTTATTTTGTGATATATTTATATGTTAATGCCATGAAGGACAAATGATTCAATTATGGCAAGAAGGAGCATTGAAAGCTAGGGTATTAAGGTATGCCTCAAACTTATATATTCGAAATATGTTTAAATGATTGTTTTATCTCTTTTGTAAGTGATTGATACATGAAATAGATACTTATATTTGCTATAATTCTTGGTTCTTTTAAGAACAAAAAAAACTATTTATATAAAGCTATATCAAGTTGGGAAAGGAGAAAAATTGGACAATTCGATGTCATTTGAAAATGTGGAAGAATTGAATGTTTCTAGAGGATTTGAGTTGGATTTCATATCGTAAAACCTAAGGAATATACTTTAATTCGATCCTTTACCATACTATAAAAATAAATAAAGTTGTATTTTCCACTGTGACAAGACAGCACTACCAATTTAACTACTTTTCATATATTCTACCTTTTGACATTATACGAGTCATCTTCGATTTTCATTCGACGAAGAAAAATAGTTGCTTTTATTGAATTTTAGTATATATGTTTGATGTTTATGAATAACTTTGAAAATTTCCATTCCTAAATAGTTAAGATTGATACAAATTTTATGCATTTATTTGATTTATCTTTTTCCTACCATACATCTAAACTTAATTAGAATAGTTTTGATGTATATCTATGTCCCAGCTATTAATTAATTTTGGTGTATTTAGGACGTTGGGAATTATAATTCAACCCAAATTTTACTTTTCAGTGTGTAAAATTTTATTCGAAATTTAAATATTGTCCCAAGACCTTCAGGCTGGATGAGCATCCAATTAAAGTTCTTCAAATAAAGTATTTTATTTTTTAATTTGAGTCTTGTTGTCTGTCAAAGGTTTTAATGTTAGACTATTTTTTTTGTGGGAAACACTGAAGTACAATAAATTACAAGAAGAGAGTTATTGCTATTCACCTCCTTTAAAAAGTACATTAAAAAATTAAAGTTGAAAAGACAACATAATTATTGTCACGACCCTATTTTGCTAAGGATAGCAAAAACAGGTAATTCGCGACTAATAAGGGGGATTATAGAAGCGGGTAAAGAAAAGGGTAGAATTCAAGGAACTTGCCGAAAGACCAATCAATCGATACCACAAAATAGAAGCCAAGTATTTGATTATAAGATCTCAAAATAGAATAATTCATCATATCAACTAAATCAGAGTTCGAAGGTGAGACTTTGAAATTCTCACTTAACAAAATACAGCGGAATAGGTCCCTACTAAACGACTTCGTGTATGAAGACACGAATCGTCGAGCAATCCACATGATTAATAGCATCGACTCCGATATTTCCCTTCCTCTTGACGTTCAACCTGCACATTTATAAATACATGCAGGGCTGAGTACATGAGTACTCAGTGGACACGTACTGAAAATCAAAACATACATTATATAGTTCTCATCCATCAACAGTATCACACAGGGTTTTTCTTAAAAGGCCTGAGCATACTAAATTCTTTTGTGATCTTAAAAGTCCGACTGCAGTCTAAGTTCTTTAAATATCCTACCATGTCTGAGAATCTCGTGTGCCGTGAAGGTGGCCACCTTCGACGGACACCCTCCCCGGCCAACCTCTCTAGGATAGCTCACGGCTCTCGTGCACCTTATTCCGAACAGGATTTGCGGTCCTATTGGGAACCGAATTCGTTACTAAACTTTTGGCATCGCCAAACTCTCGGCATATAGCCCTAACAGACAGGTCTCGAAAACAAACACTTTATGGCATGACAACAACTTTAAAAATAATCACATCTCCATTTTTGAGAAAAAGATATTTCATAACTTCAAAAGTATTTGCTTTATATCCACACTATAGTGCTGGATATTAAAAGAAAGCCCACCTGGTATGCTTATCTCCAATTAACAATCCTCGTTTGGCCTCACTTGCCCTTGAATGATTTCTCCTTTGGAAAATAAATAGACTATTTTCTGAGAAAAGAATGCATGCATCCTATAGGATAGCATCTATCTCTTAGTCTCGGCTTATAGGATTTTTTTAAATCCTAACTTGGCTTTACTGCTTTGCAGAGTTTAATTATTCACTTTACTACTTTGGAGAAATTCTATTCTCTCTAAAATAATTATTTGGACACCTAGTTAATAAAATATGGATCCTTAGAAAATCCCTTCTTAAATCCTTTTTCTTCGAATTTTCTTAAGGCCGCCCATTCTTTTCATTACTCATCTCGGCCCACTTATCAATTTATAAAAAAAAATGCAGCCCACTTTACTTAGTCTAATAGATAGTCCAAATCAAAATAATCGTATCTCTTCCTCATTCACATTCTTTATTTAAATTCTTACCCAAATCCACCTTCCAATTGAAATCCCTAAACAAACGAATAGAGAAGCAGCGGCGCCTCACTTCCTCACGCCTCTCTCTTCTCCGGCGTCGGCGTCCCCCAAGCTGGCGTGCACCGAACTGCCGGAACTCAGGCCAGATCCCACCGTCGAGCTCTCTCCGTTGAGATCTCTCTCCATCGAGCTCTCCGTCAGGTTCATCACGCGGCGGAGCTGTCGATTCGGGGAAGGGCAAAAGGCGTCACTTTTCTTTCGTGAGCTAGCCGTTCCCGGCGCTGCACGGGAAAGTTCCGGGGTCGCCACCGCGCTCACGCCGTCAGCCTCGGCAAGTGAAGCCGTTGACCGCCTCGCCTCTGCTGCGTCAGCACTCTCTCGTCGCCGGACAGCCCCTTGTTCTCAAGCTAAGTCATCCTCCCCCCCCCCTTCCCTTCTACTCGATTTATTGAGTCGTGACAGTGGCTATGTGAAATTGTTTCCATTATTCCTTTGGGGATTGACTGATCTTAAGTTGGGCTTGATATCTTTGTTCCATGATTAAGTTTTCGTTATTTTTTTCGTGCGGCCTATGTGGTTTATGTACTGTACTTGTTTGTTGAGCATTGATCGTCTCTATGTTTTACCTTATCTCGTGAGAATCCTATAGCAAGTCTAAGTCCTTGACTACGTATGGTGGCTGCTCTACATGATGCAATATATATATGGTGTTGAGGTGATTACCTCGCTTGGTGAATCCTCTCGGTTTGCCCTTCTTACTGCCGCCGCCTTGCGCCGCCGCTCCTCACTCCGTCGCACCCCTTGCCTTGTGAATCTGATAGAATGTAGGTGTGGAGTGGGGAGGGGATGGTTGTATTTATAGGCCATTCCTTTGGCTTCTTGTGGCAGTTCATGGGGCATTGGGGTTCTTATTTTCAGTTACAAGCTTAGCTCCCTTTTGAGCTTTATGTTTATGCTATTCTTACCACTTTGGTGTATGTGTGGGCTGACTCTCTTGGCTGCCTCTGCAGCCTCGGACGATGGGGAAGAGATTCTGATGTTGCCTCGAAAAGGCCATAGGGATGAGCTCATTCTTGTCTCTTTCCTTAAGGCCATCCACAATAGGAATAGCCCAGCAATAGCCCAGTCATAGCCTAGCCACAAACTCCTCCTGCCACATCATCAACACTAAAAATTCTCCCGCCACATCATCAAAACAAGTAAATAGCCCAGCCATAGCCTAGCCACATCACTCAAAATTATATAAAATAAATAATTAACAATCACACAAAATACGGAATTAAGTTTACGACACAGATACGAGAAAATTCAATAATATTATTAAAAATTAAAAAGTACATTAATTAAAAAAAATTACAAAATTAAAAAAAAAAACTAACGTCGTGCAGTCCTCCGCGCCCATAACTCTTCAATTAAATCCTTTTGGAGTTGAATATGAGCCTCCGTTTGGCGCACGTCGGCATGTGCTTGGAGGCGGCCGACTTCATCGTGAGGTACCCCACTCCGTACGTTGGGGGCGGCCACGCCGTGGCTTGGACCGACTTCATTATCGTCGTTGGTCCAACTAGTCAGTTGTACACCTTCATCTTCGACAATCATGTTGTGTTTCGAAAATAAAAAAAATAAAAAAATCGGCTAGGCGACGCGCTAGGCGATCCGGACGCTGCAATAGCGCCGAGCGGATCGCCCAGCGCATCGCCCAGCGCTAGGCGGTTTTTTATTCCGAAATTGGCTAGGCGGTTGCAATGGACCGCCTAGCGCACCGCTCGGCTAGGCGGTGCGCTAGGTGCCATTGCGGATGGCCTAACTGGAAGATTGAGGGGTATCCTACTTTGTCTATACTTGAGACCTTGGCAGGATGGTGATGTAGTGAACACAATTTGGCATTTTCCCTTTTTGACAAAGCCCCAAATTAAAGATTTTTGTGTAGCTTATTTGCAATACCTCTTTCTTGTCTTTGCACCTTTCTTGTAGGTACTTGGCTGTCATTTGGAATCTTGTGGAGTACAAATTCGAGAAAGATGGAGAGGAGAAGAGGAAGGATAGAAGATCTTTTACTGCAGCTCCGTTGACCAAAGCAAATCTCATCTTTTATCTCAATTCTAGCTTCTAATTCCATAGAGTAGTATTGGCTACCACCTCAATTCCATGCCTCTAATAAAGTATTTCATTTACTTCATTCTTAAAAAAATTTCTGTGCACTTTAACTCTCCCATCAAAATGCTTAATTTATTCTAAAGTCGGAAGTTACAACGGAAGTTCTACGTCCACATGCCTTCTAAACGAAAATTAATTAAGCTAATAAATTTGATTTATCTTGAAAGAAAGAAACGAAATTCCGGGGCGTTACATTCCACCCTCCTTAAAAGAAATTTTGTCCCGAAATTTGTACGGCTTTACTCGAACAGCTCGAGATAACGCTCATTCAATTTATCTTCTAACTCCCACGTGGCCTCTTCCTGCCCGTGGTGTTCCCAAAGTACTTTCACTGAAGGAATGGATTTATTCCTTAACTGCTGCACTTTCCTGTCCCGAATTGCTCTCGGCTTTTCCTCATAGCTCAGATCTGGGTTTATTATCGTCTCTTCCTGATGAATTACGTGCTTCGGATCAAACACATACTTCCTGGGCAGGGATACATGGAATACGTTGTGAACGTCTCCAAAGCTCGGCGGTAACGCCAATCGATAGGCTACTGGTCCAACCGCCTCTAGAATTTCGTACGGTCCTATGTAGCGGGGTCGGAGTTTTCCCTTGACTCCAAATCTGGTTATCCCCTTTGAGGGCAATACTTTCAAGAAGACTTTATCTCCCACAGTAAATTGCAAATCAGTTCGTCGGACATCTGCATAGGACTTCTATCTGTCCTGAGCCTCTTTGATCTTCCCTTGGATCCTTCTGACGATTTCTATCATCTGCCCGATTGCATCCGGGCCCAAGATTTTCCTCTCACCGACCTCGTCCCAATAGAGGGGTGATCTACACTTTCTCCCGTACAGCGCTTCGTACGGAGCCATATCAATTGTTGTCTGGTAGCTGTTGTTATAGGCAAACTCTATTAGTGGCAGTACTTGTTCCCAATTGCTCCCTCTATCGAGCACTACTGCCCATTGCATATCCTTGAATGTTTGGATGGTTCTCTCCGACTGTCCATCGGTCTGTGGGTGAAATGCCGTGCTAAAATTTAACTGTGTCCCTAGCTCTTTTTGTAGGCTCTTCCAAAATCTGGACGTGAATTTAGCATCTCTATCCGACGTGATCATCGCTGGTATGCCATGCAGGCGAATGATTTCTCTCACGTACAACTGGGCTAGTTTCTCTGACCAGTACGTAATAGGTATCGGTACAAAATGGGCGCTTTTAGTGAGACGATCAATTATCACCCAAATTGCAGTATTTCCTCTTTGAGATTTTGGTAGTCCCGTGACAAAATCTATGGCTATGTGTTCCCATTTCCAATCTGGAATCTCCAACGGCTGCAACTTCCCGTAGGGCGTTGGTGTAGTGCCTTCACTTGCTGACAGACAAGACAACTCTCAACGTACGATGAGATGTCTCTCTTCATGCCGTCCCACCAGAACTTCTTCTTTAAGTCCTGATACATTTTTGTACTCCTTGGGTGGGCGGTGTATGGGGTATCGTGTGCTTCGCTCATTATCTCGTTTTTGAGCTCCTCCTGGTTGGGCACACACAATCTCCCTTCAAACAGGAGCGCATTGTCTGCCTCTTCCTGGTAGTTCTTTTGTTTGCCCGTCCTCAATTTCAGGCGCAACTTCTCCAAACTCTCGTCCTGTCTCTGGGCCTCGACGATCCTGCCCCTCAAATCGGGAACAACTACTAGAGTAGAAATTATGCTTTCCACCGTCTCGGGTGCTTGCACCATCTCTAAACTCATTCTACCGAATTCTCTAAGCAGTTCTTCTTCCTGGGGGAACAGGACTCCTAATTGGTGCTGACTCTTACGGCTCAACGCGTCTGCCACAACGTTAGCCTTCCCCGGGTGGTAGTTTATGCCGCAGGCGTAATCTTTTACTAATTCGAGCCATCTCCTATGTCGCATGTTCAAGTCCTTCTGCTCGAAGAAATATTTGAGACTCTTGTGGTCCGTGAAAATTTCACACCTAACTCCATATAGGTGGTGTCTCCAAATTTTCAACGCGTGGACCACTGCCGCTAGCTCTAGATCGTGTGTTGGGTAGTGGAGCTCATGTGGTCTGAGTTGTCGTGACGCATAAGTGATCACCTTCCCATTTTGCATCAACACACATCCAAGTCTGCTCTTGGAGGCATCCGTATAGACAACGTAGTCCGTTTCTGGCTCTGGGACTGTTAGTACCGGTGCGCTTGTCAATTTCTCCTTTAACAATTGAAAACTTGCTTCGCACTCGGGAGACCATGAGACCTTGGTTCCCTTCTTAAGTTGTTGAGTCATCGGCCTCGCAATCTTCGAAAATCCCTCAATGAATCTCCTATAGTAGTCGGCCATACCTAGGAAGCTTCGAATTTCGTTAGGCGTTGTCGCCACCTTCCAATTTCGCACTGCTTCTACTTTAGCAGGATCCACTCGGATTCCTTCTGCCGTCACAATATGTCCGAGGAAATTCACCTCCTTGAGCCAAAATTCGCACTTGCTGAATTTGGCGTATAGTTTCTCTGCTCGTATCGTCTCTAGGGCAATCCTCAAGTGCTCCTTGTGTTCCTTTTTATTCCTGGAGTATATCAGCACGTCATCGATAAAAACTAGGACAAACTTGTCGAGGTAGGGATGAAAAACACGGTTCATCAGGTCCATGAACACTGCTGGTGCATTCGTTAGTCCAAACGGCACCACCGTGAATTCATAGTGACCATATCTGGTTCGGAAGGCCTTCTTGGGCACATCCTCTGGCTTAATTTTCAATTGGTGATAACCTGATTTCAGGTCCATCTTGGAAAACACACTGGCTCCCTTGAGCTGGTCGAACAGGTCGTCGATCCTTGGTAAGGGGTACTTGTTCTTGAGAGTCAGCTTGATAAGCTCTCGGTAGTCTACGTACATTCTCATGGTCCCGTCTTTCTTCTTGACAAACAGTACAGGTGCTCCCCACGGTGAGACACTAGGTCTGATGAATCCATATAGGCCCAACAAGTCCGACTTATTCTAGAAGCAAAAGGCGTCAGCTCCACCTCCTGAATAAAGTTCAATTATTACGATTTTATTCATAATCTATGTAATTGATATCACAAATACTTTCTCCGTTCACAAAAAGTAGTTTCATTTTGCTATTTTGAGTGTCTATAAAAAATACTCTCATTTAAAAAATAGAAAGCTTTTATCATACTTTACCACTTTTTCTCCTCTCTTACTTTTTCTTTTTGCCTTTCTTATTTTATCTATTTTTTCTCTCTTCTCTCTCTTATTTTATTAATTTATCATTAAAATCCGTGCCATCTAAAAATGAAACTATTTTCTGTAGACAGGGGAGGGGGAGTATAAAACTTCTAATTGTTTTCAATTGGAAGAATTTTACGATGTATATTCGCCCTGATTATAATTAGCTCAATTTTTGTGGTTAGGTTGTAATATTAATTTAAAAGTGAGTAGTGCCCTCTCAATCCCATACAAAATGACTCATTTTTGTTTTTAGATTTGTTCTAACTAAGATCACTTATTTTTAAAAATTAAAACACATTTACATCTACATAATCTATGTTATCTTCTATCTTACTTTATTATTATCTCTACTTAACACAAAATAAAATTATACAAAATCTCATGTCTTCCAAGAAGAGGGTCTTCCTTGGGACGGAGGTATATATGTTAAAAGTATTAAATTAATTATTTAATCCAAACTATAATTTCACTATCCTTGGATTGAGAAATGGAAGCCCAATCTTGTCCTAAAAAAGTGAATTAAAATCCACAAATTTATTGATTAGTTTCCAATTGCACATCCCCCAACTCGTCACATGGTTATTTCAATCGGACATTTAAGCTCCACAAAGTTGTCTAAAATCTACGAGCATCACAAAATGTCTAACTCCAAAACATATGTAATTATTTTCCACTACTCAATCCTCAACCTCAGACCTCTCACTCTACATAGAGATGGTTCACTACTTAGATCTCTCCAAAGGGTCATTGCCCACCACACTATCATCGTCGTCGTCCGAACACTCGTCTTGAAGAATGACCGCGGACCCCTTAATAACGTCGAGCCATTTCTTGACCTCGAACTTCTTCTGCGAACACGATTTTCCAGAGCCTACCGTGGTTATCTCTATAGATTGGCAATACCAATTATCGAAACCGTCTAGCACGATAATTATGCTGCAGACGGGCCCACGTAAACACGGGCCTTTGCCGGCGAAGAGGTCCACTTCCCCGTGCCCAAAGTAGTTGTGGGCTGAGCCCATTAAGCCCCAATCTTTAAGATTAACAATGGGGAGTTGGGCCTTTGTGCTGTCGCTTAGGAAGAGGGTTAGGTTAGATCTTGTTCCAGCCAATGGGATGTTGCCAGTTTCCACATAGATGGTGTAAACACAATCTGTTGCATTTCCCTGCTCACACAAATCAACATTTTTCATAATCAATCAAATATTCTACTTGTACTGGACAATTAAGCTATACTTGTACTTGACGGTTAAGCTAGCTATTCTGATTTGAAACTTTTAGCCTCAGGCGTTAAACTTATTACTATTATGTTAAAAATAAATCAATACATTAAGATGGTATTTGATTTCGTAGATAAGATATCACTTCTTCTGTCCCACTATAAGTGAGACGTTTCTTTTTTACCGTTATTTTACGAAAACGATTATAAACAGTTAGAGTGAAGAGAAAATAAAGTAAGAAAATAATTTAGAAATGACTTTCTTACTTTACTTTCTATGCACCTAACTATTTATTATCATCTTTGTAAAACAACGGCCGAAAAGAAACGCCTCACTTATAGTGGGGCAGAGGAAGTACCAAGATATAATTTAGAATTAAATTGTGAGATTATTTTAGTTGGAAGGAGATTGACTATGACTAAATATCACATGATTATACATCTAGGATTGAGTTGTGGAATTCAATCTCATAAATCAAACATAGTACAAATTTAATATCGAGATATTATCTTGCAAACGGAACAACCCGTGAAGTGAGCTAGACACTAGCACATACATGTATTATTATGATATAAAGTTGCTAAGTTAATTTCTTAATGTGTTTTTATTTCTGTTAAAAATGAAAATAAAAGTAGCAGCAAAAGTAGAGTGATACTACTTACATATGTGTAGACGATGCAGGAGAAAAGGATAAGGAGTTTGAGGCTAAGATGTTTGATCTCCATTTTTCTGCGGATTCTTGTTTCACTAAATTACTGGACAAGTATATATAACTTGGTTTGCTCCCTACCTAACAAAAGGTCAAAAAAAAAAGAAATCATATATTTATCATTGGAGTTATTAAAATTGGGCAATATACTTGTCACTCTATAACTTCAATAGTAAGGATAAGGATATAGACTTTAGTTCAATTTAGGCCACATATTAAACTAGATATATATTATTTCTGCCGACGCCATATTTCAGATCAATGATTGCGTCCAAACAATCTACATACAGAAATAAACATAGTCCATTTCTAGGAAATGTTAACTGTTTCTGCGTTGGTGATTTACATGTAATAAAGTTTTGTAATTCGTATTAGAAGTGACTCACCCCTTAAAAGATCTTATAAGAAGGAGGATTATCCATACTTATATAAAGGAGTTAGAATTATTATCAAGTCGATATGAGACAAGATTTAAGAGTTTTAACACGGCCTCTTACGTGTGAGCCGGAAGGCACATCGGACTTCCATCACGTGGGTAGACAAGAGAAGAGATAAAGAGATAAAATCCATCATCGACTTGGGCCCGCTCTGATACCATATTAGAAATGGATCATTCACCCCTTAAAAGGCCTTATAAAGAAGGGTTATCCAGGAGCTATAATCATCACCAAGTCAACGTGGACAAGATTTAAGAGTTTTAACAATTCGAATTGTTTTGTCTCACATTTTTAGCGTTGTCGTCGATAATTTTTTTAGCAATTAAGGACTTTTAATGGCTAATTGAGTTTTGATAATTTAGTGTAATGTGAATATAAATTAGGGAGTATGATGTCCAACATTAATCACCCAATAATCGAATATATGATCTCATATGGATTATAGTTTAAGAGATCAAAGATATATATACAAAACTTATACAATTTCCAAACATTTTGTATTGAATTATAGTGAGCATATTGTAAATATATTTCAAATAAGAGTAAATTGTTTCAAAAGTCGTCAACTTTGCAAATAGTTTGGTATTTCTCGTAAACTTTAAAAGTTGCATGAAAAGTCATGAACATTACATTTGGGTGCCGATTTCCCGTGTCGGGTATTCCGGCCATCCGGGAATTGTGAGGTGGAGGAATCGCTACCCTACCTATGGAGGAAACACGATGGGATTGTAGATTGACGAATCGTGACCAGTTACATGTCGCAATGGAGAAGAAAGAGTTGAAATCTCGACGGGAATTGAGATTTTTGTCACAGAGAGAAGAGACATAAACCCTAAATTGATATATATTTTAATTTAATTGAAACTAAAAAACGACGTCGTTTTATTGTTCTGCCGGAGATTTTTCCATGTCACGCCTCCGGCGAGCCACGTAGGATTAGTCTTTGCCGGAAATGTACCGGGTTGGGTCGTACGGGAAATTTGCAACAATTAGTAAAGTTCATGACTTTTCATGCAACTTTTAAAGTTTACGGAAAATACCAAACTATTTGAAAAGTTGACGACTTTTGAAGCAATTTACCCTTCAAATAATGTGTTTTAGTTTTGATTTTGTTTCATTCATTGCATAGTATTTAATTTTTGTGAATACATACGTAAAGATGCGAATAAAAATGTATAGAACTAGATAAGTGATAAAATGCAAACTCTATATATTGTATAAACTTCGAACTATGATCTGGACCGTTAGAAAATGTTAACAGATGACAAAATAGTAACAACAAAAAATATCAACACAATGTTAATATATTGGTAATACAATATCAATTGTTGACACTAAGTTGATGTTTAATTTTAATCATAGTTTGAAGTCTGTACAATATTTGAAGTTTGTATTTGATTAGATTCCTTAAATAATAACAATTCATATGTGTAATTTCATGTATTGGTTAGAATATGGCTCTTCATCCATTATTTTAAGTGGACTATAGGTTCTAGTATTAGAATTTTCTCGAAGTGTGCAGAAAACCTAAATTGAAGAATAATGAAAATCATATAAGAACTTGTTAGAAAGAGGGTCACTACAACGTTGACATCAATGAACAACAAATTATGGGATATGTGAATTGAAATATGCCACCTCTTTATTGATTGATTGAAAGCCAAAAGACTTCCAATAACTTATACATATCAACATTATTTTTTCCAAGCATGTTAATCAACATATATAATGAGAATCACAAAATAAACCATATACTATATGTAAATTACAAAACCCTAATCATGATTAAAATCCACTCCTCAAACTGCTTAAAGGGGCTCTATCATCTTCACTTACACACTCATCTTGAAGAATGAGGGCTGATCCCCTATTGACATCGAGCCATTGCTTCACCTCGAAATGCTTTTGAGAACACGATTTTCCAAGAGCTACGGTTGTTAATTCAATAAAATCGCAATACCAATTATCGTAACCACTTAGCACGATTATTAGTGTACATATGGGCCCACGTAAACACGGGCCTTTCCCCGCGAATAGGTCCGTTTCTCCTACCCGAAAGTAGTTGCCGCCAGAGCCCATTAGACCCCAATTTTTGAGGTTGTTGATAGGGAGTTCGTCGTTGTAGCTGTCTCCGATGAACAAGCTTACATTCGATCTAGTACCGCCCAACGGAATATTGCCGGTTTGCACATAGATTGTGTAAATGCAATCTGAGGAATTGGCCTACATGGAGTCAATTAAAAAAATGTACTAGTTATGACTAAGTAAGAACAAAATATTATTGTTTACATATAAAAATGTGACATGCTCAAACAAAATATTAGTGTACATATAAAAGCAGTGATTAAGAGAAGTAGGTTGATACTTACATTTGTGTTGATAATGAAGGAGAATATGATAAGGAAACTGAAGATGAGATATATGATTTTCATGTTTCTTTGGATATTCTTATTATGTGTCAATTATTGGAGTATATATATTTAGGTTTTCCTCCTATAATTATATTTACCAAAAGTTGAAAAAATATTGAAATTGAAAGTGAACCTGTAACGTTGCACTCTATATAGATAATATGGATTTTCATTAAAGGTAGTCCACATATCAAACTATAAATAATCCTATTATCTAGTAAAAAAACATTTTTTTGCCCTTTCACTAAAAAGTGTTGTTATTGATTTGATTATTTATTTATTTTTTTGTGTCGAAGTGATTTCTCACGTTTTATTTTGTTGCATAACCGCTCGAGCTGTCATCTGATTTTCATTCGACAACTTCAGATTTAGGTCATTTTTAATACCAATAGTTTTTTACAAGAATATGATGGAGAATATATACTATCTCTATTCTATAAAAAATAAATATTTTTTTAGATTATCCTATTAAAAATAAAATATTTCTAAAATAGAAATAATAGTATGTCTACTTTTTCATCCCACTTACTTTATTCTCTATTCATTAACTTATAAAACAGTACTATAGTAAATTTCGTGAATTTCGTGTTGAAAAATAAATGTTCAAGGAGGATGAAATATCAAAATTTAAGTTCTAACATAAAATCCACAATATTTGTAACTCTTCATCGTAGCGGTACACCTAATTATCTCATCATAGATCAACATAAGTACATCTATCCACGTGGCAAGGAATTAACATCCAATTGGATTTAATCCACAACATTATTTGATTTCAAAGTCAAAAGAATACAAATTCTCATTCCAACTCCCCCCACGTTATTTATTTCACTGGACATCTATGCCCTCATTCATTATCTAAATTACACTAATACTTACAAAAAAAAAAATCAATAAAATTAATATCCATTCATCAAACTAATACTTCTTGGTACATTATCAATGAAGCAATCGTCTTGAATAATCACCGCCGTCCCGGCGTTGACGTCGAGCCATTTCTTGACAACGAAATGCTTCTGAGAGCACGATTTTCCAAACCCTACGACAGTTATTTCGATACCCTCGCAATACCAACTATCGTACCCGTCTAGCACAATTGTTAGGCCGCATACCGAAGCACGTAGACACGGGCCTTTCATGGAGAATAGGTCGACTTCCCCCGGCCTAAAGTAATGGTACGTGGACCCCATTAAACCCCAATTTCGAAGGTTGACCACAGGGAGTTCGGCCTTCGTTGCATCGTTCAAGAAGATGGTTATGTTAGAAGTGGTAGCGGCGTACGGAATGTTTCCGGTTTGCACGTAGATGTTGTAAATGCAATCGGAAGCATTGGCCTGATTTCACAAATCAAGAATTCCAATATATGGTTAACAAATTTGATAATTGTATAATGGAATTTGATATATAAGTCTAGAGGGAAAAGAGGGAGAGTTGTTTTAACTTACATTTGTGTGGACGATGAGGGAGTAGAGGAATAGGTGATTGAAGATGAGATGTTTGATTTTCATGTTTCTTTGGATTCCTTTATTTTTTTTAGTAGTATCGTAGTATATATATAATTTGGGTAAAATCGAAATTGGGTCGCAAATGTCACAATCATGCAGTGTAGATTTTTGGCGAAACTTCACGAGGGCCATTTTAATCAATAATACTCCGTTCATTTTAGAAATATAGTCTCATTTTGTTATTTTAGATATTCATATATATAGTCTTATTTCAAAAATAGAATTTTTTTTCATACCGCAACTACTTTTTCTCCTTCTATCTCATACTTTTTTTTCCTACTTTTTCTCTCATTTCTCTTACTTTACCAATTTTTCATTAAAAGAGTAAACTATATAAATGATACCCGAGCAATAAAGGAGTGAGAGTAATATAATGGACATATATGCCCTTGAAGCCAAAAAATTGAAAAATGATACTGAAGATGACTCACTTTCCTTTTTAGTTTATCCCAACTAAGATGACTCATTACCAAAAATTAAACCATCTTTTATCTCTACTTTATTCCTTATCTCCTACTTTATTCTCTCCACTTTACTCACAAAATAAAGTTGTATAAATTCTCGTACAGCTCAAGTAAAGAGTCATCTTCCTTGGAACGGAGGGAGTAGAAATATCTCAAAAATATGCAAAAGGACCCAAATGTGATTACCCCATTGTCTAGGTACTATTGGTAAAAATAAAATTTATTAGTACTGCAACAAAAGTGCAATTGCAATTGTCTCCAGATACCATTTATGTAGTTGACTCTATAATATAAATAAGAATACAAAAAAACAGTGATGTTATTGGATTTATGGTGAAACATGTACATCAGAAGACTTGCATAACAAATAAATCAGACGAACTGATTTGCTTGACCAATTATGAAATTAATTGTTTCTCATGTTAAACACATAATTACATGCCAGCAACACAAAATTTGTGCTCAAAGAATTAAAACCCTAATTCGTAAAAATACCACAATTTAGAATTACCAAATTGATTTTCCGAATAGTCGTTGATTGCTTGCTACATCTAAGCGTCATGATGCAGTACTGGACCATGAATCTTCTAATATGTTCCCCAATTCAGGTTATGACCTTTGGGTGAGCAAAACTTGTCAGAATTAAAAGCACCTGACTAGAAAGAAAACAGAACTTCAGTTCTATGAAAAACTGAATATTCGTCTTGCCCTAAGAAAGGGGGCACAAAAATAGGAAAGTGCATATTCTTGTGGGACAGACTAAAAAAGAAATAGTACATATTCTTGTGAGACAGAGTGAGTATTAATTAGGCCACAAATCTTCTATTTAGTCCTCTTTATATAGAGTTATAATGGACCTAATCAGGGATTCACAAAGGTTAGACTTGTGCCAAACTTGTTGGACTTTTACTAATTAAAATTGTGTTCCAATTTAATTCAAATCCAAATATATTATTATCAGCGACTGTAGTATAATAATACTGGTTCCCGTCAAACCACGTTCCTCTTTAATTTATATTTTTCATATTTAAGATAAAATATCCATTACTAAATTTAAGTCTATTATTGGACTTTAATTAATTAATATATTTTTTCAAGAGTTGTCTACTTCAAAAACATTGTTTATTCTGCGTGGAATAAATTTCAACCGACCTGGTTTTTGAATAATAAAGCCTTTTCCGAACTCCTTTTGAGGATATGATCAAACTGGATCCTCTCAGCACGTGATTCATTGCAATAATAATACTACCACTTGTATACATTGCTTGTCACTACACAAGTTATCAAGATTCTTGGATTACAAAAAAACCGCACTATTTGATAAATAAAAGTAATGCATAATCAATATCATATACTCAATATTATGTCAATATTGATTAAGAAATAACAATCGCTTGTCTTTCTGTGCATGGAAATAAAAGACTTATCTCATGTATTAGATATTTTCAATGTTATACCACATCAGTATCGTTAGTTTCCTAAAGCAAGGAAATTGGCGGACTAACACTTCAAGGTTAGGCAACTATGTTTTACCTCTGCAAAGAACCGATGGCGTCACCTTTTCTAAACGTCGTTCACGGCCAATTAACTATGCAGAATTATTAAAGTTGTTTGCTTATACATTTAAATGTTTGAGAAACATCTTATAAATGCATAAGCAAACACAATGCGATAAACTTATTTCTTCTCGTCTTGGGTTAAAATTAGATTTTAGAGTTTATTGTATTTGTATACAAGCAATTCTATTTATACAATAATGACACATCATTTCGCTTTGTTTCAGATTACCCAACTAATAGAGTTTTTGTATATACAAGCAATTCTTTTCAGAGACGGATTAAGTATTATATTTGTGAAAAATAGAAATGAAACACATGTTATTAAGTCTTTTATGATACTCCCTCCGCCCCTTTAAGTGATTTATAATCCTTTTGGGAACGTCCAAAGTTAAGTTAGTCCTTTATTTTTTTGGCACACTCTCTCTTACTTTTATTTCTACCTTTTCATTTATCTTATTTTATTATATCCATTTAACCAATAAAACTCTATTTTTTTAAAAACTCGTACCAAAAAGTAATACTCCCTCCGCTCCCCATTAATTTTCCACTTTTGAAATTTTTGTCCATCCCCATGAACTCCCTACTTTCACTTTTTACAATAAATGATAAATAGGCTGGACATTCCACTGACTCATTTCACTTATATTTTATTATGAAATTAATATATAAAAGAAAACTCATACTCCCTCCGTCCACCATTTAAAGAACTCTTTTGTCATTTTAGTTTGTCAACGATTTATAAAACCGTTTACTTTATTCCACTTTTAATATGTGGATCTCACATCTCACCAACTTTTTACACTCACAATCTAATATAAAACTAATACTTTAAATAGATCTCATACTCCACTCACTTTGTCCTTTTATTTTTCTTTCCAAGTCAAATAAATTTTTAAAATCTGTGATAACTGGCTCTTTAAATGATGAACAAAAGGTGTATTTCATTAATTTATTCAACTTATATTTCTTTATAAACTCAGTATTACAATTAAAAAGGATAATTAACGAGGGACAAGAGGAAGTAGAACTGATAACATCAGACTTGAAATCAATCACCAAGATTTCGTTTTCATAGATCTTGAACAAAAAACATTTGGATAAACTTTGTCCAACGGACCATTTCACCCCTCGCGAAATCACGCAACAAATTAATCCCTTTACACACAATAAGGTCATTCCCGTCCTTTCACACATTCATTTATTCCCTCCAACAAAAACTAAAACCCACACTCACAATTCGGATGCAATCCATTTTTCAAAAACCCACAAATCCTGGGCCGGGAAACCCGACCCGAACATAAAACCCGGCCTCTCTCACATCAAATCACATCACCGCCACAAGCCTCGAATCGCCGCCGCCTCTCTTCCCATACGACTCGGAGCAGAAAGTCCTAACCGCAGTGAGCTCATACGGCGCCGTATCGGTGGCTAGCCACTGCTCCACGGTGAACTTCCTCTGCGCGCAGGCCTGGTGGACTCCGGTGGTGCTGACCTCGACGTAGTTGACGTACCACCCGTGACCCGACCCGGACCCGTCGGAGGTGAGATTCATGGCGCAGACCGGCCCGGTCAGGCACGGGCCCCTGCCGCTGAAGATGTCGAGGTTCCCTCTCTCGAAGTAGTTGTATCCGGCGCCCATGAGCCCGCCCCACGCCTCCAGATCTCGGATCCGGATCCCGTACCCGCCCGCGTCGTACAGGGTTAAGCTGATCGACGAATCGGTGCCGCC
Source organism: Salvia splendens (assembly GCF_004379255.2). Classification (NCBI taxonomy): domain Eukaryota; kingdom Viridiplantae; phylum Streptophyta; class Magnoliopsida; order Lamiales; family Lamiaceae; genus Salvia; species Salvia splendens. The sequence continues at coordinate 21,450,802 of NC_056047.1, read as the reverse complement.
TTTGATGATCGATCCTGTTCTGACGTACACCGTGTAAACGCAATCTGGTTCATCCTGCATTTTGTGGATTCAATCGAATTCGGCATTGTTTCTAATCAGATCGATCGATTGACCGGAAATTGAAGCGATTGGCGATAGATCTGAACTTGTTTCAGTAGAGAGAGAGAGAGAGACTTACTGATTTGCATATGGTGAAGATGGAGAGCAAGAGGAGGAGATTGATGAAGTGGATGCTGCGCGCCATTGATGCTTGCTGTGGAAGGAAGCCTCTGGTGTTTTTGGTTTGGGTGAAGTGTGGGAGTGTGTGTTTATATTAAGATGAATTGAAAGGGAAAATAATGGAAAAGGTAAGAATAAATAGGCGATGCTGATTCACTGTTTGGAGCCAGATTTTTATTTTTAATTTAACGGAGTAGTATTTAAATATAAGTACTCCCTCGGTCCCGCATTACTCGCACCTTTCTTTTTGGGCACGGAGATTAAGAAATGAGTGATAGAAAAAAGTCAACAATTACGGCTGTAGAGATAAATTGTTACTAAAAATGGAAAGAGTGTAAATAACTTGGGACGCCCAGAAAGGAAATAAGTGCAAGCAGTGCGGGACGGAGGGAGTATAATGCTGTTTGAATTTTTCATGTGATTTCATCTGATATTTTTGTCTCCTAATTTTCGATCTACTTCTTAGGGTGTCCACTATAAGGTGGACACGCCCAATAGCCCCGCCCCAGTTTTTTGTCCATAGCCCCGGATTTTTGTCCATAGCCCCAAAATTCTATTTCCGCCACTATAGTGGACACCTCCAATAGCCCCCAAATTTTATAATCAATTTTCATTTTAAAAATAAAAAATTTTGCATGCGTCGACCGCCGCGCCGGAAGCTGCGGCCACTATGACCGCCGCGCCTATAGGCGCGCCTCACCCCCACCAGCCGCGTCCTCGCCCCGCACGCGGCGAAGCCGTTTCCGCCCCCCTCCCCCGTCCTCAGGCGCGGCGGCCACCCCAGCCACTATGACCGCCGCGCCTCCCGCCTCGCCCCACACCCCTCTTCGGCGACCGCCGAGCCGCTCCCATAGTGGACACTCTTAAATTGCATGTGGATGAAGCAGAGATATTTGATGAATCCGCAATTGGATGACGTGATTTTCTGATACCACTGCAGAAATTAAAAAATTAATGGAGTATAAAATATACTCCCTCCGTCCCCCAATTTGAGTCACTCTTTTCCATTTCGGGCCGTCCCCGAATAAGAGTCACTCTTCCCACTTACCATTTTTAGACATCAAAATTACCCTTTATTACACAAAAAGTCAAAGGAGCCCCACATTTCACTACCTAACTCAATTTATTACACCACATATTCAAACTTTTCCTTAAAACTCGTGCCGAGTCAAAGAGTGACTCAAATTGGGGGACGGAGGGAGTAATAAGTAGAAAAGAAAATAAAATTTTTATAAAAACACGAGGAAACGAAGAAAATAAACCTTTTGACTCATTTTAGAAAGAAAAAAAAATTGGGCTTGGTGAGCTTAACGGCTTGTGCTGCTGTGTTGTGCACTACATATGAGTTGGATAAATATCGGAATTAATAAGATAATGTTGCAACCTAAATGCTGTTTTTAAGCAGTATTCTTTATTTTAAAAAATAGTTTTATCATTTTTTTATTAGAGCTATAATTTGCTTTTTATAATTCAGCATTTTAATATGGAATCCTAGAAATCTTCCTATATCGGCGACTTAATTAAAGAGAGATCGATAGTTGTAGATAAACGCAAAAAATAAAAAATCAGACTAAGCCTACAAAATTTAATACATTTAATTTGAATCCTTCAGTTCGATAGTCTCTTGACTTTAGCATAGAGTATTGATACATCTTTGTTAGTTGATAAACTCTAGACGTGCGTGCCGTTTAAAGGTCACAACTACGAGTTTTTAATAAATTAATTATGCATTTCTTAATAATTTGTCAATAATGAGTTTGATCATGGTATTATGAATATTAGATTATTGATCCCACACTAATTGTATGAATATAATTTGATTTCCATCGTCAATTTACTACTCCATCCGTCCCATAAAAATATGTACACTTTCCATTTTCGTTCATCCAACAAAAATATGTGCTTTCCATTTTTAAAAAGTTATATTAATTAAATAATAATTTACTAGGTCTTACTATTCACTAACTCTACTTTAACTATCATTCTCCTCCTATCTCATAATTTATCAATTTTGTCTTAATTTCCATGCCATACTTATTGTCCATATTTTTATGAGACGGAGGGAGTAGTAGTACTATATTTGTCACATTGAAATAGACTTAATTTCCTTTTTTATAGTCTATATTCATTTATGAAAATTTTATCGTCTTTTATTTTACCTTAGTACTATTTACCAGCTCCATTATCCACTACTATATTATTTTAGCTATTTTTTTCTTTTTATTTTTTACTTACTATATTAAATTTTTTGTTATTACCAAATGACTTATTTTTATAAGACGAAATGGAATATTAAATTAAGAAAAGGAAATTATATTAAATAGGAGTAATTGTTGGTTCGCTGACATTGAATGGTATTAACATGGACTTGAATTCAGACCATACTACTTTAAACTTTTGTGCTAATAAGTGGAACTGGCTTATTAGTTATTAAGAGAATCAAAATTAGAAAAGCTATTTTCGCTCAAAATTGTCCTCGAATTTGTGTTGAATCGCTGAGTTTCAATTTGGGATTAGATATTCGAATGGGATGATGTTGGCTGGTTATTCGGTCGGTTCAATCAATTAACCGGCGACCAAAAATGTTACAATTAATAATCGAAATTGACATCAATTAACCAAAAATGGGATGGTGTTGGCTGGTTATTCTGTCGGTTCAATCGGTTAACTGACACCCAAAAATGTTAAAACCAATAACTGAAATTGACACCGATTAATGGTCTATTCAGTTACTAACCGGTTGGCTTTAACCTACTCGGTTCTTTAGTTACCCAACAATAATCAAAACTAACTCAAAAATTCAAATTTATCACATATTTTTCCTACATGGACCAATTGTTCTTGAATAGTAGAACCACATAGTTTTTCCACTTCTTCTTGCAAATCTGCTCCTATGAAACCAATTGCACTACATCTACGGGCATAGTTTCTTACTGCTTACATGCATTCGATGTGGGCAAAGGCAGATCCAGCCCTTTAGCAAGTGGGGCATTTGCCCCTCCTCACCTCTTCCCCTCCATTATGTCTATACAAATTTTTCATGTATATATGTAAAACTATACTACATGGTCCTCCTCAAAAATGAAAATTTTATTCATTTTGCCTCTCCTGCAATGAATTTCTGGCTACGCCCCTGATGTGGGACAAGGGATGTAAGCAATAAACTCACAAAATTTTGAATGTAACTTATTATGCCTACATCTAATTAAGTACTCCAAACAGCCTTACAATTTACTTGAGTCTATCTGCTTCTTTCAACAAAAGTGGAACTTGAATTTTATAAAGCTCTTTGCAATTTATATAACGTGTATGTGAAATTATAGTATTCGTAGAATACTTTTGTTACATATATAAAATTTTATTTGAGTTAAAAGAAGATAAATGTACATAAATTGTAGTACATGTGCTTAATACCTCTAAATTTTAAGTTTAATTGTATTATATTACAAATTAGTTTTTATTATTAGTAATATTATTGCAAAAAAAAATATAATATGGAAATTTTATGACAAAGTTTTAGTATGATTACGAGTTCAATTTGAAATAATTATATAATATTCAATCAAATAGCATGTGATAACACTTAATTCTATAAAAAAAGGTCCAAAATGGGCATGCTAACACAACATACCAAAAAAAAAACACATATATATTTATATTGCATTACCACCCAAAGCAATTGATAACCACCATTCCCATGCAAAGAAAGAACCCCCCATATTAGGCCATCCGCAATGGGCGGACGATGGCACGCCCGATGGCGCGCATCGTCCGCGCCATTCATCGTCCGCCCCCACTGTGGGTGTGTGGCATAGGCCGCGGACGATAGTCGCGGCCTATGCTTCGGGGCGTGACTTAAACCGCGGACGATGGCCATCGTCCGCGACATCGTCCGCCCCATTGTGAAGGCCGCGGACGATGGCACGCGGTTTCGTTTTTTTATAAATAGCGTTCATTTGTAACATTTCATTTCACACGATTTCATCTTCGAAACTTACATTTACATAATTACTACAAAATGGATTCAAGCCCCAATAGCCCTACGTTTAGCGGAGAGGCGCATTGGCCGGGTACAGAACCCGGCGATTATCGTTCGTTCGGCGATAACACCCATTACGATCCCGATTTCAGTGCGGAATCGTATGGGTTGTCTGATATAGAGCCGTTGCCGCACCGCCCAACCGCATCGGCCGATCCCGCCCCCGCAGCGACCGGTGCCGCCAAGGGGAAGGTGAAGCGGAACCGGCAGCGGGCGCAGAAGTTGCCGCCTCCCGGTGACTGCGATGAGTGCGCGCGGTCACAGGGGAGCGGCGAGAGCGTGCACGACGTGCGCTCTAAAGCGATGTTGTCGTACCGGTCGATGTTCGGCGAGTTCAAGCACGAGGCCATCTGGGCGCTCTTGAGGGAGAAGCAGAAGTTCCAAGGTGGAATTCTGCACACTGGTGCGCCGAAGAGGACGAAGGTCACCAAAGCTGGTGACTACACGAGCAGCGGCAGCGGCACTAACTCGGTTGACCTCAACCGGACGTACGTGGATGAAGGGAGTTCCGGCACACCGGTGTCCTCCCGGCGTCCTCCCGGCATCAAGGCTGCGAAGGCCAAGGGGAAGGTGACCGCGACGTCATCGTCGACCGCTGCCGCCCCTGTTCCGGACCCGGATGAGCTCCCGACGCAGACGGCCACCGCGTTTGCGTCGTTAGCTACAGCGTCGATGGCAAGGACGATGTTGCAGACGCACAAGGCCCTCAAGAATTGCACCGACCCCGAACAAGCCGAGTATCTCCGTGCATTACTCGATGAGTTGCGTAGGAAGTTGGGAATTGACCCCACTTAGTTTTTTTCTTTTTTTAGTTGAATGGTGTAAATTTTTTTTTATTAAAACTTCGCCGCTTGTTATTTAGTCGCTTTTTTTTACTCGTTACGTGTTATTTGAAAACAGTTAAATTAATTAAACAAAACAACAAAATGATGATGTGGCGCGTCATAGGGCGCGCCTTAGGGCGCCCCACTGCAAGTGGAGAAGGAGGAGGATAAAAATGCTGACGTGGCGCCCTATAGCGCCCCACTGCTGATGGTCTTAGTAACTTCCGATACTCATACCAATCTAGCACCCAAAACTCTCTCCATCATCCTCCGCTGCCGCTCTTCTCCCCCCAATGGAGAAGCGGAACCGGAACCCGTGGCTGACGATGAACTTGGCGGGGGCGCGGCCTCGCTGGAGTTCAAGGACCGGAGGGTCGCGGTGGGGAGGGCGCCCGCCGCGATCAACGTGAACGACGAGGGGAACGCAAATTTCACGGTGTGCCTGGCCGGGAACGGGACGGCGGCGCTGCCAGCGGCGGCGGCGAAGGAGAGGCTGGGAAGTGACGGGGAGAAATTCATGGAGCTGGCGATGGATTTGACGGTGGAGGCGAGGAGTTTGTTGAGAAATGAGGAGTTGAAATTGCAGATTTTTTGCGATTTGAAGGTTAGGAATTCGTTGGCCAAGAATGCCAAAATTTCGTGGCAAAGTTGTGTAATTGGTTTATAAAAGGTTTGGATTGATCTATATGTGTTACATGTACATTATTGTTGTGATATTTTGTTTTATAACATGATAAATGTACGTTTGAGATGCATGTTTTTATATTTCTAGAATTAGAGACATTTAAACCGATTTTGTTACTACTGTTTTTGTCTTGAAATTTTCTTCTCTTGTCCATATTTGGACTTTGAATTTTGTAAAAGCTCATATAGAGTAGGTTGTATTTTGAAAGATAATCATCACCTAGCATTTGCCGATTTTTGTATGTCTCTCTTTGCTTTTTATATTTATTTAAAATTGAACAGGAATATCTCATTATATATGCCTGTGATAAAGTTATTATTTTGCTATCTTTGAAGAAACTAATAGTAATATGGTAGTTTTAATTTATGTACAAAGCTCTGAGAGCATTGGAAGGGCCCTTCTTTCAAAGGTTACTTTTTTTAATTATTACATCCATAACAGCATTTTATCACACTTATTCTTAAGGGCCTATCTTCCTAGAATAGAAGAGCCTATCACACTTTCTATCAACAAGGAAAGATTACAGAGAATTATCTACTCCGAAAAAGTAGCACAATTAGCATGTAATTGATATGTGATTGATTCAACTAGGAATAGATTAATTCTCTACCATATTTACATCCTCTCTCTACCTATAAGAGGATGAACGTTCTGTACAAAATACACACAGAAATAAAGAATGAAACCTTCCTCCTAATATCTTCTCTTCTCTAAATCCCTCCATTTTGATATGGTATCAGAGCGGGCCCAAGTCGATGATGGATTTTATCTATTTATCTCTTCTCTTGCCTACCCACGTGATGGAAGTCCGATGTGTCATTCCGGCCCACACGTGAGGGGGGATTTAAAACTCTTAAAAAACTCTTAAATCTTGTCTCACATCGACTTGGTGATGATCCTAGCTTCTCTATATAAGTGTGGGTAAGGTGATGATTCTAGCTTCTCTATATAAGTGTGGATAACCCTCCCCTTATGAGGCCTTTTAAGGGGTGAGTGACTCATTTCTAATATGGTATCAGAGCGGGTCGCCGACTGTGGGTCATATTTAACTGACCCAGCAGTATATCTAGGCTGAAACCGAAAAAAATGACTGACACAGCAGTTGGGCTGGAAATTTGGGCCAGTGGTCCAACCGATCAAAAAAAAATTAGGCCGATTGTCCAAATCGATCATAAAAAAGTCCAACCCCTCCAAGATTCACCTTGAAGGGTTTGAGGGAGGGTGTTGGCAATTGAAACATAAAATGAATATAAAAATATCCCACATCGGTGTACACAAAGAGCTTAATCCACTATATAAGTCTCATGGGCCTCTCCTCCTATCACCAATTGGTTTTAGGATGGAACTTATGGATTTCTATCATGGTATCAGAGTCTAATCCTCCTATCATCATTCTCCTCCTTTCCTCACCGTCTTCCACTCCCGAGGTAAGCCCCAGTAATAATTCTCAAGTTAACGAGACTAACAATGTGAGACAGGAAGATGGTGGAACTGAAAGTGAGGGGGAGACCAGTGGAGGAAGTACAGATAAGGATCAAGCGGTGGATGCAGACACAGGATTATACAAGCTGCCCTACAGACAGACGAGGGGAGTCCCACCCAAACAGTACTCTCCAGAATGGCAGGGTCGTCGAAAGCCCAGATATCCTGCAGCCTATACTGTGATTGGGCAGCTGACTGAGATGGCCAAGGCCTTTGAGGCAGCCCTGTATGAAGATGAGGACATACCGCGTTCGGTTGAAGAAGCTATGAGACACAAACACTGGAGAGCAGCAATGGAGAAGGAAATGGAAGCCTTGATAAAGAATCAGACCTGGGAGAAACACGTCTTGCCTGAAGGGAAGAAACCGGTAGGATGTCGATGGGTGTTCACCATCAAGCGCAGGGCAGACAGATCGATCAAAAGATACAAAGCCAGATTGGTGGCTAAGGGATACACTCAGACGCATGGGATAGACTATGATGAGACCTTCGCTCCGGTCGCCAAGATGAGTACTGTAAGGGTGCTGCTTTCCGTAGCCGCATGCAAGGACTGGCCACTGCATCAATTTGATGTGACCAATGCTTTCCTACATGGAGAACTGAAAAAAAAAATGAAGAAGTATACATGGAAGCTCCTCCGGGCTACTCTGGAGAGTTCAAGAATGGAGAAGTCTGCAAATTGAAGAAAACTCTCTACGGTCTCAAACAATCTCCTAGAGTATGGTTTGGGAGGTTCTGTAAGGCCATGACTTCCGCTGGATTCAAATAGAGCAACTCTGACCACACATTGTTCTTAAAGAAGAGGGGGGATAAGATCATGTGCTTAATCATCTATGTTGATGATATGATTATCATCGGAGATGATAAGGAAAAAATCGAGAACCTGAAGAGAAGCTTGTTTCAAGAATTTGAGATGAAGGATCTAGGAGCAATGAAATACTTCCTAGGGATCGAAGTTTTGAGATCAAAGTATGGCATTTTCCTTCGTCATAAGAAGTACGTTCTAGACCTGTTGGCAGAGACTGGCCTACTTGAGTGTAAACCGGCAGAAACCCCAATCATACTAAATCATGGATTGAAGATTAGAGAAGGAGGCAAATTGGCTGATAGGGGGAGATACCAGCGCCTGGTCGGAAAATTGATCTATCTTGCGCATACGAGGCCAGACATAGCCTATGCTGTTGGGGTAGTAAGCCAGTTCATGCATCAACCCCAAGAAAGTCACATGGAGGTAGTGATAAGTCGTATTCTAGGCCTTGGTTACTGGTCAGTATGATGTGCATAATTGACTATATCTGCAAAACAGTTGCTCAAAGTGTGCAAGTTGAGTGTTCTAGCCAGTAGGCAAAGCTTCAGATACTTCAGGTGAAAAGGGCGTCAGAACGATTACATACTGACCAGTATGCATGCAAAAATTGCTCGAGATGAAGAAGAAGGATAGCTGGGACTGATCAACCACAATTAAGGGCAAAGAAGTCATCTCGCCACGAGGTTTTACCCTAAAATCAAGGGTAAGCCTCCCTATAAAAGGAAGTCACTTGGAGAGTCTCATTCCTCGCCGCAACCAATGATCACCTGAGTTCCAGAAGTTTGGAGTTCCAGACGTTCTCATCTCAGTCAGCAAGATCGTAGTTAGAAGTTCCATCGCCCGGAGTGGCAGAAACAATCTTTATTTCACTTTCGTAGTTTAAATTGCTTGTTTTTCTTTACACTGGATGCTTTGTTGCTTTTAAATTCTGCCGATTGGAAGTACTTCGTTTGAAGATCCGAACATGTTTGATGCTAAGAAGCTATTTTCTGTTCAGTTTACTTCGCCGATTTCTTTTCCCTGCCTAGTTAGTGTAGATCTAGCGTTTTCGGTTATCTCTAGTGTTGAATCGCAATTTTTAGTCTAGTAGTTAAATTCTCTGAGTTAGTGAGTTTGTTTTCTGTTTGATTGCATTTGAAGATAGTTTCATGCAAGGTTCAGTTGATTGTTTCATATCATCGTTCATGTTGACCAGTAGGCAGAGTTTCGATTTCAGTGTTTGATTTTTGATTTGGAATCTTTGATTGTAGATCTGATTTCATGAGTTATTAATCTGTGTTTTAATGGTGCCGAATCTGGTTTGTTTTCTGATTTTAGTTTGTGTTCGTTGAAGAAGATGATGTCCATATCAAATGTTGGGGACCACTTGCTTTTTAAATGCTTTTTGCTTTTCGTCCTTCACTTTTAATTATACCCTGCAGACCTGTCAGCCTAGTCACCACAACTACCACTACCTTCTGATATTCCGTTTAGCCCAAAATAGAAACCCAGTAATTTTCGAATATTTCCGTTTCACCATGTCCACGTACACCGTTGCATATCAGAATATTTTCACACCCCTAGCCAGTAGGATACCACTTTCAATTTCTTATCTAGGTAGAGACTTAACCCAAGCGTGGTAGTTAACCAAACCCTCCAGAATATCACCACAATCACTTCAACCATCACCATCTCTGTGGGATTCGACCCCTACCTTCATTATACTACCCAGTAGAAGAGGGTTGAGGAATTATTGATACCAGGTTTTAGGCTTAGCAGGGGATTGTTTCTTCCTGATCAGTAGGATACATCCTTGTTTGAACGACACCTACACAAACCTGCTCTTTCAAATGGCGCCGTTGCCGGGGATGGATGGCGTTATTAGTAGCTATTGTGCGTGATACTTTGGCGTATATATTGTGGATAACTTTTTCTCTTTCTTTTTATTTCAGTTTATGAGAAGCAGCTCGGCTCCTGACCAGTGGAGGCCGAAGATACTTCAGCGAGGATCTATACTCGTAACCACTCGATCCGGCTTGTCGAAGGCTTTGTCTGACTTAGGTTCGAGTAGTGATGAGGAGCAATACACCATAGAAGGACCAATACCGGAAGAGATACCAAGGATAGAGGAAAACCCGAGAAGGATGGCCGCTCAAGGAGAAGAAGATCCTGAGATCGGGACGCTGAACGCACATACCGAGGGAGAACCACCTCAAGCCATAGTTGTGACCCCAGGGCAAACTGCCTGTGTTGTGAAGCCTCATGTGATCGCAATTCTGTCTACATACTGCGAGAAGAGTTACGAAGGGCCTTACGAGTTCCTTCATGAGTTTTTGTAAGATTTGTAGGGCGCAGAGGAGGCCAGCAGGGGCGACCGAGGATGATTACAGATAGAAGGCTTTGCCGTTCGTTTTGAAAGGGGAGGCAAACACCTGGTTCATGCGCCTGCCCCCCAACTCCATTGAGAGTTGGGCTGATTTCAAGTCAGTATTCCTAGGCGAGTTTTTCCCGTCATCCAAGACAAGCGCGCTGAAGAGGAAAATAACTAGTGTGAAGCAAGGGTACGATGAACCCTTGAGCGATTATTGGGCGAGGTATATGGGCCTTTTAGATGCATGTCCCAATCATCGCATGGCGGACATTGAAATACATCATACCTTCTATGAGGGGATGAATATAACAACCAAGGACCTGGCCAATTTGTCGTCGGGAGGAAGCTTCACGCAGCTACGGGTCAGCGAAGCAAAGAGGGTCCTAAGGAAGCTACTGAGTGCGAAGAAGGAGTATGACCATTTAAGGGATGGATACAACCGAGAAAGGGTTGCAAGTGCCTCGTCTACTGACCAGGAGCAGAAGCTTGAACAGAAGATGGATTTGAAGATGGATGAGCTGAAGAAGTCACTCCTGAGCGCAATCGAGAAGAATACACTGCCGACTTCCCCAGTTGGGAACTACAAGGGTGCAGAACTGGGAAACCAAGGACCGAGCTATGATCAGCCAAACGACTTGGTCAGCATGGACCAAGTCAATGCTGTCGGGTACTACAATTCTAGTGGGCACTGGATCCAAGGGAGACAACGGGATGCACCATGGAGGGATCACCCAAATTTTCGATGGGGAGATGGGAACCAAAATCAAAACCAAGGTCAAGGTCAGAACCAATATAACCCCAACCGTGGACCAGCAAACCCGGACCACCAGTTCAACTGGTCAGGAAGGAACCAACAATCCCAAAACCAACACCCACAAAACCAGAACCAAAACCCTGTTTATGTACCACCCCACCAGAGAAACTTCCAAAATTACCAAAATCGGCCGAATCAAGCACCCCAACACCATCAGAACCAAAATCAGTTCCAAAACCAAAATCAGAATCAATATCACCAAGACCGGTATAACCCTCCTGGCCAGTATAACCAATACCCACCTAACCAGAACCAGCAAAACTTCCAAAATTTCCAGCCCAACCAAAGTTCCCAGTATAACTAGCACCAAGGCGCAAATCAGTCACAATACCCTAACAGGTCAAGGAGGTCCATGGAGGACATGATGGGAGAATTGCTCGCGTCGCAGCAAGGTATCAAGGGCGAGTTGCAATCCCACAACGAAGTAGTGCAGGGGATGCAAAATGCCCAGAAGGAACATAAAGCGAACATGGATATGATGAATAGGCAGTTGGCCCAATTGGCCAGTTCGATGGGTGAAATAAGAGAAAATGCAGGGAAACTCCCGTCTACAGTCCAAATACCTGAAAAGGCGAATGTGAGTAAGGTTACATTGAGGTCAGGAACTACTTATGATGGACCTCGACCGAAACAACCAAGTGGAGAGCCAAGTGGAACGAAGATAGGGGGCGACACCATCTCAGTGGAAGAGCTTAAGAGATCCATGCCTCGGATGCAGGACCCATTTTTCTTGGGGGAGACGCCATGTGGAGGAGGTGAACCCGAGAACGTACTGGTCAGGAAGGAACCCCATCAAGAGGTAGAATCCAGAACGGAGGCTTAGACCCAGAATTTGCCCAAGAAAGATTCCAAGAAGGTTGCTGAGGGACCGGTAGAGGAGAAAAAGGGGGAGAAACCATTCCCTTTCCGCTTTGTTACAAAAAGAAAGAAGGAGAACCCGGTGGACTACTTGTCGATTTTTGGGAGATTGGATGTCACCATACCATTCCTCCAAGCCGTGAAGCTACCCCCACTTGGAAAATTCATTAAGGAATTCATAGCCGGGAAAACCCAGGAGGATGGGAAGATCATGGTAGAAGGGATCACGTCTGCAATTGTGCAGGAGAAGCTACCGCCCAAGAGGGCCGATCCAGGTATGTTCACTTAGCCTATAACTATAGGAGATGTGAAAGTCGAGCATGCAATGTGTGATCTTGGAGCTTCTATTAATGTCATGCCTTTGTCAATCTATAACCGAATGAAGAAAGTTAGATTGTCGAGTACTAGGGTGTTGATCCAACTGGCTGATAGGTCATGCATAAGTCCTGCTGACTTTTAGAGAATGTGTTGGTTAGAGTGCATGATTTTACCTACCCTGCTGACTTTTATGTGATCAAAATGAGTGAGTCTGAGGCTAGGGAATCTAGTGGCATATTGTTAGGAAGGCCATTTTGAGGACGGCCAAGACAATAGTAGACATGGCTGAGGGAACAATTTGCATTGATTTTCATGGGGAGAAGTTTACTTTTGATATCAATGAGACCATGAAAAAGCCCATTGATTCTGAAAATGTATGCTATGTTGATGTGATTGACCCCTTAGTCCAAGATTTTCTTGATACCGAACTATTGCAGGAGAAACTCCAAGCTTTAGATGTGTATGAGCAAGCTGACGTAGAAGCCGATGCATGGTGTGATCTGATCAGTAGCCAAGGGTTGACCGATGAAGAGATAGAGGGAGCAATTAAGGACTTCTGCCAGAAATCGGAATTTATTGGAGCCGCAGGGGCCAAGCTACCAGTCAGTATAGAGGAATCTTCAGAGGGAGAACTAGAGCAAGAAGGAGAGGCTGAGAAAAACCCTCTACCCGAAGACACACTTCCACCCTAAGTTGAGCTGAAGAAATTGCCATCGAATTTGAAGTATGCCTTCCTCGGAGAGGAGAACTCATATCCGATGATCATCAGCAGCAGCCTTACAAAGGAACAGAAGGCAAGGCTACTGACTGTGTTGAGTAAGAACAAGAAGGCAATTGGATGGAGCCTTACAGATTTAGTGGGAATAAGCCCCGACGTCTGCATGCACCACATTAGGCTGGAAGAGAGAGCAAAGGCATATCGAGATGCCCAAAGAAAGGTAAACCCCAACATGCGAGAAGAAATATTGAAGGAGATCTTGAAATTGTTGTCGCTAGGGATTATCTATTCAGTGCCGGACAGCGAGTGGGTCAGCCCGATCCACATGGTCCCAAAGAAGTCGGGAATCCAAGTCATTCAAAATGAGAGGAATGAGCTGATCCCAACGAGGTTAGTCACGGGTTGGCGAATGTGCATCGATTACCGTAAGCTGAACAATGCGACCAGGAAGGACCATTTCCCGCTGCCTTTCATCGACCAAATGTTGGAAAGATTGGCTGGGAAGAAGTACTTTTGCTTTCTAGATGGGTACAGCGGATACTTCCAAATTTACGTGGATCCTGAAGACCAGGATAAGACCACTTTCACTTGCCCATTCGGAACCTATGCATACAGGCGCATGCCTTTCGGCCTATGTAACGCTCCAGGTACGTTTCAACGATGTATGATGAGGATATTCTCCGATTTGATTGAGGACTGCATAGAGATATTCATGGATGACTTCACGGTCTACGGAGACTCTTTCGACTCTTGCCTTCATCATTTGGACATAGTTCTAGAAAGGTGTCAAAAAAAAAAGTCTGGTTTTGAATTTTGAGAAGTGTCATTTTATGGTCACCGAGGGGATTGTTCTAGGACACGTGGTTTCAGAGAGAGGAATCCAGGTGGATCGAGCCAAGGTGGATGTTATATCCAAATTACCGTTCCCTACTGATCAGAAGTGGATAAGGGGTTTTCTAGGGCACGCCAGGTTTTATCGAAGATTTATCAAGGATTTCTCCAAGATCGCCCAACCCCTTACCCGACTTCTTCAGAATGAAGTGGAGTTCGTCTTTGATGAGCAATGCAAGGCCGCTTTCAACCTTCTCAAGGAAAAGCTGATATCCGCACCTATCATACGGGCTCCTGACTGGGACTACCCTTTCGAAGTGATGTGCGACGCCAGCGACTATGCAGTGGGAGCCGTACTAGGTCAGAAGATCGATGGGAAGAGGTACGTAATTTTTTATGCATCTAAGACACTGAATCAAGCCCAGCGGAATTGCGATACCACTGAAAAAGGGATGCTGGCAGTGGTGTATTCTTTCGAAAAGTTCCAGCCATATTTGTTGGGATCCAAGGTCATCGTTTATACTGACCATGCAGCGATTAAGTATCTGATTGCCAAGAAGGAATCCAAACCCCGCTTGATCCGATGGGTCCTCTTGTTACAAGAATTTGATTGGGCAGTGGAAGATAAGAGAGGAGTCGAGAACAAGGTGGCGGACCATTTAAGTAGAGTAGTGCAAGATGGAAACAGTGAAGAGGTGCACGACAAGTTTCCAGAAGAGCATTTATGTGAGGTAATTTTTGAGGTCAGGAAGATTGACTGGGAAGAAGTGATTTACTGGCCAGTACGATACAGGAAAAGGAAAAGAAAAGGTAGGGCAAGAACCATGGTATGCAGACCTAGCCAACTACCTAGTGACTGGAGAGCTTCCAGAAGTACCGAGTATTACCAAGGCCCAAAGAATGAAGATCAAGAGTGAAGCAAAATACTACTTTTGGGACGACCCATATCTGTGGAAAGTAGGATCCGATCAAGTGATAAGGAGGTGCGTTCCTGACTGGGAGCAAAGGGACGTTCTGATCCATTGCCACTCGTTAGCATGTGGAGGACATTTCGGATCCAAGAAGACGGCAAGGAAGATTCTGGATAGCGGCTTTTATTGGCCAACCCTCAACAAGGATGCGTACGAGTTCTGCAGAAGTTGTGAGCGCTGTCAATTGACCGGTGGGATATCTGCGAAAGACGAGATGCCCCAAGTTCCGGTAATTGTATGTGAATTGTTCGACATTTTGGGAATGGACTTCATGGTTCCGTTTCCTTCGTCCTATGGCAATTTGTATATCCTGGTTGCAGTGGATTACGTCTCCAAGTGGGTAGAAGCCAAGTCCACAAGCACGTGTGAAGCAAGGGAGGTGGCCAAGTTTCTAAAGAGTCACATTTTCAGCCGATTCGGAGTGCCAAGGGCGATCATATCGGATCAAGGTACACACTTCTGTAATCGCACAATTGAAGCCTTAATGAAAAAATACGGTGTGCACCACAGACTATCAAGCCCCTACCATCCACAAGCAAACGGTCAAGCAGAGATTTCTAACAGCGAGATAAAGAAGATTTTGGAGAAGACTATCAATCCTTCTAGGAAGGACTGGAGTGTAAGGTTAGAAGATGCTTTATGGGCATATCGGACAGCCTACAAGACCCCCATAGGGATGTCCCCGTACCGGATTATTTTTGGAAAGATGTGCCACTTACCGGTGGGAATTGAACACCGGGCATACTGGGCAGTACAACAAGTGAATATGGATGCTACAGCCTGTGAAGAGGAAAGGAAGCTGCAGTTGCAGGAGCTTGAGGAACTTAGATTGGAGTCGTTTGACTCAACCATGTGGTACAAGGAGCGAACCAAACTATGGCACGACAAGAATCTGAGGACCAAGGATCTCCATGTTGGGTAGAAAGTACTACTCTTCCAGTCGAGACTGAAGCTCATGCCTGGGAACTCAAATCGAAATGGACAGGGCCTTATGTCATCACCTCACTCCGTTCCAATGGAGCAGTAGAAATTCCAGGGAGTCTTCCTAACTCTGAACCTTTTATTGTGAATGGGCACAGGCTAAAAGTATTTAGGGACAACAGTGATATGGCTGTGGTGGATGAGATTTCACTGCGACCACACACTCAAGGTTCATACTGACCGGTAGGATAGGGATTGGAATTCCACTGAGCTAGCTCTTTTCAGAGTAACTTGCATATGCTGGTTAAGTAGAATTCCAATTTTCCTAAGGAGATGTAATATTGTGAATATATGGTAGTTAATTAAAACCTTTGCATGTTAATGTTTAGAAAACCCAAAAAAATATTTTCGGGCCTTAATTTTGACCACGAAATATTTTGGAAGTATGCATTGACAACGAAATTGCTTATCTGGTGCAACTTCAATTTTATTTAAGTGCCCATTTGAATTATTTTCCCTTATTAGGTAAGAATGGAGGGAAATTATTTCAGTCTTTGCAGCTTTTGCAAGGTGGCAGCGACTGGAAGGGGCGCGTGAGCATAGGGAAGTGACACGCCAACCAATCAGAGGCCAGCATTCTCAACCGTCTCCCCCCTTGATACGACGCGACCGGAGACTGCCAATAGCCGGTTGCAACCACCTAAAACTGCATTTTCCCTCCTCATTAACCATACCGTCTAAACCCTTTTCCTTCACAAACCCTCATTTCCATTTTCCCTTTTTCAAAATCTCTTCCATCTCTCCCAGAAATCAAAATCCAAATCTTCACCAACACATCACCACTGAAACCATGGGAAAGAAGGCGTTCGCTACCAAAATTAAACCTCCTTCAACCCGTCGTGCAGAAACCCCTGAAACACATCCACCACAGGAAGACCAACCGCCAAACCCACAACCGTCAGAACCGGCACCGCTAGCCCCAACGATGGTATCCCTAGACGCAATGGCGGAGTTCCTCCGGTTACAAGATCCGACGAGGAACTGGGCGGCGGAGTTGGCGAATTTCAACCAAGTCAGAGGGCAAGGTAGCGTGACCGGAGCGAATCCGACAGTAGCCTTATTAGTAACAAGCGCACAACCTACAGTGCAGCCTCCATCTATCATGCCGATATCCTCAACGATTCCACAAGAAGAAAACCCTCCAGTCGAAGCCGCAACATCTGAGCCTGCAGAACCCTCTCCGACTCATCAAGAAACAGAGCCCATTGAGGATGAGGACATTACGGCCTATTACGATTCTGATCCGGAGGAGAGAGGACAGGCTGCGAAAAGAGAAGCGAGACCGAGAGGGAGAGCGTACAGTAGAGGAAACGCCGGTTGTAGAACCCGTTCGTCAAGAAATGGTGAGAGAGGAGATAGATCTAAACGAGTCAGCCAAGAAGCAGGGCCTAATGACGGATGACGAATTTCAGGCGATTATGGATGGAGTAAACCAGAGGGAGGATGATACCGCCGCGATGGCTGAGGGGCTAGACCTCGCATCGTGGGCAGTAGGAGGAAGTGAAAAAGCTGTTACAAGAACCACACCAGAAGGTCGATTTTCCCAGTCAGTAGGAGAAGCAGATGGAGTGCAGGATGAAGAAAGAGAGACTGAGCCCGTGGATTCCCAACCGAAAGCAGGGGACGATGAAATGCAAGTGGAGGAGGAAGGGCCAGCTACAGCAATCCAAGAACCAGAACCAGTGGCGCCTCCCGTTTTGAAACCTAAACATAGGGCTGGCAAGTCGTGCGGATTGGGTCGTTATCGGGTCAACCTGATAATGACCCAACCCAATAAGGCCTAACCTGAACCCGACCTGTTAAAGAAACTGTAAATCCGAACACGAACCCGACCTGCTACCTTCAAATCTAAACACAACCCGTACCCGACACGAACCCGTTATCGACACGATATAATATGGGTTGACACGACACGATAACAACCCGAACCTGATATTACACGATTAAAACCTAATATTACACGATTAAACCTTAATTGTTAACCTAATTTACACAATTAAAATTCGTTTTATACTATTTAAACCTAATTTATAAGAAATTAAAACATTAAAGTAATATATATTTTTTAAATAATAATAAAAATAATAATATTATTTCTTAATGGGTTACCCGTATCCGACCCGCATCCGACCCGAACCCAACCCGAAATTATCGGGTTCTTAATGGGTCAACCCGATAAGGACACGGATCCAATAAGACTTGACCCCAACCCAATAATTTGGTGCGGATTCGTGTCGGATTATCGTGTCGTGTCTAAAATTGCCAGCCCTACCTAAACATGTCAAGAGGCGGTTAATGTTGCAGGGCGGTCCGAAGACGGAACGACCGAAACCAACGAGAGTGTCGCAGAGACGCTTGGGTCAATGGGCAGCGAGTAAAGCCAAGGCAAACACGGCAGATAATCCGGTAGAAATTGCAAGTGAAGAAGAACAGGCCACTCCCACTAAATTGGAGATAAGCCTGGACAGGCTACTGGCCTAGAGGATACCGCTGTTTCTCCAGCACAGAGCGAACAAGGCGAAGAAACTGAAAGGGTGGCTGAGGGTCTGGACCTCGCGTCCGAGTCAGTAAGGCCAGATAGATCTGGGAATGTCAACGCTCAAGCTCACGGAGAGACTACTTCTACTGCCCAAGATGAGCCCCTACTTCGAGCGGAGGAGGAAGCCAGATACTAACAAGCCAGGAAGAGAAAGGGGAAGGCCCCAATTCAAAGGAAGTCTGTAACCAAGAAGTCCCGAGTGGTGAGCACTAGAATCGTCATCACTGAAGCTGCTCAGAGAACTCCGCCAAGCCGAGGAGCATTAAGTGACAATGAGTACATTGCCAGCGAGGAATCCGACTCAGACAGCAATATCTCCTTGGAGGATGAGGAATATGGAGAACAATCACTTCCGGACAACCATCGGGAATTGGTGCATCCCCCGATCGAGAGGATAAGATACCAGCGGTGGTCGGTGGATTTCACTGACGAGATCGCTGAGGAGATGAAGCTTTTTGAAACAAAGAAGCTGCAGGATACGTTTGACAGCATGGATGATGGAAGCAAGGAAATCAAATGCGGGAAGGTAATGCAATATCCCTCTTTAGACGAGCTAGGTGTCCGCGAGCAGTTCCTAGCTTACGTGCATGCGTTAGGTTTTGAATGGTTTTTGCCGAATGGGGATCCTCATATATGCGTTCAGCTCGCGAAGGAATTTTTCACCACTTTTAGATTTAAGGTGACTACTGATCTGGATGAAGTTTCTATAAGTTTTCGGTTGTATGGAGAGGAAATAAGCATGAATTTGATAGAGTGGACGTGTCAGTTAGGTATGTGCAGCCTTGAAGAGGCGATAGGGTCAGACTGGAGAAACAGGAAGCGGGGCATCCCCCGTAGGCATGTAGATTTTAACCCACAGGAGGCATGGGCGGAGTTGACCCATCCTGACGCTGGAGAATTCACGTCCACTATCTCCCGCTCCATTCATCTCAACAACCCTGTCTTGCGTTTGGTTCAACTCCATCTAGATTCTAACCTGTTAGGCAGTCGAACTCGGCCGTCCGAACCTCGATGACGGAGTTATATCTCCTCTGGTATGCAAAGCGTGGCCGTAGATTCCATTTGGGTTTTTGGACTGCGTACCAGTGCCATCTGATAGCTACTCATCCTGCCCGGAATCTCACCCTGTGCCATATTCTGGGAACGTTTGTCAGTAACAATCTCATTATCACAGAAGCTGAGGACTTGTCCCCACTGCCGATGGTACGCCCCCCTGGGTTGTTTGACACACCGTTCTTTATCCGAACGAATGCCGTATATATGAGAGGAGGAATACCGCGCTTTTACGCGATGGGGGAAGAAGCCACCTCAGGAGGGAGAGTTGCTATCTTGGAGAGGACAGTGACGGAAATGGCTGAGGAAAACAGGGAGATGAGATCGCAGATGACCCGGTTAGCGTCAGTAATGGAAAGGATCCTGATGGAGTTAGCACAGAGAAGACAAGAGGAAGATGTTGGACCGAGTGGCCATGGTGGCCAGAATGATGAACCGCAGGTACCCGAGACAGAGGAAGGAGAGGCCGAGGTGCCGGCGGAAGCCGAGGAGCCGACGAAGTCTGATGAGAACCAGTCCGAGAATGTAGATGAACCACCGGAGAACCCACCTGCACCACCTGCGCCGCGAAGGAGCAGGAGACACTGATGAACCCCCCTACTGACCAGTTAGTTTTCGTTTTAATTTTCAGTTTTTTTTTAGCTTTCCGTATTTTTGTTTGTGTTTTGGTGTTTGTTTAGGTAGTATAATTTGTGTTTGTGCGCAAACCCCATTTATAACACTTAGCCTATTTAATAGTCTAAGTGTGAGAAGTAAAGGGTTTGTCTCTTTGGCGCATGTTTTCTGTGTTTTCTTGTTTGTTGTTTTTCGAAAGCATGTTGGCTCACACTTTGCCCATTGCATGGTCTAAGTGTGAGAAGTTTATGTATATATGTGCTTTGTAATTGTTGGTTTTTGCTTAGGTTTTAAACTCTCCCACTTAGCCTATTTTATAGTCTAAGTGTGAGAAGTTTTAGTTTTTAGCATGTCGTTGTGTCTACCATACTGGCCATTACCTTTTCCACTTCACAGCCTTATCCGAGGGCCGACACTTGTGAAGTGGGAGGGGGACGCAATGACCAGTATGATGTATGTGTATATGTGTAGTGTGTGTTGGTGCTTGTGTTAGTGTCTTGTTAGGTCTAGTTTTTTTTAATTTTTTTTTGTGTTGATTGGGCTTAAAACTCAACTGTCTTGAGATGACGGTGAGGGGAATTGAGGAAGATAAGACATGCTGGAAAACAGAAACCACCCCCCTTAGTACCTCCTAGCCAGGATAGATGACGCAAGTATGAGGGAAAAGCCCATCCTTAGAGCCAAACACGAAAGCCCTCTTAAAATGTGAGTTATAAGCTTTAAGTGGAACCATTTTCCACATATATTGAAAAGAAAAGAGCGGCTTCCACAAACTACCTAAGATGAAGTGACCACGGGTAGCGAACACTGAAGGCAGTAGGAAACCCCCCCCCACAAAAAAAAAGAAAAAAGAAAAAAAAAACCACCTTTAGAACCCATTTTATTAACTCTTTATACCCAGAAATACACCCCTAGCCACTGGGATTGTGTGTGCAAGGCATGAGACGATTGGAGCTTACTGGCCAAAAAGGTGTATAAGAAGGCAGGAACCCGCTCGGCAAGAAAGTTTGGAAGAAAATCGACCAGGGAGTTATCCCAGGTCCAAAAAAGAAGAAGAAGGTATAAGGGTGGCGAAGCCAAAAAGAAAAAAAAGGGGGGAAAGAAAGAAAAAAAAAAGAAAGATGAAGAAAAATGGTCAGAAAAATTTGGCCACAAAAAAATAAAGAAGGCATATGGGTGGCGAAGCCACAAGAAGCTACTGACCAGTTGGAGATCAAAACCTGAAGCGCCAGCCAAGAAAAGCAACTAACCAGAGGCCTAAGTGCACACAGTTCCCCCACCTCAATAAAGTAGAAATTTTGAACCTAGAGCCTTAGGAACATCCACCCAAAACATTACAAACCAATAGCCCAGTTACAAACCTTTAAGCCCTTCAGTAGCTGCACGTGAGATCTAAGTCCGAAGCAATCGTGGTTGAGCATATTAAGTTAATGCAGTCCTAACATTCCTGGTGAGGTATGAGTGACTGAGTGAACCTAACGTTTGGCCGTGAGGTGTGGGCGATCCTGACAAGCAGATATACTGACTGGGGAATAAAAGGGGGGCGGCAATCGTGGTTCAAGGCTGTCTAAGGCCGGATTGCACCTGATCCCGAGGGGAGGGATGGTTGAAAATATAGCCCGATCTTGGTGTTTTAGTCTTTCGTGTTGGTTTGTGTGCTTTTCTGTGTTGTTCAAGTGTTTTTCTTTGCGTCGTAGTATAGAGTACTGTTTAGGTAAAGTCGGTCAGGGGAGTAACCAGGCTAGAATTCGACTTACTTCTTTTTGTTTGTTCTTCACGCTCGAGGACAAGCATGTGGTAAGTGTGAGCAGTTTGATAAGTCGTATTCTAGGCCTTGGTTACTGGTCAGTATGATGTTCATAATTGACAATGTCTGCAAAACAGTTGCTCAAAGTGTGCAGGTTGAGTATCCTAGCCAGTAGGCAAAGCTTCAGACACTTCAGGTGAAAAGGGCGTCAGAACGATTACATACTGACCAGTATGCATGCAAAAATTGCTCGAGATGGAGAAGAAGGATAGCTGGGACTGATCAACCACAATTAAGGGCAAAGAAGTCATCTCGCCATGAGGTTTTACCCTAAAATCAAGGGTAAGCCTCCCTATAAAAGAAAGCCACTTGGATAGAGAGAAGAGGGGCACTCATTCATCATCATCACTCTTAGATAGAATTCTCTCGGTAGTTCAGTCCTTCAGCCCAGTCCAGAGTCTCATTCCTCGCCGCAACCAATGATCACCTGAGTTCCAGAAGTTCCTGGAGTTCCAGACGTTCTCATCTCAGTCAGCAAGATCGTAGTTAGAAGTTCCATCGCCCGGAGTGGCAGAAACAATCTTTATTTCGCTTTCGTAGTTTAAATTGCTTGTTTTTCTTTACACTGGATGCTTTGTTGCTTTTGAATTCCGCCGCTTAGAAGTACTTCGTTTGAAGATCCGAACATGTTTGATGCTATGAAGCTGTTTTCTGTTCAGTTTACTTCGCCGATTTCTTTTCCCTGCCTAGTTAGTGTAGATCTAGCGTTTTCGGTTATCTCTAGTGTTGAATCGTAATTTTCAGTCTAGTAGTTAAATTCTCTGAGTTAGCGAGTTTGTTTTCTGTTTGATTGCGTTTGAAGATAGTTTCATGCAAGGTTCAGTTGATTGTTTCATATCATCGTTCATGTTGTCCAGTAGGCAGAGTTTCGATTTCGGTGTTTGATTTTTGATTTGGAATCTTTGATTGTAGATCTGAGTTCATGAGTTATTATTCTGTGTTTTAATGGTGCTGAATCTGGTTTGTTTTCTGATTTTAGTTTGTGTTCGTTGAAGAAGATGATGTCCATATCAAATGTTGGGGACCACTTGCTTTTTAAATGCTTTTTGCTTTTCGTCCTTCACTTTTAATTATACCCTGCAGACCTGTCAGCCTAGTCACCACAACTACCACTACCTTCTGATATTCCGTTTAGCCCAAAATAGAAACCCAGTACTTTTCGAATATCATTTCACCATGTCCACGTACACCGTTGCATATCAGAATCTTTTCACACCCCTAGCCAGTAGGATACCACTTTCAATTTCTTGTCTAGGTAGAGACTCAACCCAAGCGTGGTAGCTAACCAAACCCTCCAGAATATCACCACAATCACTCCAACCGTCACCATCTCTGTGGGATTCGACCCCTACCTTCACTACACTACCCAGTAGAAGGGGGTTGAGGAATTATTGATATCAGGTTTTAGGCTTAGCAGGGGATTGTTTCATCCTGATCAGTAGTATACATCCTTGTTTGAACGACAACTATGCAAACCTGCTCTTTCAGGCAGCATTGAGGATTGTGCGCTATTTGAAGGGCACGACGGGATATGGGATCCTACTTGAAAAAATAGAACATTTTGAGATCGACGGATACACAGATGTCGATTGGGCAAGCAACCCAAATGATAGAAGGTCCACAGCAGGGTACTTCACCTTCCTTGGAGGAAACTTGGTGACATGGAGAAGTAAAAAGCAGAAAGTGGTAGCTTTGTTAAGTGCGGAGGCCAAATTTCGTGGAGTAAAGAGCGGCATAACGGAAATCCTATGGTTGCGAAGACTACTGTCAGAAATGATCTTTCCACCTGTACAAAGCAGTCGACTATACTGCGACAACAAGACGGCAATCAGTATCTCCGAAAATCCAGCTCAAAACGATCGAACCAAACATATAGAGATCGATCGTCACTTCATCAAGGAGAAGCTCGATGAGGGATTTATTGAGCTCCCGTTTGTCAAGTCAGAACATCAGCTGGCAGACATCTTGACCAAGGCAGTCAACACCAAATTCTTCAAGGAAGTTCTAGGCAAGTTGAACATCGGAGATGCCGTTGCTCAACTTGAGGGGGAGTGTCAACAAGGAAATATTACAGAGAATCATCTACTCCGGGAAAGTAGCACAATTAGCATGTAATTGATATGTGATTGATTCTACTAGGAATAGATTAATTCTCTACCATATTTACATCCTCTCTCTACCTATAAGAGGATGAACGTTCTGTACAAAATACACACAGAAATAAAGAATGAAACCTTCCTCCTAATATCTTCTCTTCTCTAAATCCCTCCATTTTGATACTTTCATTTCTACATTATCAATATTTTATTTTAATTTTTTTTAACTTCTATATTTAATATGTTATCAACTTAATTAAATTAAAATGTAAAAATATGATAATACATGACATAAATTTTAATTTATCTCAAATATGTGACAACTTATTAATTAATTAAATGAAAATCTAAATTAGATCTATAGTCCATTTTAATAAAATTATGGCCCACTAATAAGCCCAATAGAATTAATAAAATTAGTTTAAATACAAATTATGGTTTCATTTTCTCCTCTTCTTCTTCAGCAAAAAAAATGGATCATAGGGCCGATCGTCGGCCAATCACCACACTGGAGGGCCGTCAACAAGGCCGGTACAAAGGCTCAAATGGGAGAGATGGAATGGGGTGATGATCGGCCCCTCTTCCACAATGAGGGGCCGATGGGGGAGCCGATCAGAGGCTCGATTGATCAGACTCCATTGCAAATGCTCTGATTGAAATATTTATTTTATTACGTAGACGATATTTAGCGAGTGTTGAAACTAATATTCTTTTCCCACATGGCCACATCGACATGTCCTATCTCATTTATATACTCCATGTTTTTTAATATCTTCCCATTATGAAGATGTGACTGGATCAAATACTCAATCTCAAATTATGTACTCATTCATCCCTCTGTAGTAGAGGCGTTTCTTTTCGGCACGAGATTTAAGAAAAGTTGTGTTAAGTGAGTTAAGTAAATGAATAATAAAGTAGAAAAGGAAAAGGTAGAGAGATGAAGATAAAATAAAGTAAGAGAGAATAAAAGTTGTTGTTTTTTTTCAAAAAAGAAAATGACTCAGCTACAGTGGGACAACCTAAAAAGGAATACGACTCAGCTACAGAGGGACGGAGGGAGTAATTGATATCCATCAAGTATATAATAATCCATCCGTCCCTGAATAAGGGGTATGTTTTGCCATTTTTGCTCATCCCTAAACAAGAGTCATATTTCACATTTACTATAAATGATAAGTATGCCTCACAAAGAATCAACTTATTTCACTCACATTTTATTATAAAACTAAAATATATAAGTGAGACTCATATTCCACTAGCTTATTCAACATATTTTTCTTTATATTCCCTCTCTCCCATAAAAATATGAGCAATAGGTATGATACGAGAATTAAGATAAGTAAGAGAGATGAGGAGAATGGTACTATGGTAGTTAAAGTAGTGTTAGTGGATAATGGACCTTACATTATTAAATTAATACTCCCTCCGTCTCAGTTTAAGAGTAAGATTTAGTTATGGCACGGGTTTTAAGACATTGTTGGAGTGTGTAATAAATGAAGTGAGGTAGTGGTTGTTGGAGTGTGTAATAATTGAAGTGAGGTAGTGGAAAGTGGTATCCTTTTGACTTTTTGTATGTTTAGAATTTTATTTTGTTTTATTTTTATGTAAGTAATGACATTTGAGTGTAAATTTGATGAATAATGAGGTTAAATTTTATGTCCAAATATGGTAGATTCTAAATGTGACTCTTAAACTAGGACGGACTTAAATGTCAAAATGTGACTCTTAAACTGGGACGGGGGAGTATAACTTTCCAACAACAGAATGCACATATTTTTGTGGAACGGACGAAAATGGAAACTGCACATATTTTAATGGGACGGAGAGAGTATTATTTTAAACCCGTGCCCAAATCAAAGATGACTCTTTTTATAGGACGAAGGTAGTGTAAAATATTGTTGTAAACTTGTAATGAGAATATTATAAATTTACACGATATACATCACGCAAGTTTTAGTGCACCATGCATTTATTTCTTTTCAAACCCCAACCTTCATAACTGTCTCGCAATTTGATTAATTTAAACTAGGGCTGGCTCAATATATGGGCCCATATATAGGCTAACGGGCCTTGACCCAAACTGAAATAACATGAATCCGCCGTAACCTTGTCACTAAATTACTCATGATATAAAAATAATTACCCCATCCGTCCGTGTAAAAATATTCCTATTTTACTATTTTGGGATGTTTGCGATTTAAGACTCATTCGTTTTTCTATATTTTAGGTTGGGGTAGTCGCCATTCACCCAATTTATTAAGTTAGCATTGTATTATACAACTAATATATAAAAACGGGGTCCACTTTCTACAACTCATTCCTCATTTTTTGCACAAAGTTAAACAATTTCTTAAAATCATACCAAGTCAAAATGAGACTATAAATAATGGATGGAGGGAGTATAAGTTTAGATATATTGGATCCTAATGATTTCGTGTTTGAATCCACCATGAGGTGCTATTTAAATTTGTTTTTATCATCTAAGTTTAAAATAACAGTATAGATTTTGAAATAATCCCATTTGTAATACGAGGTGAACTAACATTTTATACTACATCAGTAATAATTTATGTCTATTAATTTTAAATCGAAAATGACTTTTTATAAATTATAATGACTAGTTTTGAGCATCCCCATCCATACTCTTAGGCAAGAGCATGGAAGTGGGTCCGGATCCACTTTTATTCATTTTTTACTCTCCGCTCTTCCCAAGAGCACAATACCCACATTCATGTTCTTCCGCAAGAACATGCTCAAGGATCCCACAATTCTATTATTCAATTTAAATAAAAACATTTCCACAATATTAGAATGCATTAAAAATACTCGGAATACTATTACAAATTACTAAAAAATTAAAATTTTCATAATTCAAATCCTAAAAATTAAAATTACATATTTAAAGTCCTAAAAATAAAAAATTACATAATGGATGATGAATGTGTGTATTTATAGATGATTTTGGGATTAAAAATTTTTTAAAAAAATTCAAAAAATTTCAAAAAACGGTAATAAACGGATATATTTTTTGGGAATCCGAAAATATATTTTTTTAATTTTTGGTATTATTTTCGATTTTAAAAAAAGGAAATTACAACGGCATTGTTGTTGGCCAATCGCACGCTGCCACGTCGACCTGCTCAACGGCACGGACGTGCTCTTATTATCGAGCAGCGCCGTGCCGTTGGCGCGAGCACATCAGCGGACGGGGCTGTGTCTCACCACTGGCACGGACGCCGTCCGCCCCGGAGAGTAGTGATGGGGATGCTGAGAGTAGTGATGGGGATGCTGAGTCATTAGAAAATTGCAATTAGCTTTATTGTAACAACGATTATAATAATTGCAATAAATGGAGGTGTATGGGTTAAGGTTACAAATGTATGATTGCTCTGACAATAATTATTTGCCAAAACTTTTTCCTTTTTCTAATTTTTTATTCGGTAGTATGCTAGTTTGGATGTATCCCAACTCCAAAACTAATAGTAGCATGATGGTTGCTTTATACACAAAACTAGTAGGATTATTATATATTTCCTGATTAAAGTAATGGAGTAGATCAATAATTAGTTCATTTTAATGACCATCATTATAGAAAGGCTCTAATTCTTTAAATTAGGAGTAATCATTGCTATGCTAAAGGCGTGAAACTTTTGTTAGTGGTTATTACTTAAAAAGAGCTCTATTAAAAACCATTAGTTATGATATTCAAAGATATAATTTTATTATATTTTTATTTTTATCGTTACATAAGTATATGTAATTAAAAAAAAGTGAGATTGTAGTGTATATATGTGTAAGAACTGATATACTAGTACCGATTTTATAATTCATTATATTTGGGTCTTTCATATTTGGATTTGATCATTTTAATATTTTAATTTTAATATGAAAGTACTCCATTTACTGCAATGAAAATGAAACACTCCTCTTTATTGTATTTCAACAAAGAATATAATCAATTTCTAAAAGTAGAAATATATTTCTCTCTACTCTATTTTATTCTATTTTATTCTTCCATTTAACACTAGTAGTAAAATATTTTTTATGTTAAAAAGAACCGATATTTTCCCTTCAATTTTTCGAAATATAATGCGTTGCAACTCCAGATCACTCTTTATACTAGTACTACTATTATTTATATGTGCATGCACATATACCTTATAGTATTATTTACTTTCATAATAATTCAATACATTTTTCTTTAACAAATTTACGAAGATCCGTATATTTCACTTTTTCTAGAGGGACCTTGTGATTTTGCTGCAATATAGGAGTATTAGAGCATCCACAACCGTGCTCTTGCCAGCGGCACGGTTGTGGGTCCGACCCCACTTTTTCTGCCTGCTCTCTGGCAAGAGCACAACACCCACAGCTGTGCTCTTCCGCAAGGACGAGCACAATTAATTTAAAATTCAATTACACAAAAACATTTCCATAATACTAAAATTCATTAAAAAACCACAATAAATATTACAAATTACAAATAAAATAAAAAAGGCATAATTAAAATCCTAAAAATTAAAAATTACATAATTAAAATCCTAATTAAAAATTACATAATTAAAATACTAAAAATTAAAAATTACATAATTAAAATCCTAAAAATTAAAAATTACACAATTATTGGCTAATATTACCCGAGGAAGACTACGCATCCGGCGGCACCAACCCCAATTGTTTTTGGAGACCCAATATCATAGTCTCGTGCGTTTGAAGTTGCGTGGGGGTCATAGATGACCTATCGGCCATATTGAGTTGGGCCAAAAGGGCCCACAACGAGTTGTTCGGGGGTGGAGGTGGAACATAGGGTGAGGGTTCGGGAGCGGGGGCAGATGGAGTCGCGGCGCGACGGCGTTCGGCCGCCGCCTTCTTCCTTCCTTGCGGTCGGCGTCGGGAACCGCTTGGTCCGGCGTCGGGGCTACCCAAGTTAGCTTCGGCGAGTTGGCTAGCCACTTCTTCGCCGGCGTCGGATAGGGATGCCGACCGTGACCGTTTGGAGGAGCAGCTAGAGGAGGATGTTACGCCTCCCAGATACTTCGGGTGCGTCCTCGTTTCCTGCCAAACATTTAGGTACTTGAACGACTTACCGTTCATGGATTGGTAGGTGCTCAGCGCCGCAGTGATGATGTCGACCTCGCTCCGGCCGCTCCCGGCATTCTGCGACTCCTGGAGGAAATAGCCATTGAACTTGCCAATTTCGTCGTTGGCTCGGCCGATGCAGTTGCGCACCATACTCTCGTTGCGCTCGATCGTTCCCGGCGGCCGGTTCGCCATGTACCGCCGAGAGACGCGCCACCAAAAGTGATCGCCGGATTGGTTCGTGCCAACCACCGCATCTTCGGATATTTCCAAGTACGCCTTGAACACTCTATCCATCTCCGCCGGTGAGTACGGTGTGCGGACACCGGTGCGAGATGGAGGAGTCGGAGTTTGGGAAGGGACGGGAGGCCTAGGCTCCGGTGTCCACCCGTATCGCCCATCGGAGCCACCTTGGTCATCCACCGGGTATGGCCGGTAGCCTCCCGGAACGCCCGAATCTTGGGTGAGAGGAGGGGCCGAATAGTCCGTTTCCGGACTAGGAAACGGTTGTGAACCGAACCATTCGGGGTTCCAACCGTGGGAGCCGCTTGGGTTATCGTCGTGACCGGACATAGTGGTGTTGTAGGGTGTGAGAGAATGAAGATGAAAATGGATATGATAGATTGAAGATGAGAATGGAGATGAGAGAATGATGATGAGAATGGAGATGAGAGAATGATGATGAGAATTGTGTAGTTTGATGTGAATTTTTTGGAGTGAAATTGGGGGTATTTATAGATGAAAGTGTGTATTTTTGGGGTAAAAAAATAAAAAAAAATTAAAAAGTGGGAAAAAACGGTTATAAACGGATATAATTTTTTTGGGAAGTGAAATTTTTTTTTAATTTTTTATCGATTTTTTTAATTAAAAACCGATTTAAAAAAAAATTAAACACAACGGCTATGCCGTTGACGAATGAGGGCGCGCCACGTCAGCTGCTCGCTGGCACGGCGCTGCTCGATGCATCCGTGGCGACGGACGCCACCGTTGTGGATGCTCTTAGATTCTATACAATTTTAGAAGCAATTATATTCCATGATATTCAGTTGTAATCTACTGTTTCAACTTTTATAAAGACAAAGTGACAGATTTGTTTTATGTATTTATACATTATTAGTAAGTAAGAGAGAGATAGATAGAAAAAAGTTTTTAAGTATTGTTAGTAGAGAATGAGCCACACTCATTAGAGATAAGAGAGTTTTCAAAATTGAAGTGTTCATACTCTTTGGAAACGGGTGAAAAATTAAATATATAGTGCATACTCTTCGGGGACAAGTAACTTTTTACAACCATTTTCTTTCTTCTAATAACTTTGAGATGGGTTAACAATCAACTTATGATAATTAATTGCGAACGAAGGATGTAATTTTACATAAAGGAATAATATAAAAATAAAAACATGAAATCGCGGCGACGAATAGTAACACAATAAATGAAATCGAAACATTCAATTCAATAAAAATTAAAATAAAATAAAATATCAGGAGTCAGAATGAACCAACGCAATGATCTTCAACCACATACATCCCATCCAATCGTTTTCCCATCACATGCCATATGCTAAATCATGTGAACCCACGTGACCCAATAAAATATTTTTGATTCATAAATTATATTTCAATCCAGTCCATGCTACTCATTTGAAAACAATTGCAACACAAAGGGAATAATCTGAAGAATCAGAACACAATTGAATGCATACGAAGATAGAGGTGATATTAATGCGGTGATAATGAGTGAAGTTTAAGTACTCTCCATATACAAAATCATTCAATATATGTACGCATGATCTCATGATATTATATGTATATATGTTTGTGTTATGTTTATGGGATGTGGAAGAGATAGCATGGTACTAAGGGGCTCGATCACTAATGTCGGGACATGATTCAATGTGATAAGGCTAGGACCATCCACATCCCTGTCTTAGGCCATCCGCATCGAATCCGCATCGCGTTTCGATGCGGTCTCGGTCTCCTCTCGAAGAGACGAGACCGCATCAAGACAGCGATGCAATCCTCCATATCGTCCCGGTCTCGTCCCTTGTCCCGTCCCGGAGGGAGAGTTGGCGCGCCAGCTCGCCACGCGCCAGCGCCACATGGCGAGCGCTGGCGCTAGGCGTGACGCCCACTCGCCGGCCCGCGAGTGGGCGTCGTCATGCTGACGCGATAAATAAATTTTTTAAAAAATAAATACGATTTTAGAAGAAATTTTTTTTAAAAAAAACGGTAATATTACCGTTGAACGGTAAAACAATTTTTTATTTTTTATTTCTTTTTTCTTTTTATATTCTATAAATACTCCCCTTTCATTCTCATTCTACACACAAACACACATCTATTCTTCTCAAATCATCTCTCTTTCCTCTCCAATTTCTGTCAAAATATCCGGCGACGGAAACTCTGCCGGCTCTGGCGGCTATGACTTGAACACGTTTGGCGACTGGGGGGCATGTACAATGTCTTGGGTGCTTCTGGTTCCGGTTCGTCGACGCCGGGCACCCAAGGCTCGTCGACGCCAGCGGCGTACCAAACACCATGTTTTGATGTGGATGCATACTCTCGTCCCTCCGCCCCGAGGTATGGGCAACCGCAGGGATTATCCCAAATTAGGGAGAATTTTCCGGATGAACCCACTCTGGAAGGAGCACGAGGCGTTGGAAACTCAGGGGGTCGCGCATTTGACGCCGAGGAGGAAGAGGACGAGGAAGAGGAGGATGTAGGCCGTCATCCATACAGCCGTAAGGATACAATGACTCTGTTCAACGCTTGGGTCAGCGTCTCGTACGATCCCATCTTCGGGAATCAACAAACCCGCAAGTATTTTTGGGAAAATGTCACTGACGCCTACAACGAGAATAAGCCAAAGGGGGGCCGCCGACGCACCTTGAAGATGCTCCGCAGCCATTTTGACCGAGTCAACAGAGATGTCAAAAAGTTTTGCGGGATCTACAAGAATGAAGCGCCGAATTACCAAAGCGGAGCCAGTGGAGCCGACATTCTGAGAGCGGCTTTGCGAGTCTTTAAAGACGACAGCGATAAAGAATTCAAACATGTCGATGTTTGGGAGTCAGTCAAAGACGTTGAAAGGTGGGCTGGCGGTGTCCAGTCCAGCACGGGCTCGAGCCTGAAACGCACGAAGCACACGGTGAGTGGCCAATACTCGTCTAGTGAGGGCGGGTCAGGCAACGCCTCACAAGAGGTTGAGGGCACGACCACCGATGCAGGGGGCTCCTCCCGTTCACGCCGTCGGCCGCAAGGGACCAAGGTGGCGAAGTGGCTAAAGGGAGGAGGGGCCGAGGCGAATCAAGCCAGGCGGGCTCGGGCTCGAACACCCTAATGTCCATGTACTTGGTCGCCACGATGGCTGACAATTCCCACATGACGCCTCCCCAATATCAAGCACATCTTGCCGGAATTGAGTATATGGCAAGACAAATTGGTATTCCGCCTCCAAGTAGCTTGAGTGCACCGCCACCGCCTTCGGGGGATGATTCGCCGGCGGAGGAGTTTTCATAATTTATATAAAATTGTATTTTATATTATGTATTTTAATTTTTTTAGGATTTTAATTATGTGTTTTTTATTTTTTTTAGGATTTTAAATTGTAATTTTATTTTATTTAATGAAGTGGGTTTTTATTAATTGAATTGTTGGAAATAAAAATAAAAAATGAAATTGAATGAATAGTTAAGGGATGAGATGGTTAAGAGATGGAGGGATGAAGGTGTTGTCTCTTAGTTAAGAGATGGAGTGAAAAGTACAGTGGAGCTCATGAATCGTGAAGAGATGAGACGGTTAAGAGACAGGGATGCAGATGGCCTTAATACCGTCTCATCCCTTAACTATTCATGGGTCACACTGCTCTTTTTACCCCATCTCTTAACTAAGAGACAACACCTGCAACCTTCCATCTCTTAACCATCTCATCCCTTAACTATTCAATCAATTTCATTTTTTATTTTTATTTCCAACAAATTCAATTAATAAAAACACACTTCATTAAATAAAAGAAAATTACAATTTAAAATCTTAAAAAAATAAAAAAAAAACACATAATTAAAATCTTAAAAAAAACGCACATAATTTAAAATACTGGAAATTAAAAGATGAAAGAGAGATGATATGATAGTGATGAGAAGAAAAAAAGATGAGAGATAGTATGTTTGTGTGTAAAATGAAAGAGGTAATGGGAGTATTTATAGAATAAAAAAAGAAAAATTAAAAAAAAATTAAATTCAAACGGTAATATTACCGTTTTTAAATTTTAATTTTTAATTTTTTTTAAAAAATTATTTATTGCATCAACATGACGACGCCCACTCGCGGGCCTGCGAGTGGGCGTCACGCCTCGTGCCAGAGCACGCCACGTGGCGCTATCACGTGGCGAGATGGCTCGCCAACTTCATCGAAGCGGAGGGACACGCGACGCGACCGGAGGGCTCCATCGCTATCTCAATTCTGGCTCATCTCACCGGGACGAGTCCGAGCCAAATAACGCATATGCAATAACGCCAAATAACGAGGGCGATGCAGATGCTCTAATGCATATGCAATAACGCCATATATCCGGTTAGGCACTAGTGTTGGAATTTCTAGGCACTATTGCAAGATGGCAAGGTATGGGGGCTTCAGGCGGTCCTCCCTAGGGGTGAGCAAAAAAACCAAAAACCGAATATCAGAACTGAATAAAAAAAATACAAAAATCTTAATTTTTTGGTTCGGGCAAAAAAAAACCGAAAAACCGAATTATATTTTAAATAAAATATTATATATATTAATTCTATTAATTTAATACTCCCTCCGTCTCTCAAGAATATGCACTATTTCCTTTTTAGTCCTCCCACAAGAATATGCACTTTCTAATTTTAGAAATTCTTTTCTCGCTAAGAGCATCCACAACGCGCGCCGCCCGCGTTCCGCGTTTCGTGCCGGAGGAACGAAACGGGCGCGCGACGCGTTGCGGACATGCGTTCCGTGCCCAGGCCGTGCCGTGTGCCGTCGTCGCGAGACGCGGCACGGCCTGCGAATGGGCGTCGTCATTTATGGCGCAATAAATCTTTTTTTTTTAATCAAATTTATAAAAAAATAAAAAAATGTGTAAACGGTAATATTACCGTTATATATCCATTTTTTCTTATTTTTTTAATTTTTTTTTAATTTTTTACTCAATAAATATTCCTAATTCATCCTCATTTCACACACAACTACACATCTATTCTTCCTAAAATCAACTTCATTTCCTCTCCAATTTTCATCTAACATCTCATCAAAAAATGTCCGGCGACGGCAACTCTGGCGGTGGCGGCTCCGGCGGGTGGGATCTCAACACGTTTACCGATTGGGATACCATGTACAACACACTTGGTGGTTCCGGTTCGTCGACGCCGGGCACGGCGGGTTCGGCGACGCCGGGTGGGTACAAACCACCCACTTTCGACGTGGATGCATACGCTCGACCCTCTGCCCCGCGGTATTCGCAGGGATTATCCCAGATTCGGGAGGACTTCCCCGTTGAACCCACTCTGGGAGGAGGCCGAGGCGGGCGAGGAGGAGGAGGGGGAGGAGGCCGAGGCGGTGGAAGCTCCAGGGCAGAGTCGGAGGCGGGTGAGGAGGAGGAGGATGAAGAAGAGGAGGATCTAGGCCGGCATCCGTACAGCAACAACGAAATGATGGCGGTGTACAACACCTGGATCACCATCTCGTACGATCCCATCGTTGGGAATCAACAAGCCCACAAGCGCTTCTGGGAAATGGTCACCGAGATCTACCACCAGATTAAGCCGAAAGGCTCCCAGAAGCGCACATATACAATGCCCCGCTCTCAATTTGGCCGAGTCGACAAACAGGTCAAAAAATTATGCGGCATCTACTCGACCGAAGCGGCGCACTACCAAAGCGGCGCACTACCAAAGCAGCGCACTACAAACAGGTCAAAAAATTATGCGCACTACCAAAAAATTATGCGACATTCTAAGGGCGGCTTTGCGCGTCTACAACCAGGACACCGGCAAACAATTCAGATTTGTTGATGTTTGGTAGGCTGTCAAGGACGAGGAACGGTGGGCCGGCGGTGTCCGCTCCACCTCGGGCTCAACCTCGAAGCGCACGAAGCACACGACGAGTGGCCAATACTCGTCTGGTGACACCGGTGAGGGCAGCGGCGGACAAGAGGGTGCACCGCAGGAGTTTGCGGGTACGGCCGGCGATGACGGGAGATCCAGCCGTGCGCGCTGTCGGCCGCACGGGACGAAGGCGGCGAAGGTGGCTAGAGCGAGGAAGGGCCGAGGCGAATCAAGCCAGGCGGGCTCGGGGGGAGGCTCGAATACCCTTATGGCGGTGTACATGACCGCCACAATGGCGGACACTTCCCGCTTCTCGCCCTCCCAATACGTGGCCTGGTGGAACGGAATTGTGCATATGGCAACACAACTTGTCCTTCCGACTTCCCCTCCACCTCGACCGCCTTCGGGGGATGATTCGCCGGTGGAGTAGTTTTTTATTTTCTTTAAATTTGTATTTTAAATTATGCAACGTTTAATTTTTTAGGATTTTAATTGTGTGTTTTTTATTTTTTAGAATTTTAAGTTGTAATTTTTTTATGTTGTGTGTTTTTTAATGAAGTGTGTTTGTTTTAATTGAATTGGGTTGGAAATAAAAATAAAAAATGAAATTGAATGAATAGTAATTTAAGGAACGGTTAAGAAACGGCTAAGGAACGGAGGGTTGCAGGTTCCGTTCCTTAGTTAAGGAATGGAGTTAAAAAGTACAGTGGGGCCCGCAAATAGTAGTTTAAGGAACGGTTAAGGAACCGTGGGGGAACAACGTAGTGGATGCTCTAATGAGATGAGACCCATTCTTCACTAACAATACTTTATTTACTTTTTCTCTCTACCTCTCTCCTACTTCACCAATTTTACATTAAAACCCGTGCCGACCCCAAAGTGCATATTCTTTGGGGACGGAGGGAGTATATTATAGCATATATATAATATATATTCTTTTTATATATTTTATAGAATATGTTTATATATATTCTATTAATTTTATATTATATATATTTATATTCTATTACTATATATAAAATAAAATATTATATATATATATATTAAAATATATTTTTTCGATTTTTTGGTTTTTTTTTTGAAAATTTCGGTTTTCGGTTTATCAATTTTACTGGTTCGGTTCGATTTAGGTTTTGAACTAAATTTGGTTTTTCGGTTTTGAAAAAAACCGAACCGAAACCCGAATGCTCACCCCTAATCCTCCCTATGGTGCGGAGGTTTCCGCGGCGCTATTACGGACATTCAAGCTTTCTATCTCCTTCTACCTAGTTTCCTACCAAATATCGACGAAGCATGCTGTTGGACTAGTAATCAATATTATGATAGTGGACTCCATCTTTCCACATCTTAAGCTTGTCAAATAAATTGGTGGCATGTTAGTGTCACATTCCCTAAACCATGTCTTTTCTTCACATCTACAAACACACTTGCAAATTATGGAGTGGATTCCAACACCTCATTCAACCAATTTTGTATAATTAAGATTCCCTACACCTAGCTAATTGGGGTGGTTTTCCCTTTCAAAACCTAACAATAAAGAAGGGAAATAAAATTAAAGTTACTATCACTAACATGGGAGGTTTTAGTAACTAAAGTTTTATTTGATTAGACTTTTATGTGGGATATGTACCAAATCTAGCTTTCTAATGACATTTGTCATCGTGTTTGTGGTGTATTTTTTTTTCAAAGAATATTAGGCTATCGTGTTATAATGATATTTGTAGTATTCTATCCTTCTACGAGAATATGCACTGATTCCATTTTAATATGTTCCATAAAAGTATGCACTTTTTAATTACGTGATGTTTAAAATAAAATTAATCGCCGTGATTTGGTGAATGATTCAACTCCATTAATTTAATTACTTGTAATATGCAAAGCCATCCTTTCATTGGTCTTGAAATAGGGTGTGCACGTATAACTATCGTGTATGTAAAAGGGGACAACCAGCTAACGTAGAATAAATAGTTACTCTTTATATAGCAATCAATTATAATAGATCTACACTTAGCATAATACTCCTTCCGTTCCAATAAATATGAAATATTTAGATTTTGGCAAGAGATTTTATATAATGTTTTGTGAATTAATAAAGAGAGAGTAAGTAAGAGAGATGAAAAAATAGAAAGAGTCTATATTGTATCTATTTTAGAAAATATTTTATTTTAAATGGGACAAACAAAAAAGGAAAACGTTTCATTTTTAATAGGAAATAAGGAGTATATCTAAATGTGAATCCTGATTAAGAATATATTGTTTATAGGGTGTATCTCTACGTGTTGCATTATTATAATTTATAAACTTTCTTATGAATTAATCGTGGAACTATACAATTCCTTACCAGACTTCAGTAATGACTACAGGTTACGAAATATCATCAAAATTTAAATTTAAATTTAAATTAAATATTATTTGTCACACATGCATGTCTATATGATGGCATCTACCATAGAAGTCTCGGTCACTTTTCTACAATCCACTTTAACTATTTATTATTACTTTTATAAAAGGAAAGTAAAAAAGTGACTAAGACTCTTAAAATGGGACGGAGAGAATATAATGGACATAATTAAGACTCATAACATAACCCTTTTGACTCAGCATAGGTTGAAGTTATCATAAAACGTTAAAACCATAGGGTCCATTAATTATTTATGTACATTGACACAAAACAAAATCAAATATAAACAGATATTTAATTTTTTTTTAATATTTACTCAGTTAGATAATTTAACACGCACGCAGGTTATTCCACTTTCGCCGCAACCGTTTAAATAATGATAAAACTTACATTTGTTTTTTATGAATGCCTAAATTCTTTTTTGTTGATGAATGCTTAAATTGTTGTATGCCTAAATTACTCTTTCTGCTTACCAGGCAAAACAATTAACTACTCCCTCTCCTATGTCTTTTTATTAATAGAGACATTTTTTTTCGGCATGAAGTTTAATAATAGTGTTATAAATGGACGGTGAATAAAGTAAGAGAATAATGTAAGACAGGTAAGAGAATAAAGTAATAGATAGAATTATTTTTTTATCAAAAATAGAAATGACTCAATTAACTTAAAACTTCCTGAAATAGAAAAATGACTCTATTAACATAGAACGGATGGAGTATAAAATATACACTTTAATTTTTTAAGTTTATTTCGAACACAATCAATTAGGAGGTGGGAAAAAAATGCAATTTAAATTATTGATATTAGTGGACTATAAACAAAAATGCAATTTAAATTATTGATATTAGTGGACTATAAAACTTGTTTAAAAAACCTTGTAATGTTTCAATTGATGTTTTATTTAATGCTTTCGTAAACTGGATATTGTTTGTATGACTTATGCATTTATGTAAAATTCGAGAGATGGGTATTAATTATTATTATTATTATTATTATTATTATTATTATTATTATTATTATTATTATTATTATTATTATTATTATTATTATTATTTTATATTTAAGATTAATTGATATATTAATTTAAAAAAGTCGAGAGGATTGAGATTAACGATGATGACTTAAGAACTTAAAGGAGTTGCTTAGTAATATGTTGTTTACAAATTATAATGTGTAATCCATGTGGTTTAATTAGACACTTCAAAATATGTTAAAACTAAAATTGTGATTGTTTTGATTAGGAGTGGGTCAGTTACGGTATACTGTACTGAGAACGTCATACCACATACCGTACCGAAAATTACGATATGACTACTGATACCATATCAAATTTTCAGTATTACAATTTGTTATGGTTAATTTTTTATACTGTTACAATACCGTTATTGCGGCGTAATACCGTTATGAAAATAAAAGTCTATTATATATATATATATATATATATATATAATATTTAAAAGTAGGACGTTTTCGGATATTTTTTTCTTCTTAATTCTATTTTATATATAAATATATTAAATGTATTATAATATTTATATAATATTTTAACATATACAGATTTTTCGGTATGCACCACGGATTCGGTATACCGCAGTATACCGAATGTACGGTATACCACGTTATACCGCGGTATAGGAAAATTGATATTGTTACCGCACCGAATGATTCCGATACGGTATCATACCGTACCGAATATTGAGGTATACCGAAAAATTGATATTTTTAGGTACGGTAAGTGCGGTATTTCTGTATTTTTCCGCACCTCTATATACGTATATTGTTTTTTGGAAAATGAGCATTGTTCTATCTTTTAATAGTCATTTATTATAATATTGTGAATAGTTTCTGTAAATCACGTGATGCAGAGTGCACAAATACTCGTGGAGGAATGTCACTAGCAGTTTTAGAGAAAGCAATTGTGACTTTAGAAGAAGAGTTCCTTGCTTTGTCTAGTAAAAATCATCCACAAATGCTATTACCAGGAACTTGTTGCATAGTGGGAGTAGTATGTGGAGGACGAGTTCATAATGCTAATGTTGGAAATTCTCGTGCAGTCTGGGCGTGACTGACTGGGCCTAGACGACACGTCCAAGCCACCACATTATTAACCAACCACGATATTAGTCTTCCATTTGGGCACAATGAGCTTTAGAGACAACACGATGAGGACGTGCATACAACTGAGTATCATCTTGTAAATAGCTTCATAAAGGTAAGAAATTAATCTTAAATACTTACTATCTTCTAGTATTAGATATAACAAGAGTAAAACTACTTTTTCTAGTTAAATTTAGACATCAAGATCAATTGGTAATACATACTTGAAGACAACGAAGTTCAATAACTCACATTTGCTGGGAAGATACAAATTGAAAGATAAACATCGTTTCCTAATTATTTTTTCTTCCCATAGCCTTTGGAGTCATCTTAAATATATAGAGTTGGGTCAATACGGTATACTGTAGCGAAAATGTTGTATCGTATACAGTACCGAAAATATTGGTATGAAAGAATGAAAGAATTTCATACCGTTTTCATACCGAAAGTTTTGACATACCGAAATTTTGGTATAGATAATATCACTACCGTTACTGGATTGATATTTCGGTAAATTGTACCGAATTTCGGTACACTATACCGTTATACCATAACTTTTTGTATACCTTTATACCAAAATTAAAAGCATAAAAATATATTAGATACTTAAAATATTTAATTCAATTTTATGTATAATTTATTAAATATAATATCTATTGTATATTATTTCAGAATATAGGTACAGACCGGTTTTTGGGATATATCGAAGATTCAGTATACCGTGGTATATTTTTTGGTATATATTGTATTTTTGGTATACCACGGTATAAACAAATTCATATTGTTACCGTACCGAAAATTACGATATACCATAAATTCGGTAATTTTCGATATTTTTCGGTATGATACGATCAATATATTATTTTTTCGGTATTTTTACCCGCCCCTAGTTTTGATAAAGTTAAGTTGATAATATTAGTCATTACAGATTTTGTATAACATTAGTCATTACAGAATTATGATCGTCCTGATAACGATTTCACAACCTCGTCAGGCAATTTTAGTCCAAATTTCATGACAACCGGAAATTAAAACATGAATGTAACCTCACAATAATGTCTATACCGTTTTTTGAAGGGAGATGTCTATCCCTTTTGCTATAATTTTTCAAGGAAGTTGTTTATCTTTAAAAATCATGGAGAGGGAAAAATCGAAAGAAGATATAGTTGGGTAATTTCTGTATATTGATGTTATATGGATTTCCTCTCAATATAGAGGATTGAGTAAAATGTATACAAGGTAGGAAATCAAATTATATCAACTACTACATCCGTTCTATAATAAAAATCACATTTTGATATTTTAGTCCGTCCACAATAAAAGTCATATTACACTTTCAATTATCATAAAGGGTAAGTAGACTCATATTCCACCTTCTTATTCCACTCACACTTTATTATAAAACTAAATATATAAGTAAGACTCATACTTCATTAACTTATTCAATCCAGTTTTCATTACACTTCTTAAAATCTATGCCCACACCAAATGTGACTCATATTGTGGGACGAATGTAATATTTTATATTACAAGTTGAATATCCTGCAAATCTTCTTCAAAATGTAATCTTTCCATAATATAATACTACCTCCGTATTTGAAAAATAGAAACATTTGAAACGACGCGGATTTTAATGCACAATGAGTAGAATAAGAGAGAAGAATTGGTAAAATAAGAGAAATGAGAGAAAACGAGTAAAGTAAGAGTGATGAAGAGAAAAAGTAGTGGAAATATAGTTAGTGGATTGTGGGGTCTACTTCCTAAAATAGAAAATTTAGAAAGTTTTTATTTTTAAGAGACGACTCAAAATGGAAATAGTTTCTATTTTTAAAATACGGAGGTTGTACTACCCTAAAATTGAGTAACAACATTTATGATACTCAACTTATCTAATAGTGTCTTCGGTACTCTGGAATTTATTCCTTCATAGGACATTGTCTAATTGGTCTTCTGAATGAACATAGAGTAACTCAATGATTCTACCTTCTATCTTCTCTTTGATGAAGTGTTAATCAACTTTAACATGTTTGGTGCAGTCACGATGGACTGGGATTTCTAATATGCTAATGGTTGCCTTATTATCACAAAATAAACCTAAACCTCATTAATCTTCGAAGCCATAAGATCTCAGTTTAAACCACTCTTAATTTCACGAAATTCTGCCTCTGCACTAGATAGTGCAACCACCTTTTGCTTTTTGCTCATCCTTGTGACTGGATTAAATCCAACAAAGGTGAAGTATCTAGCCGTTGGTCTTGATAATATCAATGGGATTGCATGCCCACTCTGTATCCATGTATCCATGTATACTCTAGTGGTTTTTCTTTTTTGCGGAGTACTCCATAACCAGTTTTACCCTTCAAATACCTCACAACATGCAAGGTTGCTTCCATATGTTCCTTTTGTGGTCGATGCATTAACATGGTTGTTGAAATTGTTTGACTCTCACATCTTCTTCACGAGCTTCAGTCTTCTCCATCCTCTTGGCCTCAGCTCCTTTGAGTTAATAAGAGTGCTATCTTTCTTAACCAAAATTTTGTGGCTCATAAACGAGCTAAGCATATATTGACTGGGATTATCACTTTCTAATAGAATTTGTAGCTTCAAGGAAACTTACTATGCACTTTGTCCCATTTCATCAAGCTGACCTCTTCACCAAGAGTCTTCTCGACCCGCTTTTGTGTTTCTTTGGTCCAAGCTTTGCGTGTACCTTCATCCCACACAACGCTTGAGGGCGGATGATAAGGAAAATAGTTGACTAATCTTTTCTTTAATTATCTTCCCTTTAATAATGGGAAGTTATTGTAAATTGTGTAATTCATATCTATTAATACAAGTTTCTCCCACCACCAATTCACGGTGATTTCTTTTATCAGTTCTCACATATATCCAATACTTCATTTACTTTGTTCAGTTCTATGCGATAATGCTTTTGATAACTTTGATAAACAATGAATGCATGATTTAATTATATGTGGAGGAATCGAGTGAGGATCCATAATTCCACATATTAGATGGGAATTGATAACTCTATAGTCATTAAATTTAGAAGGCTAAACCTAAGAGTGAGAATTCACAATAAGGCTGGCATTTCCGGCCACTAAGAATAATACTCACTCCGTCTCACTCTAAATGACACATTTCTAAATATAGAAATACCGTTCTCTCTACATTTTCCTTCTCTCTTACTTTATTCTTTCTATTTCACTCACAAAACAACACTACATAAAATCTCGTGCCGAATTAAAAATGCTCCACTTAGAATGAGACGGAGGAAGTATGAAATTAAAACCTTATATAAATACCTAATTAAAATGGATTACATGTTGAAGCCTAATCAAATATTCAATCAATAAGAAGTACTACCTCCGTCCCACAAATTGTCCCAATTTGACCCGACACTCGTTTTAAGAAATTGTTTGATTTTATATTAAATGAAGGTGTGTAGAATAAGGGTCCCACATTTAAGAGATTGAGTGATGTATTTAATGTCTATTTTTGGTAAGATTCTAAGTGAGATAAACTTTGTGGGACGGATTAAAATGATAAAATGATACTAACTTCTTGGAACGAAGGGAGTATACGAAACTTATCACTATCTTACTACTTGAATAAAAATTAATGCTTGATTTAATTGGACAACATTTAAAGCAAGTACATAAATGCTACAACACCATGAAGATGCTACAAGCACGTGACAGGTCCTAAACAAAAAATCAAGAATTTGGAATGCAATTCTTCCATCACTTTACTCAAATCCCATTCCCACTTGCTTAACTAATGATGGCTTGTGAAAAAACATACACAACACAAGAAATATCTCATGTCACCTCGCAATTTATTTCTTTAATATGGAGTACTAATTATGTGAGAAAAGCCAGTGTATTTACTTAGTTTACTCCAAATAAGGTGGGAAATTACAACTTCACCCCGTACATGCTTAATTATCAATAAAAAGCTAATTTTGGAGTTCGTTAGGGGACACGAGTTGCTTAGCATTTTTCTATGGAGAAATATACATATTAATAATGGAAAAAATATAGTTGTACTATTAATTTGGGAAGTTGATTTTGATTTCTTGAAGTCGTCTTCTCATTCTGAAGTGGCGTCTCAACGACACTTTCTTCCACTCTACCAACCGTCTGAGAAACGCCATAACCTCGGAGGGCTCCTGCAATGAATATGATGCCTTTGTATCCTTTGGCGTCTTCGATACTACTATTCCAAACCCTTGACCTCTCTCTCTCAAAACCTAGTAAACATACAACCAAAACCCATTATATTCTATTACAATCAAACTTGTGACAATTCTTTTTTAAATACCTTAAAAGCATCTTCATCAGTTCGATCATCACCGATGTAAACAGGGAAC
Organism: Salvia splendens; assembly: GCF_004379255.2. NCBI lineage: Eukaryota > Viridiplantae > Streptophyta > Magnoliopsida > Lamiales > Lamiaceae > Salvia > Salvia splendens. Next base: position 21,406,781 of record NC_056047.1, on the reverse strand, counting down.
GCATCAGCACAATTTGCATACCCTATCAAAATAAATTATTTTTATTAGTATTACTATCTTTTTGGGACCATTCACTGTTAAAGACATCATCAAAGAAAAATAGAAATAATATCAACTTACCAAGTGACTCTAGGAGGAACTCAAGAGCCTTGCCCTTGTCCCATTTAATAGTTGGCCGAATCTCAAACACCTAAAATCAAAATTTTACATGGAGAAGTAGTGAATAAGAAATATACTTCCTGCCCTGAGACATATAAAGCATGCTTGACACATAAACTATTTACTTTGTATGTAATAAAATTACCTTCCTGCCCTGAGACAATCTTAGGCTCGGATAGCCTTCCAACACCATTCCAACTTGCTTCGCCAGTTCAATCCATTTCTATAAAAAGTAATCATAAATAAGTTAACAAATTAGGAGAGAAAAAAGAAGAGGGATAGAGAGGTTGTGTTACCTTCTCATCAACGCACCGAAAATGTACAGAGACACAGAATTTGTTGTGCTCCACTCTAGCACCCGGGGTGGATTTTGTCACCTCCAAAAGGGCTCTATAAACCTAATATTCATTTTGGTATATAAATATTTACTCACCCAAAAGAAAAAAAAGGGGTGTTGAATTTAAATGAAAATAAATAACTAATTCCTAACCTCATCGATCATTGGAATAAATTCACTAGCTGGCTGGAAAAGAACAGCTTCAGCATCCTGATGATTATTAAATAAAAAAAGATTGGATGAAGAGTGATGATAATTAGTAGAGAGAGAAGATACATATAGAGAGTGGTAAAGTGACTTACCTTGTTATAACCTTTTGATGGGCCTTTTATGTCCATGCCATGGCTTCCAGCATAATACAGCTCTGTCAAACGCACAAAACTGTACACCTACACAACAAAACTAGAAAATTTAAATAAAAACTGTGCAAGAAACAAAATACTCCGCCTTTTTAAAAATTCTTTTATTTCTTTTTTCCCTATTTCCTAAAAATAAAAAACTTTCCAATTTAAGAAATGGTCTATTATTAAAACAGCAGAGGAAGTAAATGTTACGTATGTACCTTGTCTCTGCACCTCCCGCTCACTATAGCAGTTGGAAAATATCTGGCCACTTTCCTCACCGTTGCTCTCATCTGCACTCCAAAATTAACAATATAAACTATACTCCTTCTCTTCCATACTAGTAAACTCACTTCTTTTTGGCATGGATATTAAATATATTGAGTGAAAAGATAATAAAGTAGGAAAGAAAGAATAAAGTGAATGAGTGAAAAAGTGAAATTTTTTGCTAAATTGAGAATTGAATATAACTTTCTAAAATGAAAAAAATGACTCCACTAAGGCAAATCTCTTTTTTCACACAATATGTGTGTGAGTTTTTGTTTTATAGAGAATGCTCTTACCGATTCGGACATGAAGGCGCGATCAGGGTCGTCGACGATGGGGGAGAGGGTGCCGTCGTAGTCGAGAAACATGACGATTTGCTTCCCTTTCGAAGAAATGGTGATTTCGTCGAACACGTCCAGCGCCGAGGGATGCCGCAGCTGCCAACAATTAAAAAAAATAAATAAATCAAACACTCTTGTTTGTTTGTCGAAACAAATTCTTGTATGTATGTGGCTTACAATCCAAGAGTTGTGGGCGTCGGAGAGGGGCGGCGCTTTGACGTGTGTCGGAGAGGAAGCCCTCATGCTGTCAAGCCACGCGCTGCTGTTTGCCGCCGCCACCATATTTTTGAAGATCACTGCAAAACAGAGCGATCTAAAGATAAAAAATTTCTTGACTCCAGTTGAACGAGTAGAAACTAGAAAGGGTATTTGTAATTGTACCTAAAATACAAAATAAAAAAAACGGTTGGAATTGAATTGAATGATAACTTTATCGAAGAAACCAATAGAGAGGGTGTTTTTGGGGCACTGCGAAACAAAACGAAATGAAGGGGAAAAGAGAGGGAAAAGGAGTGGGTGTTGTGTGTGAAACATTCGTGGTAGTTTGCCTCTTTTATAGTGGAAATCCCCAACTACTTGGCCCCCCATCTTCTGGTGGGACCCACCTTGGATTCGTGTGAGCTCCCCTCTTTCTTTTTTCCCACGCTGTGCATTAACCGACATTGAACATACGACTCTTGTTTGTACATTGTTCCATTAAAAGATTATGGTAAATATCGTGCTCCTTCCCGTCTTACACTATCTTCAATTATAGTAAATCAATTCACATTTTTTTTGTATAAAAGGCTTCTCTAATTACTCTATTGTCTTATACAAAACAGATTGAATTTCTTTTTTTTATCCGTTCTATAGAAATAGTTCGTATTCATTTATGGAAACTTTTTCTCATTCTCTTTTACTTCCTCTGTCCGCGAAAAATAGAGAATATTTGTCATTTTTGGATGTCCATGAAAAATAGAGCACATTTAAAAAAGAAAAGTTTTCAACAACTTCTATCTTACTTATTTCTTTTCTCTTTGACCAATAATACTTTACTAATTCCACATTAAAATCCATGTCATTCATAAACCCGCACGAAATTAACACGACAATTTTTTATACGGCACCATAACACGACACAAACCTGCACGAAATTAACACGACACGAACACGCACGTATATGATTTGGGTCGTTATAGGGTCGACCCAATAAGAACACGAAGATAACGGGTTGGGTCGGGTTTCGGTTATACGTTAAGTAAAAAAATAATTATTTTATTAATTAAAAAAATATTAAACTTTAATTAGAGTTATTTTTAATGATTAAAAAATTATGCTTTAATTTTAATTAATTAAAAAAATAATATTATACTTTAATTTAATTAATGAAAAATACTATACTTTAATTTTATTAATTAAAAAATATTAATTAATTTTTTATGAATTTTAAGAAAATATTTTGCTTAGATTTTATTAAAAATTAATTTTTTTTAATTATTTAATTTTATTGTTTAGATATAATGTTACTATACTTCAATTTTATTATTTTGATTAAGAAAATAATTATTTTAATTTGGTAATTTTTTATTTTATCGTGTAATATCATGTTTAAATCGTATAATAACATCATGTTTTAGTCGTAATCGTGTCGTGTTAAGCTAACTTACTATCATTAATAGATGGTTAACTTTTTCTTGGGTACACGATAACACGCATGAATCCAACACGAACCCGTTGGGTTGGGACACGATAAGAATCCGATGATTTCGGGTTGGGTTGTGTTTGACCTTATTGGGTTGGGTCGATAATGGGTTGACACAATAACGACCCAACACACACGATTTGACAGCCCTACATTAGAGCATCTACAATGGATGCCCTAGTGTGCGCCACATCATCAATTTTTAGGCCCTGGTTTGGCCCTGGTGTGAGCCTTATCAATTAAACTCAATTTGTATTTAATTTTTAATATTATTATTAAAATACCAAAATATATTATATGAAACACTACAAATTTGAAAAACAACTACATTACTTAATTAAAAAAAACTACATCATACTTAGCTAAACTATAGTGGTTTAATAAAGAATAAAAAATAAAAAAATACATAACCGTCGCGGTCGGGCTTGGGCTTGGAGTTACAATGGGCGCCTGCAATGGCTGCCCGAGGACGACCGAGCCCGATCTTGCGCGATCGGGCTCCAGATCGGGCATCCATTGCGGATGCTCTTACATTATTTCAACAATTTTTTCTCCTTTTCTTTAACTTTATTAATTACGCATTAAAACTCGTGTCATCACCAATTAGCATATTTCCGTGGAACGGAGGGAGTATATTGAAATCTAAAATTTTTATAAGATATATATTTAAAAAATGATTTTATATTCCAATTTATTGTATATTATTGAAGTAAAATTACTCTTTAGTATAATATAAACTTAAAAATTTTAATTTTGATATAAAGGGTTGGAGATTATTTTATGTGATCTCTCTAGGATGGAGAAAGTGGAAGAAATAGACTTGCATTTCTCATCAAAGAAATAGACGAAAAGAATCTCACTTTAAAGTAGTGTAGCTTATATGGACTCGCTTTTCTTTTACAAATATTAAGCTTTTGTAATCCCTTATTAAGATCACTAATTGAATCTCTTATTTTTTCATAATCAACCCAAATTGAATTGGGCTCCCTCCACCTAGACATGCACAATCCGAACGAAACAGGCGTGGCGGTTCAAACCACCGGACGGTTCGGTTCAAGTTCAAGAATTTGAGAAACCGGAACCGCCGATTTGCCGGTTCAAGTAGGTTTTCCAACTAGTTCCCATCATTTCTACTCACCTCATTCTTGTATTGACAAGGATTTCTCTTCTCAGTCTCTATTTTCTACTCTCTTTCTCATACGTCAATTCCAATATGTCTTCTTCTTGTGATGATGACATGCATCTCTCTCCTCCACCCGTACCACAAAGTAGTAAAAAGTCTAAGTAATTATCATCAACTATGTCTATATTTGTTAAACATTACAAAAAAGGTTTCAATAGTGTCTAGTAGTGATGATCTGATATCTCAAGAGATTCTCTTGACATCAGAGTTTAATGAATGTTGTAACTATTGTAGCATAGTCTACAAATTTAATAACGGTGGGGAATATCGTACTCTCATCCGTCATATGAAGACAATTCATCTAATCAAATATGGGCATGCCCTACCGCCAACTAGGTAAGTCAGGTAAAAGAACTACGTGGGCTTTGATTCCCAATGCAATTGAGCAATGGGGATATGTAGGCACCCCAACTTAAATTTACACGGTGCTCAAGTCATTTTTCCTTTGTTTCGTTTTTTTTTTCATTTGTTTCGTTTTTTTTTCATTTGTTTCAACTTTAAAAATATGCAAATAGAATCAAATAATTATATTTGTATATACTGTAGTCGGTGAAGGAAACTTCTCTATAAGACTAAATCCGGGAAACTTTTGATAATTCTACCATAATTGTTGATTGTTAGATTAAACTCAACATTTAAGGTTGAATTGCTAAATGTATCCTCAATTTAGTTATGTGGAAGCATCTCCTTCCCTGACTAAGAGCATATACTTATAAATTTATTGTTCAAAACTTCAAGTCTTTTTTGTAATTTGTAAATAGCTTCGTTGTACTCTCATTGAAATTTAATTTTATTATTTAAGACTTCAAGTCTTTTATAAATTGTAATATTTGTAACTTGTAATCTCGTTTAAATTTATATCAAAAATTGCAATTTTCATTCTTATTGTTTGAATTTTATTTTCGCACATTTCATAGACAAATAAGAACTAAATAGGTCAAAAAAAAATCAAACCTCTGAACCGGACCAGAACCGCTGGACTTTTTAACCGGAACTGGAACCGCCAAAAACTATCCAGGCCAGTTCAGGTTCAAGGAATTTCGGAACCATGCCTCCACCCATTTCTCTCATAATTTAGGTCATTTGGTTTTTGAAAATTTCATGTTGATTTTTTCCAATCTCCATGTCAATCGGCGAACGTGATAGAAGAATCGTATTCGAGTTGTTATTGCTCTATTAGTTGAAGCTCTGTGTATAGCGGTGGAAATCAAATGTGAAGTGCTCAGTTGCGGAAACGTATGGCTATTAGTGTCGTGATTGATGGGGTACAGAGGATAATTGTTGGGTCTCGATTGGAGTCATAAAGTCCCTCAGAGAGTTTGACAATTTATATGGCTTACTTTCAAGGACCGATTACTCACCAATGTCGAGAGGGGTCTCCGACATATTCCTGATGATGCAACTTGTATTGGTTGGGGAGGGGGAACAAGAATCCATTGATCACGTCTTGAGATGTTGTCCGGCTGCCTCTTCCATTTGGAGCTAGATAGTCCGAAAGATATATGGTTTTGGTTTATCTCTATCCCATTTGAGGCTTGGTTGATTGAAAATTTAAACTTAAGCAAAATAGTAGAGGGTTACTCTTAGAGTATCATATTTGGCTTCATTTGTTGGAGACTATAAAAAAACAAAAATGCTAAAGTGTTTGGTGGTGAGACTTGGTCGGTGGATAGCATGATATTCCAAAGCAGGGCTTGGGCACGAGTTGTGCAAAATTATGCTCCACACAAAGCCAAGACTAAAGCTCCGGTACAAGCTGGTAAGTTCGTCCCCTCAAACATTAGGTAGCTAGAAGCTCAATACAGATACGAATGGGATAGTGAAGGGAATATACAAAGTGGCATTAGTCGGTGGTGTTATTAGGAATGATATCGGGGTCTGGTTTAAAGGATACTCTAGAAGCATTGGTCATGGTTCGGTAATTGTGGTTAAATTATGGGCCATATATGATGGTATGTGGCTTGCTTGGGACAACGAAATACGGAGTATTGAAGTCGAAAGTGACAACCTAGTTGCGGTCTTTATGATCATCTCAAATAGAGAAGATGGAAGTCGCTTAGTCTCGTTCGACATATTTGGGTTATGAGTGACTTAAAGTGGTATGTGATAATGGAGCATGTATATTGTGAAGCTAATTTGGTTGCGGATTATTTGGCAAGATGGTCGTTAGGATATAGGTTTGTATTTGCATGAACCACCAATTTGGGGTATAGAACTTGATATTGAGCAATCTCTTTCGAGCTAGATAGGAAGTACTCCCTCCGTCCCAATTAAGTTGAGTTAAAACTTTTGTGCACGAAAATTAAAAAATTGTATTGAAAAGTAGGATATAATAATATAGTAGGAAAGATAAAGATGGAGTAAAGTAGGTGATAGAATAAAGTAGGAGTGATTGGATGTTTTTTTTGTCAAAAAATAAAATGACTCAGCTTAGTTGGGACATCCCAAAATGAAGTACTCCCTCCGTCCCAAGGAAGATGACTCACTTTCCTTTTTGTGTTTTTCCAACCAAGATGACCAATTACTAGAAATGGAAACACCTTCTCTCTACTTTATTCTCTCTCTTACTTTACTCTCTCAATTTCACAAACAAAATAAATTTGCATAAATTCTCCTGCCGTCCAAGGAGGGGTCATCTTTCTTGGGACGGAAGGAGTACAACACAACTTAGTTGGAACGAAGGAAGTAATATTTTTTTAAAGGCTCTGTCCTCTCTTGTTAAAAAAAACACTAAATATCATCTTTTTAAATTTTGTGTCTTCCGTCAAAATAGCTTATTCGGACCAAGTATATTCATAAAACATTTTACTTGCTTTGTGACAATTTATAATGTTTTAATTTTACATCTTAGTACAAAAATTTCTACTTATTTGCATTACTGTCTTTAAGCATAATATTTAGCTTCAAAAGTGAACTTGGCTTTGGCTCATTGTCATGTGAGATGCAGACATAATTTGTTAGATATTTTAAAACTACATGTGTAGCTACAAAAGAAAAATAGACATATGGCGTGGATTTGGGATAACTAGGAATTGAGAAATGACACCTACTCGCCGGAGTTACAGACCGCTGGGAGAGAGAGTGAAAGAGGGAAAGAGAAATTGTATTATATTCCCTAAAATGCATAGAAAGTGTGAGTTGTTCCAATTTTAGTTGTTTCTTGGCCATGTTTGATTGACGAGAAAGCGAAGTTGACAAGGAAAATGATTTCTGGGAAAATGAATCATGGAAATATGATTCCTAATAACTTTACTTTCCTATGTTTGGAAAATATCAGAATTTTAAATTTTATACTATTTGATTTAAACGCCAAACTAAAAATATACTCCTACTTATTACTATTTTTATTTATAAAAAGGAATAATAACATAAAATTTTTAATAAATTATTAATTACAAATGATAATAATTATATTGTTATATTTATTATTAGTTTAAATATGCACTATCCATCTTAATATATAATAATATAATTATAATTATAGTTACAACTATAATAATATGATTATTATAATTATAATTATAATATTTACTGATAATATAATTGAATAAATTTTATAATTGAATAAATTTTATAATTTAAAATTTCACTACCACTTTAATGATTAATTATTAATTTATAAAATAATTATTATTAATTATTATCATATAATTTGTACTATTTATAGTTATATTTTAATTATTTATTAAATTATTAATTATTATTATGATAATTACAAATATATATAAATATTATAATAATATAGTTATGATTAGGATAATATTTATTATAGTTATTTATTATACCGAAATTAAGTATGATTTATAATTTTATGTCATTTTTAATACATAATAATAATAATAATAATAATAATAATAATAATAATAATAATAATAATAATAATAATAATAATAAACAATTGTAATAATAAAATTATACTTATATTGCATTAAATATGTAAGAATCCTAAAACATGGAAAAAGAATACCTAAGAAAAGTTAGGATTCAGAATCCTGGAAAGTTGTACTAACTTTCCATGTTCTTGGATTCTGATTACTTTCACAGTTTGATTAAAAACTGAAACAAACACAAGAATTTAAAATTTAAGGAATCAGATTACTTTCCCAGACAGAATCCTGGCAACCAAACATGGCTGAATTTTTTCAGCATTCCATGGCTAGTTCCCATTTTGAGTTGTTCCTTTCCCTTCTTCAATATGTGTAGCTACCTGATTTTCTTTTTTCATCATCCTTCGTACTAAGATATTTTTTGGTCGTAGCATGTACATATCCCTGAACTTGGCAGTGCCGGTATGGTTGTCCTCAATCTGTTTCTTTAGTTGAGATACATGGAATACCTCTTAGATTGGTATACCGAAAAACATGTTTTGAGCAGTTTGAAAGATTAGAATTGTTTGTATATAATAAACTATTCACTCTTAACCTAATGCAAGAAGAAGTAATTTCATCATATTGGTGTTTGTTTATAAATTTATAAGATGTTTCTCAAATATTTAAATGTAACAGGAGCAAACAAGTCTAATTCTTATGCATAGTAGAACGTCGTTCATAGAAGGTGACGTAGTTGGTTCTTTGCAGAAGTAAAATTATTTTTCACTACCTAAATAGGGCTTGGCTACCTAATCGTGAAAGGTTGTAGTGTCAGTTCATGTTTCATTTTCTTGGAATATAAACGACATTGAGCACTGAAAGTCTTTTATGGCTATTTACTGAAAGACATAGTCTCAGTAATTGTTATTTTTTAATCATTGTTAACACACGACATTGATTAAAGTAGACTATTTTTATGGGACAAATCAAAATGGAAAGAATCACTATTTTCATAAAATGGAAGGAGTATTAGGAAAACATATTTTAGCGGTGGGTTGAAGAAAACTATTTGTTTATTTTTAAAAGAAGAAAAAATCCACATATTCGCAACACAGGTTGACCATATTGACGAAATGATCGGTCCCCTAAGCCCTAATTTGTGAATCAATAAAATAATGATAATAATTGGGGGACATTAAAATGATATCACGTGATTGAATGACTTTGAATAATACACACATCCTTTTCTTTACAATATGAAGAATTAGAATTAATAATATTGCAATTTGCTAATATGCCTTATTCTCTTTACTTTTTCCACATGACATGTTTAAGTTAGCATTATGCTAAGAGTTATTAGTGGGAAATAAAGAAGCTTATAAAACTTTTCATTTCAACAATTGGGTGAGGTGATGCCCTTTTTTGGTTATTGAATTCTGTAGAGTTAACCTGACTACTTTCTTTATGTTGTTTTAGTAGATTCATATAATCATAGGATTCTATCAATTTGTTATGAAAAATTTTGTTGTTGATTCGATTCATAAAGATTTATAAGAATATGTGATCGAGTTATCATGAACAAGTGGCGGATTGGGGGATAGAAGGATCCGACCATCTGAAAAACCTAATTGTACGCAGCCCCCTCCCAATATAAAAATATACTTCGTCCATCCTATATAAATTAACACTTTAGGGACGACACATCCTACATAAATTAACACTTTAGGGATGACACAGGTGTTTAAATACGCAATTGACAAAATAAGAGAGAATAAGAAAATGTAGTTGAGATATTGTTAGTAGATGGTAGGAACCACATAAATAAATATTGACTATTTTTATAAGACAGATAAAAAGTAAAGAGTATTTACTTCTAGGCGCTTTCTTTTGGCACATTATTTCAGAAATTGATACTTAAATAGTTAAATGTTGGAGAGAGTAAAGCATGCAAGAAAAAAGTAAATGAGTAAAGATAGAATAAATTATGTGAGAGAATAAAATAGAGAGATCAAATGTACTCCATCCGTCCCTCTGCAACTGAGTCATATTTCTTTTTAGGTTGTCCCACGGTAGCTTAGTCATTTCTTTTTTTTGGCAAAAAACAATAACATTTCTTCTCTTTTACTTTACTCTCTCTAACTTTATTATCTCTTTATCTCTCTACCTTTTTTCTTTCCTACTTTATTATCCATTTACTTAATTTACTTAACACAAATTATTTTAATTCATGTACCGAAACGAAACACCCCTACTATAGAAGGATGAAAGGATTGTTATTTTTTCGCTAAAAATAGAAATGATTTGTTTTAGATAAAGACATCAATTGAAAAGTGACTTGCTATGATTGGACGGAGGGACCAAGGAAGTATTGTTTTTAAAGAATGACAAATACATTTCTGTAGCGTCATTAATCTCTTAACTAAGTTGTCTACGTGTAAGAACATTTTTTTTTCTCTTTATCCATTCTTTCTTAATAAAAACATTTTTTTCCCTTTATCCATGCTTTTTTTTATCAGATCACTTCTTATTATTAAAATAATCTCTTTAAATACTTTATAAGAGACGTGATTATATTAATAAGTGAAATTCTGTCAAAAATAAAAACAAATATCAGTCATTAGATCTCGTAATGTAACTGTTAGATTAATGTCACGTGTCATCTAATAATGTAGATTATTAGTCTAATAATGAAACTTAGCTAATAGTGTAATGTTTTAGTAGAATAATGTAGTAACATCTAACTTGGCTAATAATGTAACATCTTAGTCTAATAATATAGCTTATTACAACCATCCAATCTAAGGATCCATAGTGCGCCCTGGTGGGCTTCCGGAGAAAAGCACGCATTGGATCAAGCTATATGGAAGATAACCGAACCGAGTGGATCAGTTAGCAAATGTCGTTGCCACTTGATCAAGGCGTTCTCTCTCGCTCCACCGAAAGAAATATTTATAACTCCCAAATTTGCACTACTTTAACAGTAAAGCGGCAAGTTCGGGGTCGGCTATTGTCACGCTTTAAGTTGAGAGTTTTTAAGCTACTGGATTACGCTAGGCAGAATATAAACTATCTACGTGATCAAGTAACTCATCATGCTGGAAAGGACTTAACTACCTAGGCTTGCTATGAAAACACAAAACACTTTGCCATTCATCATGATTAAACACTGGATCAGAGACTTTAAAGTTGAACTAGACTGGAACAGTAATCGAGATGACGAAAACAAAATAACTCTGATTTTTATACTTAATGCTCAAAACAGTACTGTGAACATGCGGAATACAAAAAGATCGATTCTTTAACTACGGAACAACACGGAATTAAACTAAGCTAACAACTTCAGAAAATATGAAAGCGAGTAAAGCCGAGAAGCTCTTGGTCGGAAACTTGAGACGGTGCCGAACAGATATTGAGTATTCTATCGCGCTCCCTTCGGTCGCTCTCTCTCTAACTGGCCATTTCTCTAACTAAGATATCTTCGGAACTGGAAACTAAACTAGAAACGGAAAAGAGAAGATAAAAAGAGAAAATAAAAAGGAAGATCAAAAGAAGAAGCCCCTCATTATGGCGGCTCATCCTCTATTTATAAGCTCGTCGCAACAATCTCCAGCTGGGGTAACGTCTTTGGCAGCGAATATTCGTCCTTGCTGGGATTGAGCGTGTCATCGATTGATATGTGCTCTTCTTCTAGAATGCAGCGGTTCTTCAATAACGGAATGAGGATTTGGCTTCGTCCTTGCGTCTTACACACCAACACATGTCCCCTTCTAGAATGTCATCCTTGATAACTGATTAATGATCGCTATCCAGCGCATCAGCCTCACGTGTCTTTCTTCTAGAATACAGTGGTCCCCGCCTAACTGCTTTATCAACCCCTTAATCATTCCACCCGATTTTTTTGGCCTTTTTCGCCTTTTGTACCAACTTGATCAGCTTGGCCTTGTTGCCCTTGGTCAAGCGGCATTCCTGCACAATTAACACTCGCTTTGCGCGATAAATTGATCAAGTAGCATACATTTTACCCCTAAACCGATGCATGAAATATGCCTTATCAAACTGCTCACGCTTAAAACATACTTGTCCCTACGTATAAAGAAAAAGAAAAGAAAAAGATAAGGCAAATTTCAGGCATGGTTTACTCATTCCAAGAAAGTAAAAGAAGACGAAAAGAAAAACAAGACTCAAAACAAAGGCACATATTCACATAGATGCATAAAACCGAATAAACTTCCAACAATCATACCCGAGGTCGAGGTCAATCCATTTGCCAGCAGCTTATGTTTCTTCCCTTTCGCGTTCACTTGATCAAGGTGTCAGTTTGTCAAGATTGCTCAATTTAAACCAACTGCTGGATTCACTCAGTCACTCATTTCTCACCAGAGATGTTAGGACTGTTCACTCAGTGTTTGCTGCAAATTTCATACCTCGAATCGGACTGCACAAGATAGTTCCTTAAGGTCTTTGTTTCGGTTTTAATTGGGCTTAAGGGGAGTAATGTGTTAGGGTAAGTTTAAAAATTTTAAAATATAAACTGGAAAAAGATCTGAACCACTCTTCTGGATCAGGCTGGGTAATTACTTTGCCACTGGATATTTCACTTGGTCAAGTTGCAACCTTTAGCCTTTAATTTTTTGCTTATTCCCTAACTTTCGACTTACTGGGTTAGGTTACAACTTTTTCCTGCCCTCTTTTCTCAAACTTTTCTCAACTTTTTTCAGCAATTTTTTTTTCGACTAGATTTCTGACTTGATCAACCTGATTGATTAACTTGCTCAACCCGGCTACCCTTTTATTTCGGCTATTTTATTTCTATCCCTTTTTCTTTTGAAATAATTCACCTCTTTGACCCATTTTCCTCACGTGATACAAAAATGTAAAAATTTGGTTTTAAGTTTCAAAGGACGGGTAAAAGTGTATGTGGGCCCAACGTGGTTAACTAGGGGGTGCCTTATTTGATGAGGTGGGTTCGTGAAACGAAAGAAGAAGAGGCTCAAATGGTTAAGTCCTAATGCCTTTAGCCCTTACTACTTGTGCAATTTTCATCTAAATATTAAAAAGTAGCCTCTCGTATTTCTTTTTGTAAAAATAGTAGAAAGTGTTCTACTTTGGCTTATAACTCACATATAGAGAGGCTTCACAGAATGTTTTAAAATTGAGCATTTCCATCATACTTGCATCGTTCAAACTGATCAAGTTTAGCAATCAAGTTTCTACATGTAAACATACTGAGTCCTTTTTCTTACTCTTCCCAAAGCATTCATATCTTTCATTTATCCAATTGCATGCATACTGCCCTAATTATTTCTATCTGATATTTTTGCATTTTTATAAGTTGACATGAATGATTCAATTAGGCTAACCCTCCCCCCTCCCACTGCATATTAGCTCGCCCTCGAGTGACTTGATGCAGTGGAAAAAGGGTTAGGCAACAACAAAGATTAAACAAATCAAGGAAAACTTCTCACACTTAGACAAGACACTGGGCTAAGTGGGAGATAGTGTCAAAAATCAAAGCATGTCAAAAAATAGAAAACATGAACAAAAACACATAGGCAGACAAAAACGAGCAGAGAATGCATAAACTTCTCACACTTAGACCCGACAAAGGTCTAAGTGTGAGATGGATCAAAGTATTTATACAGACCAAAGATTCAAATTAAAAATAGAAATTGTATTGAATGGAACGAGTTAGGTGAGGGGTATACTACTTCTTTTGATAGGGTTGACCGGGGGAAGCAGAGGGATGTCTGGAAGAGGTACGGTGACTGGAGGAGAGCTTATAGAGGGAGGTGGTGGTTTCCTGGCAGTGGCTTGATTGCGGACTGCCTCCAGCAACCTGGTCAGCATGACCAATTGAGCGTGGGAATTCTCCACCAGCTGCGTCAACATTTGCTCCACGCGGAGCTTCCATCCATTTTCACCTTGTGCATCCTCCTCTTGCTCCGTCCTCGGAGTGGGCACCAAATCCAGCCTTGGCCTCTGTTGCTTGCCAGGGCTTGCTGGGCGTTCAGTAGACCTCCTCATCTCCTCTAGCTGACCTTTTTGTTGCACCCGCCGGCCAGTGGCATAGAAGCGGAACTTCCCCTCCTTGCGTCTTCTCAAGTACCTGTATTCTAAAAAAGAAATCCAGGTCAAAGAGTTCAGGGCTGGGGCAAAGAAGGGTACGTCCGGCACACTCCACATTCCAATTTCTCCTCAGATAGGCTCCAAGGAGGTGGCAGTCGTTTAAATGGCGGGCTTGGCGGGTAGCAATCTGATTAATGGAGTAGGCCAGCCAGAAGCCAAGATGGACCTTCCTCTGCTCTCTCATGCTCCACATGAAGTAGAGCTCGGCCAGGGTTATGATCGCCATCGTGTTGGCTTGACCAAGGAGGTTGCAGCCGAGGTAGACAGACCTGGGCTAGGCGGAGGGCTGGATCAGCAATGTGATTTCCTCTGGATTCAGAGGCTTTGAAAGCTGGGGTGGCGCGTCCATTGCATAAGGCCTTCCAGACGGCTTGCTGATCGAAGTCGGGCTTCCTCTGTGGGAGGCCGATATCATGCGCGAACCACTCCCCGTTGGCTACCTGGGCGTCTGTATAGAGCCCCATCCTAATGGTGAACTCGTTTAAGCTCATCTTTTGGCCGCGACCGAACACTCGGAAGGAGACGCTCCTGGCCTCCAAGTCTGTACTGCCGGTAAATCAGAAAGACATGAAGAACTCCTTGGCCAAAACCTCCGGCACGGGAGTCTCATCAACCTCCAACAACCACTCAAATCCAATGCCGGTAATGTACTCAGAAAACTTCTCCTTAACCCGGATCGTCTCCAGGGATAGTTGGTGGAGTTTCTTCCCGGCCTTCAGCCGCTTCTGGGCAGTCACCCGCTGGTGGACCTCTTCCTGCCACTTAGGGTTATCGAATTCTCGCCCCTCTGTGTCACTGCCCTCATCTCCTTCTTGTGGGGAGGCAGGTTGGTAGGCGTCAGTGATCACAATCCCCACATTGGCAGTGTAACATCCCAAACTTTTGTGACTCCTTTTATTGGTCTTGTGAATTGTTGAATTTTGGAACTATGAAACTTTTGTTTCTATGTGATTGAAGTGACTTTGCGTGGAATAAATTATCGTGGTTAATATGAATGATGAGCTTGAGTTTTATTTTTTTTTATTTTTATTTTTTTTCCTTGAGGGGAAAATAATTAATAGGATCATGCATTTATTCTTTCCCGAGTCAATTCATTGAATTATTCGGCTCCTCCTAATTATTGAAATAGCACTTCTTTTCGTGGGTTTAATTAATTGTTTTGGGATACTTATCCAAATTAAATCCAAACCAAATGACCCCTAGATGGTACTACATGAAATTCGAACTCCATTTTATTTTCCTTGGGAGTTTTCGAAAATCTCATATAGGAGAAAGAATTATTTTCATTTGATTTAATTGGTGCTTTATTGACTCACTTCCTTTGAATTTAATCCAATTAAATCATGTTATAATTTATTTCTTCACCTAAAATAAATAGAGAGTTGGGATATTTCCTTGGTTAGCAATTTTCGGCCCCTCCACTAAATTTTGGAGGATATTTTATTTGTTTCCTAATTTGTGGAATCCTTTTTTATTCAAATAAATTCCTATGTCTAATTAATTGGGGATGTGAATATTTTTCTTCTACTTTTCTTCCATATCACACGCCCCCTATGCAATATTTTCCTTGTGGGAATTTAATTAATTGTTGCCTATTTTATGGGAGCCTTTTTCCTATAAATA
Organism: Salvia splendens; assembly: GCF_004379255.2. Taxonomy (NCBI): domain Eukaryota; kingdom Viridiplantae; phylum Streptophyta; class Magnoliopsida; order Lamiales; family Lamiaceae; genus Salvia; species Salvia splendens. The sequence continues at coordinate 21,390,914 of NC_056047.1, read as the reverse complement.
AATTTACCTAATTTAAATCCTATTCTTTTAATTGGGGATTTAAATAATTTCCTTGTGCAATTACCCAAGAATTTTCGGCCCCCTCCTTTATTTCCTACTTGGAGATTTAATTTAATTGTTCCCTTGTATTCATTATTTTTATTTCCTAAGTTATGAATTTATTCTCCAAGTAAATACCAAGTAAATTCTTTGTTGTGCACTACATGGAATTTTTGAAAATTCCACTCTCCCACATGCCTATTTTATTCTTTTAAATTGTGGGATTTTTTATTCATTAGCCTATATTTTATTTCCCCCACAATTTCTTTATTTAATTCACCCATGGATTAAACCTAACAAATAAATAGCAAATAATCAAACCCTAGCCGCCATTCACCTCAAAAATTTCGCCCTCTCTCTTCTCTCCCTCTCCCACACGTTTTTCATCTTCCACTCTCCCATCTCCAAAAATCCTCCATCCAACTCTTGTTCTTACAATCCTTTGAAGTTATTTTCAAGAGTCTCCGACAAATCGCTTCGTTCATCGTTTCGACCGATTCGTTTTGTGTCAAAGAAGGTATATTGCTCACTTTCTATCACCCTACCCGTTTTGACCATGTTCTTGAGTCCTACATGCATGTAGAGGGTGTAGGTTTGATAGATCGCAAATTTTAACGGGAGGGAAAGTGTGTTTCGTAAGAACTTGTTTGATTTTTTGCGGTTGATTGAAATCATGTGTGTTGGATTGAAATATTTGGTGAATAAAATGAGTTATGTGCAAATATGTGTATGAGGAACGTGTAAGCATGATTATGTGTTTTCGAGCATGGAAAAAAAAACGGTGTCTGTGTTGTGGAAGTTTTAAAAAAACCCTATTTTCGAACTTGAACCAGAAATCTGTGATGCACGACCAGTGACTTATGATCTGTATTTGACCCATCAAACGAACGAATTTTGCTATGAAATTTTTACTGAGTAAACTTCAAGGTGTTTTCTGTGTCTCGTGTGAATTTCAGCCCGTTTTATCGAAAAATGAATATTTAATAAATTTTTGAAGATGACTGCGCAAATCTGCCAGAAACTTGAGTTCTCGCCATGAATGTTTCGTTTTCTGTTTGACTGACCAAATGACCTCCGATCGATGTGATTCTTGAACTATATGAAAATTTGAAGTGTATTCTGAGTTGTGTTAAATTTCCAGCCTTTTCGGGTATCGTATGAATTTATGGTGAATTTTTCAAATGAACTGCACAATACTGTCAGAAATTGTATGTTCCGATCAGAGAGTTTAATATGTGATAGGACTGACTAAATGACGTGATTTCGGTGTGAAAATTTTCATGGATGAACTTGAATGTGTCCTCTGTATTGTGACCAAAATTTAGCTTCTTTTGAGGTCGGGTGAATTTGTAGTGATTTTTACAATACGGTCGCGCAGTTCTGACAGTTTTCTGCCTTGTTAAAAATGACACCTAGTTTCAAGTTTAAAAGTATTATATGATGCATGTATGTCCAAGGAACGTGTTTAAATGTTGAAAACACTTGTGATAAGTTGGAATGTGTTACGTGTGTCTTTACACCTTTGTGACGTATGTTGGGTTGGGGAATTTGAGAAAAACGATGAGAGAGAAAACGATAGGACATGCATAGTAAAATGTTGTTGTGGAAGGCTGACTTGTGTTGTCGTTGACAAGGGTGTTATGTACTCGTGAACTCGAGGATCGAGAGTTGCTATAAGTTGGGTTGTGAATTTGCTAAGCGATCGAGGTGGGCTTTTCTTTTCCGAAAAATATTATGTTGCGATATAAGGGTGGTTTAACTGTTATGTCATGCCATGTTGTTTTTATTATGAGATTGTGTGCCTGATGCCTAGTTCGTATGAGTTTACTCCGTTAGGCTATATGGCTGTGTTGTGAAACGAATTCGGGTCTGAGTAGGGCCGTAAACCCTATCAGGCTGTGTACACTGGTGGGATCGTGAGCCGTCCTTGCAAGTCGGCCGGTCTCGTGGGCGAATAGTGTGGCCACACTTTCGTCGCACTATGATGTGATTGATGGATTGATGTGAAAAGTGGGGGGATAAATTGTCTGGCCAGATTTGAATTTTTTTTTGTGTTTCTCGTGATATTTTTCTTACTACTTAAAACCCGAGATCACTGGTATGGATGACATAACTTATTAAAATATTTTCGGCATGAGCCCATTGAGTACAATAAGTACTCAGCCCTGCATATTATTTTTCTTATGTGCAGGTTGAGCGGGATGTTGCGGTTGATGTTGAGCTGGCTAAAGACCCTAGGATACGTTGTGTCGTCATACATAGGCGTGATCCTTGACTTTCCCTGAACCTTATTTATCCGCTGCTATGTTTTAAATTATGTCTTAAGACCTTAGTCTTTTCGTGTTGTGTTTGAACATGTATGGTGGTGTTAGGTTTAAACGAGTGTTTACGTTGTCTTTCTGAAAATGGTGTTTTCCGAGATTTAAGTTAAATGTTCGTTTTACCTTAGTTTTTTTATATATAGTTGTATCTCTTAAGTCAAATTTTTCCGGTGCCCTTTCTAAAAGTATGTTTCTTTACGTCTTTTAAAAAAAATGACCTTAAACTTCTTTAAACTAAGTTGTTTTCTTTCTTTAAGTCTTAAGCTGTTCTTTTAAACTGTTGTCCATGCATGTCGGTCACGATCGCCGCGTTTATGATACCCCTGGTATGGGCGGTCGTGACAGGCAGGGCGTATCTTCTTAGGATGAGGGTGGGTTATCTCCTTCCCCTTCCTCTTTCTTTCTCTCTCAGCTCTCACGCGGTTGTCCTCAACACCCTCACTTTCATCAACGACCTCACCGACCCCTTGGTTCATTGGCTCCTCCTCATCCACCAGTCGCCGCACTACGCGGGGTCTCTGCTCCATCGTCTCATCCTCCTTTCTCAACTGGTTGGCTTTCAAGGCCTCTGCTTCCCCCAGAAACTGGTCCATTGTCATCCTGCGCGTCCTGCAAAGTTTGGAGAATATTCCAATCAGCCTCCCTCTTCTGCAGTAGAATGTCGCTGGGAGGCGGCGGAAAATCTTCCATATCATCATCGTCAATGTCCACAACCTCTATCGGCTGTGGCCCGTGGGAAGAAGTAGAACCCCCGCCACTAGCTGGTGACAGGATGTTTTGGGCAGGTGTGCCCTCTGCTGGTGGTGGCGGCACGGACTCCACTCCCTCGACCAGAGCGGCGACAGGCTGCGCTCCTCCCTCTTCTTCGTCGGTTTCGTCTCCGCTGTATTGTACCAGCGGGAAAATGGGAGTAGGTTTAGGAGCGTGAGGGGGAGATTGTGTTTTGGGGGAAGAAGATGGAGGATTTTGGGGTACGGGAGTCAGAGCGGGGTCCTTAGACCAGAAAATTCCGAGCTGAGCTTTAGAGCATCCGCAATGGCGGCGAGCCAACCGGCTAGCCGATCCCTGGCGCTCGCCGGTCTGCTCGCCGAAACATTGCAGCCGGCGAGCGCCAAATCGGCGAGAAAAATGGCGAGCGCACGCCAATTCGCTCGCGCTGGCCGCCATTGCAGGCTCCCGATCGGCGAGCGATCGGCAAGCGGAATTTTTTTTAAATTTAATTTTCGAAACACTATATATACGTGACTTGTACGTTATTTTCATTTGCACCACTTGTTATAACGAGTACTCTCTCTATCTTAATTTCTGTACAAGAGCAACAACGCGAAATGGAACACAACAACGTGCCTACTCCAGGGACGAGAGGGTCTCAAACCCCCACGGTACCCGTGGGAGGTGGATGGGGTCCAATGGCTGGGTACTACAACTTGTACCCTTGGCAGCAGATGATGCCCGGGGGTGGTGTGCCGGGATGGCAGGAGATGCCGGGGGGCGGCGATGCAGGGCGGGCCAGCAATGTCGGGCGGGCAGGGGGTACCGAGGATGCAACCCGGGATGCAGATGATGTCGGGGTACCCGGGATGCAGATGATGCCGGGGTACCCGGGGATGCAGGGGACGCTGGGGGGGACAACGTCTATCACCCCAGTTTTGATTTTGTGACTGCTTCTTCGAACACATCGACCCCAGCGGAGACGCAGTTCACTGGGTGTGATACTTTCTCCTTAGAGGAGTTGGGGATAGATCTCGGGGATGCGGACACTCCCGTTCAAACGGGAGGAGTAGGGCGTGGTCGGGGCACGCCAAAGAAGAAGAAGGGGAAGAGGGTGGTCGGCGAGTCGTCGCAGCCGGCTGGTGATGACAGCCCGACACGGAGGAAGTGGACGGATGCGGAGAATGTTACGCTGTCCAAGGCGTGGGTGAGTGTTTGCGATGATTCCCTCACCTAGAACAATCAGAGGATCGTCAACTTGTGGGCTAAAATAGCAGCAGCCTACAAGGCATTTTGCCCGGAGGGGAGGCCACGCAGCGGAGAGGAGTGCCGGAAGGGGTGGGACCGAATCCGGGCTGGGGTCTCCCGATTTTCGAGCTTGTACGCCAACGCCCTCCAACTGCAGACCAGTGGCAAAACTGACGAGGACTGCAGGAGGATGGCGGAGAAAGAGTTCCCCGTGCCCGGGCTTTACAAGGAGTTCACCTACTGGAACTGCTACGAGGTGCTGATGGACTCCGAGTTGTTTCAGGCAGGTGTTGACGCTGGTTGGCCGAAGAAGCAGCGCCTGAACTATACCGATGATTACAGCGGCGGCAGCAGTGGCAGTTCCCACGACCTCCCTGTGGATGCACAGGAGTTTCCGTCCCCTCCCGCGTTTGCTCGCCGCACTCGCCCGATTGGTCAAAGGCGAGCGCAACTGGTTCGCCAGGCCTCCCAGGAGGTCTAGTGGGTATCCCCCCCTGTTGGCCAGTCGACAGCCGACCTCGCCTTCTTCGTGCGTCAACAAACGCGCTCTCAGATGTGGAAGGTCTTAGCTGAATGGAGGGCGACAAACGACCCCGAGGAGAAGAGTTTTCTCCATGCGATGCTTGTGAGTATGCGGGCCGATTTAACCTCCGCTACGACATAGGTGGGGGCCTAAGACGCGGGCTCAGATGCCACAGATTTGGGGGTCCCGGATAGCGGCGACAACAGCGACGACGGCGAGGAGTGAGGCGGAGGCGGGGGGCTTGTGTGTGGAGGAGGATTTTTTTTATTTATGTAAATTTTTTTAAAATTAATGTACTTTTTTTTAATTAATGTACTTTTTAAAATTTTAATATTATTATTGAGTATTCCCATATATGTGTCGAAAATTTAATTCCGTATTTTGTGTGATTGTTAATTATTTGTTTTTATTATTTTGTTTATTGTGGCTAGGCTATGGCTGAGCTATTGCTTGTCCAGTTGCTTGTCCTGATGATGTGGTAGGAGGAGTTTTTAGGGCTGCTGATATGGCAGGAGGAGTTTGTGGCTAGGCTATGGCTGGGCTATTGCTTGTCCAAAACCATTGTGGATGCTCTTAAGGGTGGCGTAAGCCGCCGCGGGATCTGTTTCAGTGGCTATGCCACAGAAGATATTCTCTAGGCGCCTCATGGCGGTCGGGTCCACTGTAGGAAGTGGAGCGGCGGTGCTAGGTTGTGACGGAGGACTGCGGTGGTTGGTGTGGAAGGACAGGGGGTTTCTGGTACTGTTTTGGCTGGGGACGGGGGTCTTCGGTCACCACTGCTAGTGCCGGCCCTTGAGGATGAGGAAGAAGTGCTGAGTTGAGTGATTTTCATTTTTGGTGATGGCTATGGGTGATTTCTGTGGAAGGGATGATAACTTGGGAAAGGGCTCTGAAGCTTTGAGAGGTATGGATGAGAGCCAATTCAGTGTACTATAGGCGGTTGGGCAAAAGTGAAATACGGTTCAGAAAGCTACCTTTTATACCGAGATCTCGACTATTGAGATCCCTGTGACGCTTCGAGTACAGGCACGCTTTTTCAGAGCGACAGCTGGCTTAGCTTCCCCGATACGCTTCCTTTCTCCTGTACGACTTTTCAATGCACCAGTTAGCGCTCTCCGATACCTTTTCAATGAGTGCACGCATCCTGTCATCATCCTGCCCTGATCAATTCAACCACTGTAACCCACCAATTAAATTCAAATTTCAACTGATCAAGTGGACTATTAATTCCAGATGAATACCTAATTATTAACCACTTGATCAGTTTAAAACACAAAAAATATGTACACTAACTACCAAGGACTTGACTGAGTGCCCTTAGGAAGTCACTTGATCAGTTTTGTAGGTTTTGAAATTTGTTGCTTGATCAAGCAGACTACCCAAAAGTACCCAGTCACTCCATTTACCTGCTTTACTGGCGAGAGTTAGGCATGAGTAGTGGAATGTCGTCCACCACACATGCCTCCATTCCATCTCTATATGGCTTCACCCTATGCCCATTCACCAAAAAGGAAGGCGAATCAGGATCGCTTCCTTGGAGTTCGATTGCTCCATTTGCTCTGATGGCGATGATGGTATAGGGGCCGATCCACCTTGACCGCAACTTCCCAGGCATCAGCTTGAGTCTTGACTGGAAGAGTAGCACTTTCTGGCCCACCTTTAGCTCCTTCTTGTCGTGCCACATCTTTGTCTTTTCCTTATACCACATGGCAGAGTCATAAGCGTCAAGGCGGAGCTCTTCAAGCTCCTACAGCTGTAACTTTCTTTCTCCAGCGCAAGTCTCAGTGTTCAAGTTCATCTCTTTGATTGCCCAAAAAGTCTGATGCTCGACTCCCACAGGCAAATGACACATCTTCCCGAATACCAGACGGTAGGGGGACATTCCAATTAGCGTCTTGAAAGCGGTTCTGTAAGCCCAGAGCGCGTCCTCCAGTCGACGGCTCCAATCTTTTCTCGTGGGGTTCACCGTCTTCTGCAAGATAGCCTTGATCTCTCTGTTAGATACTTCAGCCTGGCCATTTGACTGCAGGTGGTAAGGTGTGGACAGTCGGTGGTGGACGCCATATTTCCTCACCAATGCTTCAATAGTCTTGTTGACGAAGTGAGTCCCTTGATCAGAGATGATGGCTCGCGGTACCCCGTAACGGGTAAAGATGTTTGACTTTAAGAACTTGGCCACCTCCCTGGACTCACACGTCCTTGTCGCCTTTGCTTCTATCCATTTGGACACATAGTCCACTGCCACCAGAATGTAGAGATTGTCTTCAGATGAAGGGAAAGGCCCCATGAAATTCATTCCCCAATCATCGAATATCTCGCATACTATTATGGGGATATGTGGCATCTCATCTCTTGCAGAAATTCCTCCAGTCAGCTGGCATCTTGGGCATCTCTTGCAAACTCGTAGGCATCTTTATGGATGGAGGGCCAGTAAAAACCACTGTCAAGCACTTTCCGCGCTGTCTTCTTTGGACCAAAGTTACCGCCACAAGCTAGTGTGTGGCAGTGGACCAACACGTTCTCTTGTTCCCAATCTGGTATGCAGTGCTGGATGACTTGATCCACCCCCATCTTCCACAAATACGGATCATCCCAATAGAAGTATCGGGAGTCACTTTTGAGCTTCTGCTTCTGTGCTCTCGTGGCTTCATCTTTTCCTGACAGCTCGCCCGTCACTAGATAGTTGGTCATGTCCGCAAACCATGGCTCCTTATGCCTTTGATGGATCTCTCTTCCTTGGTCAGCTTGATCAATCCTCTCTGCTCGGTTGATCCACTAAAGTTCAGATGTTGCCTTGATCAGATATAAATGCTCCTCAGGGAAAGCGTCTGAGATAGCTTCCCCATTATCTTCTTGCATAATCCGGCTTAAGTGATCAGCCACTCTGTTCTCGGTTCCTTTCTTGTCGACCGTCTCCCAGTTGAACTCTTGTAATAGGAGGACCCATCTAATCAGACGCGGTTTAGACTCCTTCTTAGCCAAGAGGTATTTGATCGCCAAGTGGTCTGTGTAGACAATCACCTTCGCACCCAGTAGATAGGGCCTGAACTTCTCAAAAGCATAGACCACTGACAGCATCTCCTTCTCGGTGGTATCATGATTCTTCTGCGCTTGATTAAGAGATTTTGACGAGTAGAAGATAACATAACTCTTCCCATCGATTTTCTAACCCAAGACCGCCCCCACTGCATAGTCGCTTGCATCGCACATCACCTCGAAGGGGTGACTCCAGTCGGGGGCGTGGATAATCAGAGAGCTGTTCAGTCTGTCCTTCAATAGCTGGAAGACGGCTTTGCAAGCATCAGAAAACTCGAACTCCTCATCGTTCTGGAGTAGTCTAGTCAGGGGCTGGGCTATCTTTGCAAAATCTTTGATAAATCGCATGTAAAATCCCGCGTGGCCCAAGAAAGCCCTGATCTCCTTCTGATTCATCGGGTATGGGAGTTTCGCTATAACGGCCACCTTGGCTTGATCCACCTTTATCCATCTGTTTGACACCACATGGCCCAGGACTATTCCTTCAGTGACCATGAAATGGCACTTCTCAAAATTTAGAACCAAGTCCTTCTGCCGGCACATTTCCAGCACTCTGTTCAGGCTCTGTAGCCCTTGATCAAATGTGTCCCCATAGACGGTAAAATCGTACATGAAGATCTCTATGCAATCCTCTAACAAATCAAAGAAAATGCTCATCATGCATCTTTGGAAAGTGCCTGGGGCGTTGCAAAGGCCAAACGGTATCATTCTGTAGGCGTAGGTGTCGAAAGGGCATGTGAATGTGGTTTTCTCTTAGTCCTCTAGATTCACCGCGATCTGGAAGTAGCCACTGTACCCATCAAGGAAACTGGAATATTGCTTCCCCACCAATTTCTCAAGCATCTGGTCAATGAATGGCAGAGGGAAGTGATCATTCTTTGTGGCTGCGTTCAGTTTCCTGTAGTCCATGCACATCCTCCACCCAGTGACTGTCCGTGTAGGAATCAGCTCATTCTTCTCATTTTTCACAACCTGGATTCCGTCTTTCTTCGGCACCATATGTACTGGGCTGACCCAGTTACTATCAGGGATGGAGTAGATGATTCCTATGGAGACCAGCTTGACTATCTCCTTGAGCACCTCTTCCCTCATGTTGGGGTTGAGTTTGCGTTGCTGGTCACGGTGTGGTTTAGCTCCTTCCTCCAATCAGATGTGGTGCATGCACAAGTCTGGGCTGATGCCCACCAGATCTGTCAGCTTCCATCCTATGGCTTTCTGGTTGTGCTTTAGTACTACTAGCAATCTGTCTTCCTGCCCCTAGGTCAACTGACTGTTGATGATAACTGGCATTGTTTCGTCTTCCCCCAGATAGGCTTACTTCAAATGTGCTGGAAGGGGCTTTAACTCCTTCGTGGGTTTTGGCACTTCAGTAGGCAGAGGATTCTCTTCCATTTCTCTTTTCAGTGGATTGCCTTGATCAGGCAGCTTTTCGAGACTAGACACTTGAGCCTTCCCGCTTGACCCAACTGGTCTCGGTCGCTCGCAAAAATCCATCATCGCTTTCACGATGGCTTGATCATCCATTTCACCGACGTTCATGGCTTCATACCATTCTGCGACTTCTCTCTCAACCTCTTCATCCGCTGCAGAGTTAGTGAACTGCATTTGTAGGAATTCCTCCTCCAGATACTCCTGCACCATTGGCTCAGTCACGTCCACCGAGTACACATTTTCACTGTCTGACAGCCGCTTCATCGCTTCGTCGATGTTGAACGTAAACTGCTCTCCATTGAAATCAAAGCTGATCGTCCCATTACAGACGTCAATTATGGTGCTGGCCGTAGATAGGAACGACCTTCCTAGTAGAACTCCACTTGACTCCCTTGCTGCTGGCTCTGTCATCTTGATGACGAAAAAGTCTGCTGGGTATAGAAAATCATTGACCTTCACGATTACATCTTCCAGAATTCCCTCCGGGTGAATGCAAGATCTGTCGGCCAATTGTATCATGATGTCAGTATCGACGAGTTTGGCCTCTCCCAGCCTCTTATAAATGGAGTATGGCATAACGTTGATGGATGTCCCTAAATCACACATGGCGTGCTCCACTTTAATATCCCCAATTGAAATCGGGAGCGTGAACATTCCTAGGTCGGTCTTTTTCGATGGGAGGTCACTCTTCTAGATCACGGCAGAGACGTTCTCCTCTATAATCATTCTCCCTTCTTCGTTGACCATCCCCGCCAGGTAGTCCTTTATAAACTTGCTGATTGGGGGCATCTTCAATGTCGTCAAGAGTGGCACCTTGACTTCCACATCTTTGAACATACTGGCCACATCGATCGTGGCGTCTCTCTTCCTGGTGACCATTCCACGATATGGGTACGGCTTGACCTTCTCAGCTTCTTCTCCTTGACTTTCTCTTGTGGCCTAACTTCCCACCTTCGCTTTGCCTTTCTCTTTCCCTTCCGTTTGATCCGCTCCACTCGACTCTCCTTCTTCTTGGTGGCTCTGTCTAGGCATAGATGCTGGGGACATTGCAGGAGGGCTGGGGCTCTGGTATACCTTCCTCGACCTCAGGGAGATTTCACTTATATTCTCACGCCCAGGCTGCTGCACCATGGCAGGAATTTTCCCTTTGTTACCTCTCAGCTCTCCTAGCGATATGGCAACTTGAGATAACTGCTTTGTAAGCATGTCCAGCGCTGTCCTTTGCTCTTTCTGAGCCTCTTGAATTTCTCGCATCGCATCATTAGGATGGTGCGGGGCTATCATTTCTCATTGACCTTCATTGGGGTGTCGGTTGTATCTTTGATTCGATGGCCCCCCACCGTGGTTTGGCTGAGCGTAGTCGGACGACCCATAGTGGTCTGGCTGGTACTGTGGCTGGTTGTGCTGTTGGTTGCCTCTTTGATGTGGCGGGACATTACTCACCACATGGTTGTCCGGTTGTCTCCCCTGGTTGCTTGACTGGGTCCCTGATGTCTGTAGCCTCAATTTCCTTCCTGCTGTCTGCTTGACCAATTAGGTTGTCATCCACTGGACCAGTTCCCTTGAGGACCGCTTGACCAACTGCCTTGTGGTCCACCTGACCAGTTCGCTTGACCACCCTGCATTCTGTTCCCTCCGTTGTTTGATCTCTCTTGGTTCCGAGCGGGCCAATTGAGCTGCCCTTCAGAGGATTGTATTTGTTGTGTGGACGGTTGAGGCGGTTGGCTTTGGTTCTGATCACTCCACCTGAAATTGGGATGGTCTCTCCACGGAGCATTCCTCTGCTTTCCTTGGATCCAGTTGCCGTTTGCGTTCCAATGGCCGACTGCATTCACCTGAGGTTGCGGTTCCGCTTCAGGTGGGAACTCGCAGTAATAGTAGTGGTGCTCCTCCGGCGGTGGTGGCACATAAGGCTTCTCCTTGGGTGCAGGCGGGGGAGACGATCTGGACTTTTCTACTGCCTCTAGTAGCTTCTTCTCCAGTTGCTCGAATCGAGCCTCCAGCTTTTCATCACTTCTTGCCTCCGCTGCGTGCACGACCTCTCGTCTGTATTGGCCGCGGGAGGTTTCATATGATCTCTTGGCTTCGATTAGCCTCTCCAGAATACTCTTTGCTTGTCTAAATGAGGTTTTTGAGAAATCCCCTTGGGCTGCTAGGTTGAGGTCATTTTTGCTGTCCACTGTGAGTCCGCCATAGAAGGTTGAATAGACCTCACGATCTCCCATCTTGTGGTTAGGGCATGCTGGAAGCAGGCCTTGAAATCTATCCCAATACTGGCCTAGAGGTTCATCATACTCCTGTCTCGCCTCTGTGATCTCCCTCTTCAGGGCGCTCGTCTTCGACGCTGGGAAAAAGCGGTCAAAAAAAATCATGCGAAACTCGGCCCATGTTCTAATCGATCCTTCTGGCAACCTCGACACCCAGACCTCTGCGTTAACCTTCAAGACGAAGGGTATGGCCTTGAGCCTATAATCTTCGGATGTGGATCCAGCCGGAACGGGCTGAATATCACAGTATCTGTAAAATTCTTCCAGAAAGGCGTAAGGACACTCCTTCGAGAGGCCATAAAAATTTGACAATACGGCAAACACCCCTGATTTGATCGCGATCATCTGCATTCCTGGAGTAATAGCGATGTCATGGGTGGGCTCTTTCTCGTCGTGGGCATGTAGGGTGCCGATTCCTGAATCGTTGTCGACGAGGGCCATCTCTGCTTCTGCTTGCTCAAGTGGTGGTGGTTTAGGTGGCGAGTTCTGTTCTCCTTCTTCCTCGCTGGTCAGTTGCTCAGCGGCTGCTGCCTCTGATGCGGCTCTGTATCGAGTGGTAACAACACCGGCTTCCTGGACTCGCCAATGAGCGTTTGTATCTCTGTATATGAGAGGATGATTCCAGTGTCTTTCGCGGTGGTACCTTCTCATAAAAGGAAAGTAAAACAAATCTGAAAAGAAGGAAATAAAACTATTTACACCTATGCACTAAACACATCAATGTAATAACACCATGTTTCCCCAGCAATGGCGCCATTTTGGTGGGCTTCGGGAGAAAAGCACGGATTGGATCAAGCAATATGGAAGATAACCGAACCGAGTGGATCAGTTAGCAAATGTCGTTTCTACTTGATCAAGGCGTTCTCTCTCGCTCCACCGAAAGAAATATTTATAACTCCCAAATTTGCACTACTTTAACAGTAAAGCGGCAAGTTCGGGGTCGATCCCACAGAGAAACCGGTGTGTTGAGTGTGTGAATAGTGAACTGCTGCCACGCTTTAAGTTGGGAGTTTTTAAGCTACTGGATTACGCTAGGCATAATATAAACTATCTACTTGATCAAGTAACTCATCATGCTGGAAAAGGACTTAACTACCTAAGCTGGCTATGAAAACACAAAACACTTTGTCATTCATCATGATTAAATACTAGATCAGAGACTTTAAAGTTTAACTAGACTGGAACAGTAATCGAGATGACGAAAACAAAATAACTCCGATTTTTATACTTAATGCTCTAAACAGTATTGTGAACATGCGAAATACAAAAAGAGAAGATAAAAAGAGAAGATAAAAATGAAGATTAAAAGAAGAAGCCCCTCATTATGGTGGCACATCCTCTATTTATAAGCTCGTCGCAACAATCTGCAGCTGGGGTAACATCTTTGGCAGCGAATATTCGTCCTTGCTGGGATTGAGCTTCTCATCGATTGATACGTGCTCTTCTTCTAGAATGCAGCGGTTCTTCAATAACGGAATGGGGATTTGGCTTCGTCCTTGCGTCTTACGCATCAACACGTGTCCCCTTCTAGAATGTCATCCTTGATAACCGATTGATGATCGCCATCCAGTGCATTAGCCTCACGTGTCTTTCTTCTAGAATACAGTGGTCCCTGCCTAACTGCTTGATCACCCCCTTGATCAATCCACCCGATTTTTTGGCCTTTTTCGCCTTTTGTACAAACTTGATCAGCTTGGCCTTGTTGCCCTTGGTCAAGCGGCATTCCTGCACAATTAACACTCGCTTTGCGCGATAAACTGATCAAGTAGCATACATTTTACCCCTAAACCGATGCATGAAATAGGCCTTATCACGGCCCTACTTTATAATATCTGAACTTTTACTTTTTAGATATATTACATGTTTTATTTATTTTAAAAAGTCTAATTATTAACATTGGGAAATATAATTCTATAATATTACAATATTTTTAATATTTTAAATTAAGGAGTTTCACTCTTTTTTTTAAAATGGGAAATGATTATATATTTTTAAAAGTCACGTCGTGACTCATGATAGACACAAACTCAAGATTTTTGACTTCGGACATTACCACTCTACAACTTAGACAACTCACCCACACGCACTCACTTATTATTTCTTTTACTAACATAATTTGTGAATTAAAACATTACGTGTTTACTACCTACTGAAGAGTGATAATGAATATGTATTCAGACATATTTTAAAATCAATTGTTTATAACAAGAAATCAGTCAAACCATTGTATTTTAATTCCATACATCTAAAATCTTTAAGGGTTATATATAATTTAAACTTAGTCCCAATTAACTTCAAACTCAAACAGAATATTACAATTAGTCATTATAATAATATAATATTGATTGTCCGTCCAATTCGAAATTATGAATATTCAAGGCTTTCCTCTTTAGTACTCCTCCCATCTCATTCATGATATATCCACCTTTCTTTTTTTTAGTTTATCCCATTCAAGATGTTCACTTTCTGTATTTGGAATTGAATCTCACTTTCCTCTCTCCTCATTAAAATATTCAATCACTTTTTCCACTCTACTTTATCACAAACAACTATTCCACCTAAAACTATGTGTCACTCAGGAATGTGGTCATCTTGAGTGGGACGGAGGGAGTATATTATTTTTCGCGCTTAAGATTTAAATAATCGTCAATTAAATTAAGTCTGCTATTGAATTTGATTAAGTAACATCTCTTTCCAAGAGTGGAATAGTTCGAAAAATATATTTATCATTCATGGAATAATTTCAACCGACTGGATTTCTTGAATAGCGCATATTTATGGCGAACATCTCTTGAGAATATTACTTTCTCCGTCCCACTTAAGATGACACATTTTCCTTTTTAGTTTGTCCAATAAGATGACACATTTCCTTTTTTGGAAACTTTCTCTCTTCATTTAGCACACCCAACCACTTTTTCTCACTCTTATTAAAATATTCATCTTTCTTTCTCTCTCTATTATAATATTTACACCCACATTTTCTCTCTCCAATCAAACACATTAACTAATAGCTCCTAAATTCCCATGCCGGCCAAGAAATGTGTCATCTTAGCCGGGACGGTGGGAGTACCATACTAGACTCACCTAGCGCACGATTCATTGCAATAGCAATACTAGCACCTCTAGATATTGAACATCACCACGCAAGATATCAAGATTCTTGGATTACGAAAAACTTATACCTTTTCTTAAATCAATTTGGTGCAATGTTATGTCAACAATGATTAAGAAATAACAATCACAAAGATCTTGTCTTTCGGTAAATAGCAAGAAAGACTTATCTCACTTTGCAATCTTTCGCGATAGGTAGTCAAAGTCTAGCTAGATTGTGAAATTCTATTTCTTTTGCAAAGCATTGCACAGAACCGACTGTGTTACATTTGTGAACGACGTTTACAACCAGTCTACTGTAGAAATCATGGAATAATATATGCCCGATTAATGGATTTTGACCAAATAATAAAAGTGACGAGACATCTAATTTTGAGAAATTAAATGATATAGCGTCGATCTACATTTTACGTAGATAAATGTAGTATATTCACATTCTCAAATCCGATTTCCGGTGAGTGAGAAATAGTGGATTAAAGTTGTGCATGATTAGGTTTTAATTATCTCACATTGGAGAAGTGACACATATTTTAATGTGCTTAAATTAAGTAACTTTATGTTACTTAATAATTATAGTGGACCAAGATCGGTGAAAGAGGCCACACGCGCACGCCGCCGTTGCCGCCCGCCCGTGCCCGTGCTCGTGCTCGTGCTCGTGGTCGCGGTAACGGACCGCGGGCCTCGGACTCGGGCTCAGTCTCGATCTCGATCTTGATCTTGGACTTGGACTTGGACTTGGATCTTGGCAATTGGTCTTTGGGTGGTCTTTGGGTGGTCTTTGGGCTTTGGTCTGGACCCGTAGTAATCTTTTTAGACCACCGCTGAGTCAGCAATCCAAGTGGATTGACACATCGTCAAGCGTGGCACAGTCAAAGCCTACACGGCTGCCACGTGAGAAATCCACACTCTTCTCACGCGTAAGGCACACTCCTGCCACAAGCTTGTAACCGCCGACGGTTACGAATGCGCCATGATGAGCCTTCATGACTTGGTTGACCCTGCATGGTGGCTTGGCCTATAAATAGGCTAGCCAATCCACTGCATTAGACACATTATTCACAACATTCACAAGCATTTGCATCATAAGCTCTCTCCCTCTCTCTGCATTGTTTTCTGTCGAAAGCTCTGCCCTCTCCTCCATCCAGTTCGCCGGAGCTCTGTTGATTGCGGTGCTGCTTCACCAGAGACGTAGTCCTTTTATCTTTGGGGACGACATGCCAAACCGAGAGCACTACCGGGGCGTATCTCGTCTTGCGGAAAGAGGCCTCCTCGACTCGGCTAAACAACTGTTTACGGTTACTGTTTCGATTTCTCAATTATAATTTCATTTCAGTTCAGTTTCCCCTCTTGTATTCCTTCTTTTGGGTTGTATTACTCCCGGCTGTATCTCTTGTAATCCCAGAAACCAACATTCGCAAGAAGAGATAACTTGTCTTTGAAGGAATTTGGACTATAAACTGAACTTAACACTTTCGAAACATTTAACACCTTTGCTGGAGATGTCGACTGAATCCAACACCGCTGCTACCACCCCCGCCGCCGCCATTTCCTCCACCATGGCTACCACTGCACCTGTCAACACCTCGTCGATTCCGACGATGATGCCCACTCCCGGGCGCTATCCATCTTCATCAACAACCCCGTAGGAGTTGGTTAAACCCCTTGGGCCCACTGGCGGATCCACCTCGAGCGGATCGGTTGGTTCCACTTTTAATGGTTCCTTCGGATCCTTTAATGGATCGAGTGTTGGGGCCTTTGGGTCTCACACGAATGCTGAGGCCTTCGGGTCTCATGCGGGTGCTAGTCCCTTCGGAGCTGGTACGACCATGGCGGGCTCTATGCCCAACATGAATGGTGGGGGCTCTATGCCCAACCACGTTGTTGACTCCTTCGGGGGCAACATAATTGGTTCCTTCCATGGACCAAGTTCGGCACCTTTGACACCAAGAATGATGCCACCTGTCGAGAAGCCACCAAAGTCAGGAGGATCTAACTTCAAAAGGTGGTACCAAAAGATGTTGTTCTACTTGACAACATTGGGCGTCGCCAACTTCCTCACGGAAAACGAGCCGCCCACGCCAAGCGATCAAGAGACCAGACTCGAAGTCATGACGGACTATGAAGCTTGGAGAAAAGAAGATTATCTTTGTAAAAATTTCATTCTAAGTGCTTTAGATGATAGTTTGTACAATGTATACTCCGTTGTAACCACATCAAAAGAGATGTGGGAAAGCCTAGAAAGAAAGTATAGCATAGATAATACTGCAGGTACTGAACAAGTTGTAGCATCCAAATTTATGGACTACAAGATGGTCGACTCTCGACCCATCATGGAGCAAGTTCAAGAGCTCCAAATGATCATCCACGCACTAGTGACTGAAGGGATGACCTTGCCCGACAAATTCTTAAGGTGCACGATCATCGACAAGCTTCCTCCTAGTTGGAAGGACTTCAAGAGCTATCTGAAACACAAGCGAAAGCAAATGACCCTTGAAGACTTGATCGTGAAATTGCGCATTGAGACTGATGTGCGCAAAAGTGACCAAAATTGTTGGAGCGGGGCGGTCCCTCCAACAAACGCTTCGCCCAAGTCAAAAGGATAAAGGGAAGGGAAAGAAGCCTGCAAAGAAATTTGAAGGCGAATGCTTCAAGTGTGGCAAAACTGGCCACTTTGCCAAGGATTGCCGCAACAAGAAAAAGAAACCGGCGGCCCACGTCGTTGAGAAGGAGTTCAAAGACTGGGATGAAAATGACCTCATTGTTGTGGTCACTGAAGATGTTAACCTTGTTGATAACAAGGGTGGCTGGTACATCGACACCGGCGCTACTGCTCATGTCTGCTCAGATAGGAGCAAGTTTGCCTCCTACACTGCGGTTGAAGGAAGGAAGATCGACATGGGAAATCAAGCATCGTCCGAAGTTCTCGGCATTGGCAACGTGATTCTCATGATGACGTCTGGCGTCACTATCACTTTGAAGGATGTACTGCATGTCCCGGACATCCGCAAGAACCTAGTGTCAGGATCAATACTAGTTAATAAGGGGTTTAAAGTTGTATTTGAGTCTGATAGGTTGGCATTGTACAAGTTTGGAAAGTCACTCGGAAAAGGTTATGTAACCGTTGGACTTTTCAAGCTTAGTGTGGCAACTCGCAGTGTTGCAAAGCCGTTGGCTAATAATAATAAAGCATCTACTTCCTCTTACTTGACTGAGTGTTCAAATTTGTGGCATTGTAGATTGGGACATGTAAATTCAAAAGCCATTAAAAGATTAGTGAATTTAGATTTACTAAAGGCTAATGAAGTGGATACCCAAGATAAATTTGAAATTTTTCTTGAAGCAAAAATGACTAAGTTGTCGTATCACTCGGTTGAACGAAGCACAAAACCTCTTGAATTAATTCACACGGACGTATGTGATTTAAAGATGGTGCAACCTAGAGGTGGTAAAAAGTACTTTATCACTTTCATAGATGATTGCACAAGGTATTGCTACATTTATCTTTTAAGAAGTAAAGATGAAGCAACAGAAGCATTCAAAATTATAAGAACGAAGTTGAGAATCAACTTGGTTGTAAAATCAAAATGATTCGAAGCGATAGAGGAGGCGAATATGTAGTCTCGTTTGAGGAGTTATGCAATGCAAGTGGTATAATTCATCAAACAATTGCTACCTATTCACCACAATCTAATGGTGTTGCAGAACGCAAAAATCGAACTCTAAAAGAGATCATGAATGCACTGCTTCTGACTTCAGGATTACCACATAACATGTGGGGGAAAGCTGTTTTGACAGTCAACTATATCTTGAATAAAATCCCTCTCAAAGGAAAAGATGTTACTCCTTATGAGTTGTGGAAGGGAATGAAGTCATCCTACAAATACCTCAAAGTGTGGGGGTGTTTGGAAAAAGGTGATGGTTCCTCCGCCCAAAGAAGTTACAATCGGACCTAAAACGGTTGGTTGCATCTTCATTGGATATGCACTTAATAGTAGTGCATATCAATTTGTTGTTCACAAGTCTATTACTGTAGGAACAACAATTGGGTCAAGAAATGTTGTATTTCTCGAAAATACATTTCCTTGCAAAGACAAGGAAAAGGTCACAACCAATTCTGAGACAAGAATTGAAGAAGAAGCCACTAGTTCTAAACTAGTGGAAGAAGAAGCCACTAGTTCTAAATCAGCGGACGAGGAACCTGAATCGCGCAAGCGTGCAAGGCCTGATCCAAAGGATACAGGACTTAGACGCGGTAGTAGGGTCAGAACACCAAAAACATTTGGTCCTGACTACATTGCTTTTATATTAGATGAAGAACCGACATCTATAAAAGTAGCCTTCGATGGCCCAGATGGACTATATTGGAGAGAAGCTGTTCAAAGAGAAATTGATTCAATTTTGCTAAACCACACTTGGGTGTTGGTAGATCTACCTGAAGGTGCGAAACCTCTAGGTTGCAAATGGGTACTTAAAAGGAAATTTAAGGCCGATGGAACAGTGGATAAGTATAAAGCCCGACTAGTAGTAAAGGGTTTTAAACAAAAGGAAGGCATGACTTTTTCGATACCTATTCTCCTGTAACGATGATTACATCTATCCGAGTGCTTCTCGCTATTGCTGCATTGCACAATCTTGAGATTCATCAAATGGATGTAAAGACCGCGTTTCTAAATGGTGAACTAGAAGATGAAATTTATATGGAGCAACCCGAAGGGTTTGTAGTACCTGGACAAGAGAAAAAGGTATGCAAGCTCGTAAAGTCTCTATATGGATTGAAACAAGCGTCATTGCAATGGCACTTGAACTTTGATAATGTGATGTTATCAAATGGATTTAAAATCAACGAGTGCGACAAATGTGTCTACATCAAGAGCACTAATAACGGCCATGTTATAGTGTATCTATACGTTGATGATATGTTAATCTTGGGTAACAACACTCAAGTAATTAACGATACAAAGGCCATGTTAAAGAGAAACTTTGACATGAAAGACATGGGTCTAGCCGATGTAATTGTTGGAATGAATATTCTAAGAACGTCTGATGGAATCATCTTAACACAATCACATTATGTTAAGAAGATATTGAATAAATTCAAAGCCTATGATGGCGCGCCGGTTAAGACTCCAATTGAACTCGACGTTCACTTGAGCAAGAACAAAGGCGAGCCCGTTGCACAAGAAGAGTATGCACGGGTCATCGAACAAGTTGAGTCGTTAAACGAGCAATCCAAGCAAAGAGCATTGGAGAGCTCTTGTGAGGGTTTTGAGATATTTAAAACATACTCAAAATCATGGGCTACACTTCTCGAGATACCCTCCGGTACTTGAAGGGTACTGTGATGCAAATTGGATATCCGACAATAGAGACTCACTTTCAACAAGTGGATACATCTTTACTATTGGGGGTGGTGCTGTATTATGGAAATCCACAAAACAGACATGTATAGGATCAACAATGGAATCGGAGTTCATCGCCTTACATAAGGCTGGTGAGGAAGCCGAGTGGCTTAAGAACTTCCTTGAAGATATTCCATGTTGGTCTAAGCTAGTGCCACCAGTGATGATCCACTGCGATAGCCAAGTGGCTATTGGAAGAGCAAACAATGGCTTCTATAATGGTAAGTCTCGACATATACGCCGACGACATAACACCGTGAGACATTTGATTACAACAGGGGTGATTACAATTGACTATGTGAAGTCAATAGATAATCTAGCAGATCCGCTAACCAAAGGGTTAAACCGTGATCAAATGAATAAGTTGCTAGAGGGAATGTGTTTGAAATCCACAAACTAAAGAATTATCATAGTGGTAACCCAACCATGATGACTGGAGATCCCAAGAACTTGGTTCAAAGGGACAACTAAGCTATGAGAGTTCATGAGAAAGACTCAACTATATCTATTCCCTAGAGAGCAATAGAGTGTTGGAAAGCTTTCCTAGTGGTGAGGCTAAGTCTGTGATTTTTAATGACTCCTAAAGGATCTCAAGGAGATTGAGTTCTCAAGGAGACCGAGTAGGGCAAGATACTCGATTAGGAAACACCTATATAAGTGAGAAGTGAGACCGCATCAAATAACACACTTATGAACCCAAAGTGGTGTCCAAGGCAGCAAAGGACACAAAACGTGAGAACGGATGAGGTTGAGGTGTTTAAGCGTTAACACCATTGTCTCGGTGCACGCCGTGGGGGATTAGTTCAAAGCATCGCGCTACTAAGCCGCCTGTGTATCTGATGGTGTCGACTATGGAGGGTTCAAAGCCAACAACTACCTATCCTTATGCTTATATACCTCGTGAGGGTTGAGCTTGTGTCTGCATGCATATGCATTTGGCTATTTCCACTCATGTGGGGATTGTAGAAATCATGGAATAATATATGCCCGGTCAATAGATTTTGACCAAATAGTAAAAGTGACGAGACATCTAATTTTGTGAAATTAAATGATATAGCGTCGATCTACATTTTACGTAGATAAATGTAGTATATTCACATTCTCAAATCCGATTTCCGGTGAGTGAGAAATAGTGGATTAAAGTTGGGCATGATTAGCTTTTAATTAAAGCTTGGAGTATGAGCTTATAGAATAATTAACTAGTGTTAATTATCCCACATTGGAGAAGTGACACATCTTTTAATGTGCTTAAATTAAGTGACTTTATGTTACTTAATAATTATAGTGGACCAAGATGGGTGAAAGAGCCCACAAGCGCGCACACGCGCGCATCCGTCGCTGAAGCCCGCCCGAGCCCGAGCCCGTGGTCGTGGTTGTGGTCGTGGTCGTGGTCGTGGTCGCGGTCACGATCTCGATCTCGTTCTCGATCTCGGACTTGGACTTGGACTTGGATCTTGGCAATTGGTCTTTGGGCTTGGGTCTGGACCCGTAGTAATCTTTTTAGACCACCGTTGAGTCAGCAATCCAAGTGGCTTGACACATCGTCAAGCGTGGCACAGTCAAAGCCTACACGGCTACCACGTGAGAAATCCACACGTAAGGCACACTCCTGCCACAAGCTTGTAACCGCCGACGGTTACGAATGCGCCATGATGAGCCTTCATGGCTTGGTTGACCCTGCATGGTGGTTTGGCCTATAAATAGGCTAGTCATTCCACTGCATTAGACACATTATTCACAACATTCACAAGCATTTGCATCATAAGCTCTCTCCCTCTCTCTTCATTGTTTTCTGTCGAAAGCTATGCCCTCTCCTCAATCCAGTTCGCCGGAGCTCTGTTGATTGCAGTGCAGCTTCACCAGAGACGTAGCCGTTTTATCTTTGGGGACAACATGCCAAACCGAGAGCACTACCGGGGCGTATCTCGTCTTGCGGAAAGAGGTTTCCTCGACTCGGCTAAACAACTGTTCACGGTTACTGTTTCGATTTCTCAATTGTAATTTCATTTTAGTTCAGTTTCCCCTCTTGTATTCCTTCTTTTGGATTGTATTACGCCCGGCTGTATCTCTTGTAATCCCAGAAACCAACATCTACTAAGTAGGATAATAACACTTGTTTGCTTCTTATACATTTTAAAATGTTTGAGAACATCTTATAAATGCATAAGCAAACAAAATGTAATAACATTACTTCTTCTTGTATCGAATTAAAAGTGGAATGTAGAGTTTATTGTATACAAGCAAAATTCTATTGGTGCGACTTGCTCGAAACATATTTTTCCTTATATCAACCCTAACATATATTACACAACATTGTGTGCTGTGTTTCTAAGCATAGCAGGAGACCTTATCCTACATACTCCCTCCACCCTCAAACAATAGTTTCTTTTGTCATTTTTGTACGTCTCACAAAATTAGTTTATTTCTACTTTTGCAAACAATTATATTTTTGATCTCTCAATAGTACACAATTTCATTATTAAAACCGATATCATCCCAAACTTTATATTTTTAAGAGATTGAGAGAATAATAAATAATTACAGTATGCACAACTACACAACTTTACATCAATTACAGTATGCACAACTACACAACTTTACATCAATTACAGTATGCACAACTGCACAACTTTACATCAAATGATTATATATATATATATATATATATATATATATATATATATATATATATAGGTCCATGATTACTTGAGATTTTTTGAGCTAATTGAGAAATGAGATGCAATCTCAGCGACTCATTTTTATTAAATGAGTGGTCCAGATTTTGCCACACAAAAAATATTTTTAAATTAATTTATTATGAAAGGGTGTAATGGTAATTTAAGTTAGAAACAAATGAAACACGCGTGGTTTACAGCACTTCAATTCCATTCCCAATTTTCTTCCAATTCCATTCCCAAATTTCCTCCATTAAAGCAACGCTTGCACCAAATCTTCAACCAATTAGCCAATGGAAGGCGTTTCCGCCACCGTCTACTGAGGAAGCTCATGAGAAGATTATCCAAAGTAGGCGACTCGTCGCAGTAGTGGCTGCTCAGATCGGAGTCGCTGCGGAAGCGCTCCTCCTCCGGCGGCGTTCCGGAGAGGCACCTGCTGGTGTATGTCGGCGACGAGATGGAGCGATTCGTGGTGAGCGCGGAGCTTGACGTCAATATTTCTCTTCCAATTTTCAGGTTAGCATTCCCCGATTTTACGGATTCATTCATGAACTCCGTCGATCTCCAGCCGAAATTGATTTCAGATGTGGATGGTGGCGGTGACGGAGACACCGCGGCAGCGGATGGAAGGGATGGGATTTGAGAGATGCGTTTGATGTGTTATTTTTTAGTTATTGACATTTTAATACGAGTTGTTGACATTTGATATTCTCGCTATTGATATGTGAATTACAAGTGTTGTTTTTTAGTTGTTGACATTATAATACGAGCTGTTGACATTTGATATTCTCGGTATTGATATGTGAATTATAAGTGTTATTTTTTAGTTGTTGAAATTTTAATACGAGCTGTTGACATTTGATATTCTCGGTATTGATATGTGAATTATAAGTGTTATTTTTCAGTTGTTGACATTTTAATACGAGTTGTTGACATTTGATATTCTCGGTATTGATATGTGAATTATAAGTGTTATTTTTTAGTTGTTGACATTTTAATACGAGTTCTTGACATTTGATATTCTCGATATTGAAATGCGAATTATAAGTGTTATTTTTTAGTTGTTGACATTTTAATACGAGTTGTTGATATTGATATTCTCGATATTGATATGTGAATTATAAGTGTTATTTTTTAGTTATTGACATTTTAATACGAGTTGTTGACATTTGGTATTCTGGATATTGATATGCAATGATTTTGTTTGTTTGATTGGATGTGGTGACATGATATACTATCCTCTGTTTTTCTCCATTGAAGGCCTTCAAGAGAGCTGCAGAATCACTGGAGAAGCTAATGGATGCCACGAGGGAAGAGCTGTTGGACACCATGGCTGCCGTTCGATTATCTAGGATGGAGATCAGCGACTTGACAATGGAGCTCAGTGACAATGGTTCTGATTCGGAACTCTTCTGCTTCAGATCTCACGAGCTCGTGGAGGTGACAAAATCGTCCAAGGATCTGAGGCACAGTGTGCAGGTGGTGTTGGAGGTGGAGGCTATTGACATGTGTTGTATGATCATAATGCCAGAACTTGTGTCAAATAAAAAAAAATTAAGATAAAATAGTTGTTATTTTTAATTACAAGAATTGTTTTTGAGTTGTTGACACTATATACAAGTTGTTGACAAGCTATTGACATTTTGCTATAAGTTATTGACATTTGATATGCATGCTATTGACATGTGTTGTATGATCATGATGCCAGAAATTGGGTCAAATAAAAAAATTAAGATAAAATAGTTGTTATTTTTTAATTACAAGAATTATTTTTGAGTTGTTGACGCTATATACAGGTTGTTGACAAGCTGTTGACATTTGATATACAAGATGTTGATATTTTCATATAAGTTGTTGACATTTGATACGAAAGCTATTGACATGTATTGCATGATCATGATACCAGTACTTGTTTCAAATAAAAAAATTAAGAGAAAATAGTTGTTCATTTTTAATTATAAGAATTGTTTTTGCGTTGTTGACATTTCAATACAAGTTGTTGAACTGATTGACATTTCATATATATTACATACTGCTAAGTTCAAAAGTCAGAAACCACAATAGTTGTCCATGGTTAGTATGGGTAGTGCAGGTTTTAGGAAGAAGCCTTCACCAACCCAAAGTTCGATGAGTTTAGAGGCACGTATCTCACAATCTTCCGGGAATGCACCCAGGTAAAGGAAACAACCTTGAAGTCTAGCGGGCAAGTAAAGGTAGCTCTATAGCCAAGATATCCGAGTAGGACCCTCCCCCATTGCAGCAGCATCAGCAGTATCTTTTCTGTCTCCTGAATGAGAAGACCACCAACCACAACCAGTGACAGAGGAAGACCTTTACATTTCTCGGCGATCGATATTCCAATTTCCTTCAAGTGAGGTGGGCAGGGCAATGTAACATCATCATTATCATTTTTCAGCATATCACCGAAGGTAACACAACAGAGCAACTGCCAGCTGTGCTCTAGCCCGAGTGGCTGCATCTCATGAAGTAAACTAGATTTTTCAGAAATTTTATCAGAGACCTCCCGAAGCCTAGTGGTGAGAAGAATCCAAATGTCGTTCTCCTTATCCGGCAAAGAGTGCGCGATCCACGGTTAGAAACTTGAGATTGTAAAGCTCTTGACGCAGGCGCTGGAGCAACGTCTGCTCATCGCCCTGAGTGGCATAGTGGCTTGCTTGGTAGTTCTTGCTCTCCATGATTACTAGCAGTTCATGACCTCACCTATAATTTATTTACTACTATTAAATATCAAATGAACTTTGTAAATTTGTTAAATTTAGTCGTGCATCAAAAACATTATTTCGATAATTCATACTAAGAAACATGTTTTTACAAGCAGGACGAAATTAATTGATATCAAAATCATAAAAATAAAAAAATAAAAACACTTTGACGAACTTTCAGTAGCCAACTTCATTTAGAACTTTCATCAAACAGTTGGCAGAAAGATGCAACACTTACATACCAGCGCATAATTCGTGACGCTCTTCACACCTCCAGAACCACCGCGGACAGCACGATGGAACTCATCCTCAACGTACAAGCTGATCGGCACAGTCTCTTCCTGCAAATCACAACAATTAAACCTTATCCACAAACTCCTTAATATCCGCTTGATTCAATCGAATTAAAATTGAAAACGTAAACACAACCTTGAAATAGTTTCCAACTGGAGAAGCATACACCAAAAATGTGTACTCGGAAGAGGGCCCCAAAACCAGCACCTCCCTATCAGCAGAGGCTGAATGCCAATTTGATTATGTCAACAACGATTCTAATAAGTATACACTATGTCAATAACAAGTATATCCTGTTTAAAGCAAGCACAACTATCTTATTACTATTATATCAATTGTTAAAGTTTATAATGTCAACAACAATCCAAACAAGCATACACTATGTCAACAGTATACAATATCATCTCAATGACAAGTATATGCCGTTTATAGAAAACACAAGTATATTATCATAACTATGTCAATAGCTATTGTATGAAATGTCAATAATCTTAAAAATTTAAACAAATCCTTAACTAGAAGAAGTTTCTTGTTCTCTTCTGTTTTTTCCAGCAGCATTGTTCATTTGCATCTCTTCCGATTCTACCATCGCTAATCAACAAAAAAAACAGCAGAAATCGAATTAAATAAAAAACTACGAGATCTCTGCTGAAATCGCGAGATAAAAGCAAAATTCAGCATTGAAATGAGCAGAAATCAGTATTTTCATATTTTTCCCCAAATGTTCAAGCATTTTGATAAAAACATCGAAGCGGAGTTGAACCTCAAAATAGCTGATTCCTCGACTTTCTGGATTCTACACAGAGCTCCGGCGACAAACGCGAACAACAGCAGCGAAAACATAGGTAGCGATTTCTCTCACTAAAAATCAGTTCACATCCAACACAATTGATAATACAAAGCCTAATACCTCCAAATCTATACTCAAATCAACAATTAAGCTTCCGGCGAAGCGACGACGTGAGAAGCAAAGGTTGTTCGGAGCTTCGTGCAGCAGGAGCGGCGAAGCGCGATGAACAGCGGGGACGTTAAACCGCGCGAGAGAGAGAGGGCGTGTCTGGAGGCGTCGTCGTCTCTGGCTTGATTGATGATCGGCGAAGACGATTGATGGTGGCGATATATATTAGAGAGGGTTTTAGAAAATGATTTCAAATCTAATTTTATTTTTTTCCACCATTTGATTAATGAAATGACACTTATACCCCCGTGTTGACATAATGTGATAGTTGTTGACATTTCGTTAATCTTGTGGATTAGTGGCTGAGATTGCATCTCATTTTTCAATTTAGCTAAATAACCTCAACCTAACAGCACCCTCTATATATATATATATATATATATATATATATATATATATATATATATATATATATATAAAAGGATGTGATCATATGATAACCCATATTTATGGTGATAACCTAATAACCTATCATTTTATAGACGAAATATATCATTTTATAAAATAGAATATCATTTTATAGTGTATAAATATCATTTTTAGTAAAAATGATATTTTTGACCCATAAAATGATAGGTTATTAGGTCACCATATATATATATATATATATATATATATATATATATATATGTAGGGTCCTGTTAGGTTGAGATTATTTAGCTAAATTGAGAAATGAGATGCAATATCAGCCACTAATCCACAAGATTAACTAAATGTCAACAGCTATCACATTATGTCAACACGGGCGTATAAGTGTCATTTTGTGTTTTAATGTGTCGGATTGTTGACATGGCTTGTATGTCTAGTTGACATGACTTATAATTGTTGTTGACATGGTTTCTATGTGCAGTTGCCATGGTTGTACGTGTAGTTGACATGGCTTGTAACACAGTTGACATGGCTTGTATGTATAGTTGACACGATATGTACCGTAGTTGACATGACATGTATGTGCCGTTGACACGATATGCACCATAGTTATCATAGTGTCACCAGCTTATATATCAAATGTCAACAACTGACAAACACTGTAACAAAAGCAAAATTGATCAATTGCATAATCCTCTCGCATTTAGATCTGCTCGATTCTGGTCGCAGTTCCACCAACATGCAGATCGCACCGGCCTTGATCGCCTTCAGCCTCGACTTCTTCAACGCCTCCAGCATCTGCATCAGCAGCTTCAGCGTGCACGAGCTCGTCTTGTTGCAGATCTCGTCGGAGACGATCTCCAGCAACGATTTGAAGCGTGTCAATGGAAAATTGCTACTGGCCAATCCTCAATCACACCGACGAACCGCTGTGGCTCCTCCCTCCCGCCTCCACTTCCGCCTCCAGAAGCCATAGCGAAGTCGAGAAACGCCGCAGAGACAGAATCAACGCTCAGCTCTCCACTCTCCGCAAACTCATCCCCAAATTCGAAAAGGTATTTTTCCCTCTCTCTCGAATCAAATCAAAATCAAAATCAAAATCAAATTAAAATCGAATCAAAATTCTCACTAAATTGACCGATTATGATCAATGTAGATGGACAAGACGGCGCTATTGGGGCACGTGGTGGATCACGTGAAGGAGCAGCGGCAGAGAACGAAGGAGGCGAGCAAAATCAGTAGCGGCGTGCCGAGCGGGATCGACGAGGTAATCATCGATCAGATTGAAGACGGATCGGAGCAGATCAAGGCTTCGATCGGCCGGAGCTCTTCGCAGAGATCGGGAGCGCGCTGAAAGCGCTGGAAGCCACCATTGTCGAAGCCGACATCACGAAGCCGACATACACCAGCACCCTCACCAGAATCCCCTAATTAAAATATGAAATTACCCTTCTGCCCTTTCATAATAAATTAATCTAAAAATATTTTTTGTGTGGCAAAATCTGGACCACTCATTTAATAAAAATGAGTGGCTGATGTTTCATCTCATTTCTCAATTAGCCTAAAAAATCTCAATTGATCATGAACCTATATATATATATATATATATATATAGGAAAATGATCAATACAAAACTTGATCTCAATACAAAATCCAGACCAAATCCTGACCATGAGATTTGACAATCCAATGGTCAATAATTAAACAAAAACACGGAGGGTCATTGTAAAGCAGTTTTAGGTCATATTATAAACTTTGGATTTGAGGTCATGCTAAGATCATTTCATGTCATCCTTACTATAATGACGTAAAAATAAGCTTACAATGACCTAAAAATGACTTTTGTATGCTTGGTTCTGCATTTTTGTATTAAGAATGCTTTTGCATGGATCAAAACCCTATATATATATATATATATATATATATATGGGAGCGTTATTCTCCTATTCATCCCTTAAATCATTTATTCTTCTTAATATGGACCGTTAGATCTTATTCATCAACGGTCCAGATGATCTGCATTATTACACTATAATGGTGCATTATTAGTCGGTGTGTATTATTCAACTGAAAATCTGCATTATTACACTATAATGGGGCATTATTAGTCGGTGTGCATTATTCAACTGAAAATCTGCATTATTAAATGACACGTGGCGCCAATCTAACCGTCGGATGACAAAATCGTGGGGCTGAGATTAAAAAGAACAAAAAACAAAAGATACAAAAAGGAAATGAATACATCCATATATATATATATATATATAGGGTCCTGTTAGGTTGAGATTATTTACCTAAATTGAGAAATGAGATGCAATATCAACCACTAATCCACAAGATTAACTAAATGTCAACAACTATCACATTATGTCAACACGGGGGTATAAGTGTCATTTCGTGTTTTAATGGGGAAGAAGAACTGCAGCCCCAAAATCAGTTTCCAAAACCGCGACTGATCCTTGGAACTTGTGGAGTGGGTCGTCGGGGAAGAATATCTCGGAGAGGCGGAGCTTCTGAGAGGTGGTTCTGGGTGGCGGCGGGCAGACTCTGTGAACCTCCAGCGGCGGAAATGGCGGCATTGTTTCCCCTCCTAGCCGGCTGAGTCTCCGGCGGCCCGCTCCCCGCCGCTTCGCTTCTTTCACTCTTCTCTCCGTCGAGAATGCCACATTCAATTTCTCAGTCTCACCGTCCGCGCCGTACTCTCTATTTCTCTCTCTCTACCTGAATTTGATATAATTGGGGAATATCTACTCAGCTTATGATTAATTCATTTCATATTGATTGGAGATTGCTCGCTGCGTTGTTCAGCTAAACTAATTGAACTGAGTGATGAATATCTCCACATTTTGAAAAATTAGGGTTCTTAGCTTCAGTTGTTTAATGTGTATTTTCGTCGGTTTTTCAAATTTAGGGATCTTAGCACTAATTTGGTGTTGATTTGCTTACAACAGTTTCTGCAACCTAGCTTTTCCGCGCTGCAATTCCAGCCCTACTAGTTAGTGGTTTTTCAGTTCATGTAGCTATTCTGGGGAAACTCTAATTCAAGTCAATGTTAATGAAGAACTCAGTTTCAAGGATAATGCAATTGTGAAATTATATTAATTTTTAGGTAATCGTTGTAAAATGCAATGATTTTGTTTCTTAGATTGGATGTGGTGACATGCTATACTATCCACTGTTTTTCTCCATTGAATGCCTTCAAGAGAGTTGCGGAATCACTAGAGAAACTAATGGATGCCACGAGGGAAGAGCTGCCGGATACCATGGCTGTCGTTCGATTATCTGGGATGGAGATCAGCGACTTGACAATGGAGCTCTGTGACAATGGTTCCGGTTGAAACACTGATTGTAGCTGAATCGGTTGAAGCGCCGATCGAAGAGAATCGGCGTTCCACATCAGCGGTGGTTCCGATTTCTTCAGCGGTGGTTTCGACTTCTTCAGGTTCAGCAATTGATTCAAATTTTAAGTATATTGCTTCGATTTTAGTGTATTAAAACAATTCTGGATTTGTTTTCTTATGAATTCGATTTCTACTGAATTTTTTTGTTGATTAGCCATGGTAGAATCGCAATTGGAAGCATCACCTTCCAGTTAAGGATTTGTTTAAATTTTTAATATGATTGACATTTCATACAATAGCTATTGACATAGCTATAATAACAGTATATGGTTGTTTGAATAGTTGTTAGGATGACTGTAGGTTGAACCAGAAAGAGTTATTGATATAGATTTATTGTGTTTCATTTCATACAATAACTATTGACATAGCTATAAAACAGAGTATATGCTTGTTTGAACAGAGTATATGATTTGTTTGACATGGCTATTGACATAGCTATAATTGGGATGCTTCGACAGCAAAGAAGAATTTCATTTCTCAGATAGATAATGAGATTCAAAGAAGACCAGATTTCAACTGGAGAAAAATTGATTTGGTAATAAGATCTCACAATGACATTTACGTAAGAATATGAACAGGTGTTCTTTGGATATAATTTTATCTTTAATGTCATTTTATCTTTCATGTCATACAGGTCTTCTTCACAGTTTGTGCAAATTTCCATTACTATCTTGTAGTATATTGGATGAAGAAAAACACCATTGAGATAATAGATAACAACAAGCCACAGTTTAATGGTATGCTTTTATCTATGTTATTGACATATTCTCTACATTTGGTTGACATAATTTCTACATCATGTTAAAATGCTTTGTTTGTGTAGTTTGATTTAGTTATTTATATATTTTGCAGAAAGATATGTTTGAAGCATACTTCATAGAGAAGAAAATGTTAGATATTTCAGAAAATATAAACAAGTCTTCAATCAACTTTCTGCCTTTAGAGTGGGCCACAAGCACGAACAAAGAAGGACTGTGGTGTCTATTTGATGAGGCACATGGAGACCTATGTTGGCAAAAAGGCAGTGAATGGGATATTGGCTTCTCTGCGCGTAGTGTAAAGATTCCCCACATACTCAGGGGAAGGTATTGCTACACGATGATTTCATCAATTTACAATAACCAGAGGTCGCCGATGTTACAACTGGCTCATGATTGGATAAAAGCAAACATGGACAAATTTCTTGAGCTAAACAACAAGTACACGGTGTTATTTAGTCGTAGAAAAAAGAAGTAAACAAAAAGTGATATTAATGTTTGATGTTAACTTATTTTTTGGATGGGTTTTAAAACTGTTATTGTGGATTCAGACTTTTGAACTTAGTAGTTATATCAAATGTTAATCAGTTCAACAACTTGATTGAAATGTTAACAACTTATACACAAATGTCAACAGCTTGAATAAAGTGTGTACAACTCAGAAAACAAATCTTAAAATTAAAAAAATAAAATCATACAATAGAATGTCAATAGAAAGCAAAATCAAATATTAACAACTAATAAGAAAATGTCAATAACTTGTAGTATATGTTAACAACTAAAAAACAACTCTGATAGTTGTTGACATGACTTATAATTGTTGTTGACATGGTTTCTATGTCCAGTTGACATGGTTGTACGTGTAGTTGACACGATATGTACCGTAGTTAACATGACATGTATGTGTCGTTGACACGATATCCACCATAGTTGACATAGTTATATTAGTTGTTGACATGGCTAGTATATATAGTTGACATAATTTTTAATTGTAATTAACCTTAAAAACATGAATTGTAATTGTAATTACCCCTCCAGGCAGGACTGGGGTAGCCTGGACGCCCTTATCAGTGAAGAGCACAGAGGCAAGCCTGACTCCAACTTGTATTGAAATGTTAACAACTTATAACCAAATGTCAACAGCCTGCATAAAGTGTGTACAACTCAAAAAACAAATCTTAAAATTATAAAAACAAAATCATACAAAAGAATGTCAATAGAGAGCAAAATCAAATATCAACAATTAATAAGAAAATGTCAATAACTTGTAGCATATGTTAACAACTAAAAAACAACTTTGATTGTTGTTGACATGGCTTGTACGTGTAGATGACATGTCTTGTAACACAGTTGACATGGCTTGTACGTGTAGTTGACACGATATGTACCGTAGTTGACATGACATGTATGTGCCGTTAACACGATATGCACCATAGTTGACATAGTTATATTAGTTGTTGACATGGCTAGTATATATAGTTGACATAATTTTTAATTATAATTAACCTTAAAAACATGAATTGTAATTGTAATTACCACTCCAGGCAGGACTGGGGCAGCCTGGACGCCCTCATCAGCGAGGAGCACAGAGGCAAGCCTGACTCTAACTTGTATTGAAATGTCAACAACTTATACACAAATGTCAACAACTTGAATAAAGTGTGTACAACTCAGAAAACAAATCTTAAAATTAAAAAAATAAAATCATACAATAGAATGTCAATAGAGAGCAAAATCAAATATCAACAACTAATAAGAAAATGTCAATAACTTGTAGCATATGTTAAAACTAAAACTCTGTTAGTTAAAAAAGAACAATTATGGCTACTTTCTGCCACAACTCCTAGCATTATGATCAGTCACTTTATAAAACTTTCCACAACGCCTATGAAGTTTACTTGCTTTTTCAATTGCTTTCTCTATGCTTGACTTAATCCTGCTTTTCTTGTCACTTGCACCTCCCTTTGTACTAACCACATCTGGAGCATGTGCAGTTATTTCTTCAGGTACAACAATACTATATATGTTTTTGATGGAATCATTTTCATCAACTGATGAAGATCCAGTAGTGTCATCAGTAAAAATTTGAGGACCAATACCCGCAAGCAAATTATCCAATGCAGTCAGATGATTTTTATTCTTAAAAGCGCGTTGATATAGACCAAAGTAACGTCCATGACACTTGTTACCAATCTGTAGCTTGTCATCTTCGTTAGAACCTGCAAACATATAACATGTCAATATCCTATATAAATTATATGAACACTAAATCTGTAACATGTCAAAAGGCTATGTAGTTTATGTCAACACAAAATTGAAATATACTAAACATGAGTGTTTTTGTTAGATACAGAGAATGTCATCGTCCTGTTTGAGCAACATAGGACAAATAAACTGAAATATCTATAGGAAACAGTTCACATACCTTTGATATTTGTGAAAAAAGCCTTCACAAATTTTCTTCTTTTCTTGCATCTAATTTAGGATCATTTGAACATCCACTTCTTTCAGTTTCTCTTTAATATCACGAGAACAATTCCTAACATCATTCAACGTAAACCCAACAACATCATAACCACCAAAAAACACCTTTAATAAGTTGAAAGTTGAAGTATGACCGATGTTAGCTTTGGTGCAATCTTCAACAAACTTGTGATGAACATCATTCATACTGCGATTTCCTTTCATAAATCGCTTATGATATTTGTCAACCATAGCATGATTGTGTTCCTCAATGAATTGATGCACAAGATAATATTTAACACCACAATCAGAAAAAAAAAAAACTTGAAACTGATCCATGCTCCACATCCACACCTTTTTGTGCCACGTCTGCGTTTCTTCTTTGAAGTTACTTCATCATCATCTAACACATTCACATCCTCAGATATACTTACATCAACATCCAACGGATCAACTGTATGAAAACCTTGCCTGTTGCAAACAACATACTGAAAAGTAATAACACAACCACTAGACCTATTTCCAAATCTTCGACAATCAAAACAAGCCTCTTGAGCATACTTTTTATAAAAGGAAATTCCCTCCTCAAGTGAAGAAAATTTTTGACCTTCATAAGGCCTCAACTCAGCGTTGTAAATTGGAATAACATATCCTACAACATAATGGGAAAATATATTGATAAGTCGTATTCTAGGCCTCGGTTACTGGTCAGTATGACAGGTTTAAATGATTATATTTGCAAAGCAGTTGCTCAAAGTGTGCAGGATAAGTGTTCTGGCCAGTAGGGAAGTTCCGGAGTGTTCGGGTAGAAAAAGCGCCAGCATGGTCTCATACTGATCCGTATACGTGCTAAAACGGCTTGAGATGAAGAAGACGGATAGCTGGGACGGATTACCCACAATTAAGGGCAAAGAAGTCAAATTGCAGCGAGGATTTACCCTAAAATCAAGGGTAGCCTCCCTATAAAAGGTAGCCAAGTTGGAGAGAGAAGTACACGGGAATTCACCATCATCCTTAGGTAGAGAGTTCTCTCGGTAATTTCAGTCTTTCAGCCGTGTCCACTTCTTGCCTCGCCGAGCCATGATCACCTGACGTTCAGAATGTTCCCGAGTTCCAGTCATCGTCCGTTCCAGTTAGCTAGATCGTAGTTCCAGTCAGAGATTTTATCGCCCGGAGTGGCAAACAATCTTTAAATTGCTTTCGTAGTTTAATTAGTTCTCCGTCTTTACGTTGGATTTCTGTTACATTTTGGGATTTTGTTGTTTTGAAATGCTTGCTTTGGATATCCGAACGTGTTAATGCTATGAAGTTGATTTCCGTTTCGTTCATTGTAGTGTTCTTTTCTTTCCTTGTCTAGTTAGCTTAGATCTAAGATTTCTCGGTGTTTTAAGTGCTAAATCTCTAAATTCTGTTACGTAACAAATTTCTTTAGGATAGGTAAACATGTACTATTTGATCTGGAAGTAGATCGTTGCATGCAAGGCTTCGTTTTATTTTCTGAATCGATCTTTCATGTTGACCAGCATGCAGAAGTCCAGTTTCAGTGTTTGATTTCAGATTTGATTTCTTAGTTTTAGATCTGTGTTCGCGAGTTGTTAATCTGCGTTTGCCGGGTTGGATCTGGAATTGTTATCTGAGTTTAAGTTGTGTTGTTGGAGAAGACGATGTCTACATCCAGATTGGGGACCACCTTACTTTTATTTACTTTTGCTTTCTTTTGTCCTTCACCTCTGGTTGTACCTGCAGATCTGTCAGCCTAGTCACCACTACCTCCACTACACTCTGAATATTCTGTTTAGCCAAAAATAGAAATACCGTCCTTTCCAAACAATTTCTGTTACACCATGTCCCCTCATTTCCACGTACACAGTTGCATTCCATGATCTGCTCCCCCATCCTAGTCAGTAGGACGCCACCCTTTAATTACTCGCCTAGGTAGAAACTCAACCCGAGCGTGGTAGCTAACCAACCCTCCAAAACATCACCGCAGTAGTTTAAACGCACCATCTCTGTGGGATTCGACCCTTACCTCCACTATACTGATCAGTAGAAGTGGGTTGAGGAATCTTTGAAGACGAGGTCTAGGCTTAGTTAGGATCTTTATCCTGCCAGTAGGATATATCCTCACTTGAACGACACCTACGCACCTCGTAAACCTCTTCAAATGGCGCCGTTGCCGGGGATGGATGGCGTTTTATATACTATTGTGTGTGATACTTGGCGTAAATATTGTGTATAATTTTTTTTTTTTCTTTTTCTTTTGTTTCAGTTTATGAGAAGCAGTTCGGATCCTAATCCGTGGAAACCGAAGATACTTCAGCGAGGATCCATACTTGTGACCACTCGTTCTGGCCTGTCAACAACTCTGTCTGACCTAGACACGAGTAGCGACGAAGAACAGGACACCATAGAAGGACCAATTCCCGTGGAGTTACCACTGTTGGAAGGCAATCCAGGAATGGCTGCCAACATGGACGAAGATCCAGAGATCGGTACGCTGAATGCGCATACCGAAGGAGAACCACCGCAAGCTATCGTGGTCACCCCGGGACAGACTGCTTGTGACGTGAGGCTCATGTCATAGCGATTCTACCTACATACTGCGGGAAAAGCTATGAAGGGCCGTATGAGTTCCTTTACGAATTTTGTAAGATTTGTAGAGCGCAGAGAAGACCAGCAGGAGCGACTGAAGATGATTATAGGCTGAAAGCTCTGCCATTTGTGCTCAAGGGGGAAGCGAACACCTGGTTCATGCGCTTGCCCCCTGACTCTATTGAGACTTGGGCCGACTTCAAGTCAGCATTCCTGGGTGAGTTTTTTCCGTCATCTAAGACAAGCGCACTGAAGAGAGAAATAACGAATGTGAAGCAAGGATATGACGAGCCCTTGAGCGACTATTGGGCAAGATACATGGGTCTTTTGGAATCGTGTCCCAACCATCGCATGGCGGACATTGAAGTACATCATACTTTCTACGAGGGCATGAACGCGGTAACCAAAGACCTGGCCAATTCATCTTCGGGAGGAAGCTTCACGCAATTACGGGTCAGCGAAGCAAAGAGAGTCCTAAGGAAGCTACTGAATGCAAAGAAAGAGTATGACCATTCAAGGGAAGGATACAACCGAGAGCGGGCTGCTGTTGCATCGACTACTGATCAGGAGAACAAGCTGGAGCAGAAAATGGACTTGAAGATGGATGAACTGAAGAAGTCACTTTTGAGTGCCATCGAGAAGAGCACTCCACCACCTCTCCCAACTGGGAACTACAAGGGTGCAGAGCAGGGGAATCAAGGGGCCCAATACGAGCATCCGAATGACTTGATCAGTACGGAGCAAGCTAATGCTGCTGGGTATTTTAACCAGAATGGGAATTGGATCCAGGGGAGACAACGGGACGCACCATGGAGGGACCACCCGAATTTTCGATGGGGAGAAGGGAACCAAAACCAGAACCAAGGTCAAGGCCAGAACCAATATAACCCTTACCCGAACCAAAACCCTAACCGTGGACCAGCAAACCCAGACTTCCAGCCCAACTGGTCAGGAAGAAACCAACAAGCCCAAAACTATAACCCACAAAGCTCAAACTCGAACCCTGTTTACGTGCCACCCCATCAGAGAAATTTCCAAAACTACCAAAATCAACCAAACCAAGCATCCCAACACCATCAGAACCAGAATCAATTCCAAGCCCAGCACCAGAATCAATATCCTCAAGATCAGTACACTCCTCCTGCCCAATATAACCAATACCCGCCTAATCAAGGACAGCAAACCTCCCAGAACTATCAACACCAAGGGCCGGGTCATTTCCAAAACTCGAACAGGCCGAGGAGATCCGTTGAGGACATGATGAGTGAAATGCTAGCATCACAACAGAACATCAAAGGAGAATTGCAAGCCCATAATGAGGTCGTGCAGGGGATGCAAAATGCCCAGAAAGAACATAAGGCGAACATGGATATGATGAATAGGCAGTTAGCTCAACTGGTCAGTTCGATGGGTGATTTGAAGGGAAATGCAGGAAAACTCCCATCTACAGTCCAAATGCCCGAGAAGGCAAATGTGAGTAAGGTCACGTTGAGGTCAGGAACTACTTATGATGCACCTCAACCGAAACAGCCGAGTGAAGGATCGAATGGAACGAAGATAGGAGGCGAGACAATTTCAGCTGAGGAAATAGGGAATTTCATGCCTCGAATGCAGGATCCATTCTTCCTGGATGATACACCAAGTATAAGAGGTGAACCCGATGCCTTACTGACCAGGAAGGAACCTCCTCAAGAGAAAAATCCCAGGATGGAGGCTCGGACCCAAGAGCTACCAAGGAAAGTTGCTGAGGAACCCGTAGAAGAGAAAAAAGGGGAGAAACCATTCCCATTCCGATTTGTTACAAAGAGGAAGAAAGAGAACCCGGTCGACTACTTGTCGATTTTTGGAAGGTTGGACGTCACCATACCATTCCTCCAAGCCGTGAAACTACCCCCGCTCGGAAAATTCATTAAGGATTTCATAGCCGGGAAAGCTCAAAAAGATGGACAAATCATGGTGGAAGGGATCGCATCCGCAATTGTGCAAGAGAAACTGCCGCCCAAAAGGACCGATCCAGGTATGTTCACGTTACCCATAACTATAGGGGATGTGAAGGTTGAACATGCGATGTGTGATCTTGGAGCTTCCATTAATGTCATGCCATTATCAATCTATAACCGACTGAAAGGAGTGAGGCTGTCAAACACTAGGGTGTTGATCCAGCTGGCTGATAGGTCGTGCATAAGCCCTGAGGGAGTTTTAGAGAACGTGTTGGTTAGAGTACAGGAGTTCACATACCCTGCTGATTTTTATGTGATCAAAATGAGTGAGCATGAAGCGAGAGAGTCTAGTGGAGTCTTGTTAGGGAGACCTTTTTTGAGAACGGCTAAGACAATAGTGGATATGGCCGAGGGGACTATTTGCATTGATTTTAATGGTGAGAAGTTTACTTTTGATATAAATGATGCCATGAAGAAACCCATTGATTCTGAAAATCTATGCTTTGTTGATGTGATTGACCCTCTAGTCCAAGATTTTCTTGAGACCGAATTATTACAGGAAAAACTCCAGGCTTTAGATGCTTGTGATCAGGCCGACGAAGAAGCTGCTGCGTGGTGTGAGTTGATCAGTAGCCAGGGGTTGACCGACGAAGAAATAGAAGGAGCGATCAAGGAATTCTGTCAAAAGTCGGCGTTCATTGGAGCCGCAGGGGCCAAGCTTCCAGTCAGTACGGAAGAACCTTCAGGGGAAGACTTAAAGAAAGACGGGGAGGCCCAGAAAAACCCTCTACCCGAAGACACACTTCCACCCCAAGTCGAGCTAAAAAAGTTACCATCGAACTTGAAGTATGCCTACCTCGGGGAGGAGAACTCATATCCCGTAATCATCAACAGCATTCTCACAAAAGAACAAGAAGCGCGGCTACTGACTGTGTTGAATAGGAATAAGAAGGCAATCGGATGGAGCCTTACAGATCTAGTAGGGATAAGCCCCGACGTTTGCATGCACCATATCAGGCTAGAAGAGGGAGCGAAGGCTCATCGAGATGCTCAAAGGAAGGTAAACCCTAACATGCGAGAGGAAATTTTAAAGGAAATCTTGAAGTTGTTGTCGCTAGGGATTATCTATTCAGTGCCGGACAGTGAGTGGGTCAGCCCGATCCACATGGTTCCAAAGAAATCCGGGATCCAAGTTGTCAAGAATGAGAGGAACGAGCTGATTCCAACAAGGCTGGTCACGGGTTGGCGAATGTGCATCGACTACCGGAAGCTGAACAACGCAACAAGGAAGGACCATTTTCCTTTGCCTTTCATCGACCAGATATTAGAGAGATTAGCTGGGAAAAAAATTTTCTGCTTCCTAGATGGGTACAGCGGGTACTTCCAAATTCACGTGGATCCTGAGGACCAGGACAAAACCACTTTTACTTGCCCGTTTGGAACCTATGCATACCGTCGCATGCCTTTCGGTTTATGCAACGCTCCAGGTACGTTTCAACGATGCATGATGAGCATATTTTCCGATTTGATTGAGGAGTGCATAGAAATATTTATGGATGACTTCACGGTTTACGGAGACTCGTTCGACTCTTGCCTTCATCATTTGGACATAGTTTTGGAAAGGTGTCAAGCAAAGAGTCTGGTTTTGAACTTCGAGAAGTGCCATTTTATGGTCACCGAAGGGATAGTCCTAGGACACGTAGTCTCAGAAAGAGGTATCCAGGTGGATCGAGCCAAGGTGGATGTCATATCCAAATTACCATTCCCTACTGATCAGAAGGGAATAAGGGGTTTCCTGGGACATGCTGGATTTTATCGAAGATTTATAAAGGATTTCTCCAAAATCGCCCAACCCCTTACCAGACTGCTTCAAAATGATGTGGAGTTCGTTTTTTATGAGCAATGCAAGGCAGCTTTCGATCTTCTCAAAGAAAAATTAGTATCCGCACCTATCATACGAGCTCCTGATTGGAACCATCCTTTCGAAGTAATGTGCGACGCCAGCGACTTTGCGGTAGGGGCCGTGCTGGGTCAGAAGATCGATGGGAGGAGGCACGTAATTTTTTATGCGTCCAAGACTCTAAATCAAGCCCAGCGGAATTACGATACCACCGAAAAGGAGATGCTGGCAGTGGTGTTTTCTTTCGAGAAGTTCCGGCCATATTTGCTGGGATCTAAGGTCGTAGTATACACTGACCATGCAGCCCTTAAGTATCTAGTTACCAAGAGAGAATCAAAACCACGCTTGATCCGATGGGTACTCTTGTTGCAAGAATTTGATTGGGAGGTGGAAGATAAGAGAGGAGTCGAAAACAAGGTGGCAGACCATTTGAGCAGAATAGTGCAAGAAGGAAACAGCGAGGAGGTGCACGACCAGTTTCCAGAGGAACACTTATGTGAGGTGATTTTTGCACCCAGAAAAATTGATTGGGAAGAAGTGTACAAACTTACTGGTCAGAATGATGCAGCAAAAGGAAAAGAGAAGGTAGGGCAGGAGCCATGGTATGCGGACCTGGCCAACTACCTAGTAACTGGAGAACTTCCAGAGGTACCAAGTGTTACCAAAGCCCAACGAATGAAGATCAAGAGTGAGGCAAAATATTATTTTTGGGACGACCCTTACCTATGGAGGGTAGGATCCGATCAAGTGATAAGAAGGTGCATTCCTGACTGGGAACAGCGGGATGTGTTGACCCACTGCCATTCGTTAGCATGTGGAGGGCATTTCGGATCCAAGAAGATGGCAAGGAAGATTCTGGATAGCGGCTTTTACTGGCCAACTCTCAACAAAGATGCATACGAGTTCTGTAGAAGTTGTGAGCGTTGCCAACTGACCGGTGGAATATCTGCCCAAGATGAGATG
Organism: Salvia splendens; assembly: GCF_004379255.2. Lineage (NCBI taxonomy): Eukaryota > Viridiplantae > Streptophyta > Magnoliopsida > Lamiales > Lamiaceae > Salvia > Salvia splendens. The sequence goes on along the minus strand of NC_056047.1, from coordinate 21,349,792 downwards.
CCGCAAGTACCGATTATTGTTTGTGAATTATTCGACATATGGGGAATGGATTTCATGGGGCCTTTTCCCTCGTCCTATGGCAATCTGTATATCCTAGTCGCGGTGGATTACGTCTCCAAATGGATAGAAGCGACGGCCACAAGTACGTGTGAAGCAAAGGAAGTGGCCAAATTCTTAAAGAGTCACATTTTCAGCCGTTTCGGAGTCCCAAGGGCGATCATCTCTGATCAAGGTACACACTTTTGTAATCGTACAATTGAAGCTTTAATGAAGAAATACGGTGTGCACCATAGACTTTCCAGCCCGTACCACCCGCAAGCTAACGGCCAAGCCGAGATCTCTAATCGAGAGATAAAGAAGATTTTGGAGAAAACTGTAAATTCTTCTCGGAAGGATTGGAGCGTGAGATTAGAGGATGCTCTCTGGGCATATCGAACAGCCTACAAGACCCCCATTGGTATGTCCCCTTACCGAATAGTTTTTGGAAAAATGTGCCACTTACCTGTAGGGATCGAGCACCGAGCATACTGGGCAGTACAGAAAGTGAATATGGATGCTACAGCCTGTGAGGAGGAAAGGAAGCTGCAATTACAGGAGCTTGAAGAACTTAGATTGGAATCTTTCGACTCGGCCATGTGGTACAAGGAGCGAACGAAATTATGGCATGATAGAAATCTGAGAACCAAGGAGCTCCATGTTGGCCAGAAAGTACTACTCTTCCAGTCGAGATTGAAGTTAATGCCCGGGAAACTCAAATCTAAGTGGACAGGACCGTACATCGTAACAGCCCTCCGAGCTAATGGAGCGGTGGAGATTTCAGGGAGTCTTTCTAACTCTGAGCCTTTTGTTGTGAATGGACATAGGTTGAAAATCTTTAGGGATAATAGTGAGGTGGGGGTAGTGGATGAAATTCCACTACTACCACATACTAAGGTCACATACTGATTAGTAAGATAGGAATTTGGAATTCCACGTGGCTAGTTTCACTTTGATAATATTCTGCATATACTGGCCAGGTAGGATTCCAAATTACCTAAGGAGAATGTAAATACTGTATATACGTAATTAATTTTTGCATGCTTGAAAATTTTCTAAAAATCCAAAAATATATTTTCGGGCCTTAAATTTAGGTTGGGGTACACTTTGACCAAGAGATTACCTATTTAGTGTCACTCCAATTTGTATTTAAGTGCCATTTTGAATTATTTTCCGTAATAGGTAAGTATAGAGGGAAATTGTGGATAGGACGTAAATTTGAATTAAGCGTGTGCAGCTTTTGCAGGGTGGCAGTGCTGGAATGGTGTGGAGCAGAGAGAGTACACACGCTAGCCAATCAGGAACCAACGCCTGTCGCCCAACCACTTTTCACATGAAGCGGCATGACCGGTAACCACTGATAGCCGGTTGAAACCACCTGCAACTGCCATTTCTAATCCGAACTAAACCAACCGACCCTCCCTTTCTCCCTCAAAAACCCTCATTTCCAAAATACCTTTCAAGAAATTCTCCTCTATCCCTCTCACAGAACCATCGTTCTCAAACCAAACCCTAATTTCTACCGTCAAATCACAAATTACAGTCATGGGTAAGAAAGCTATCGCGAGGAAAATCAAGCCCCGTCGTGCGAACACCCAAGATACGCAGCCGCTGCGAGAAGATACCCCGGAGGCCCAACCACAGTCGAACCAACCACCCGCACCGACTGCTCAACCGCCGGCCACTATTTCTTTGGATGCCGTAATGGTATTCCTTCGCCAACAAGACCCGACTAGGGACTGGACGGCGGCATTGACCAATTTCGGCCACACGGGGGGCATAGGAACCGCACCCAGTGAAATTCCTCATGCACAGGTCAGACACGCAGAACTACAGTCGGAGGAAGGATCTCCCTCAGCCGCCGCGGCATCGGAACCCTCGGTACCAGATTCGGCAGACCTGGAAGCTATCGCCGCGTTTTACAGCTCCGACTCTGAGGAGCGAAAGGAAAGGTCCAGCCAAGTAAGGGAAACCCAGGGAGAGAGTGGCGGAGCAAAAATGACGCCCGAGAAGGACCCAGTATTTCAAGAAGTAAGACGGCCAGAGATAGATCTGAACGAATCAGCCAGGAAACAGGGCCTCATGACGGACGAGGAGTTTGACTCGATAATGAACAGGGTAAACCGAAGAGAGGAGACAACTGACTTGGTGGCTGAGGGTCTGGACCTCGCACCAAGATCAGTAGGAGAGAATGAACAAGCTTTTAGAGAACCCATACCGAAGGATAATACATCCCAGTCTGAAGGAGAAGAGGAGAGGGAAAAGCAGAGTGAAGCCAAGGAAGCAGGAACAGAGACAACAGAACCAGAGGTAGAGGCATCCACCCCAGGGGCACCTCCGGTAGTTAAACCGATCCCCGTCAGAAGGAAACTGGTAGTGAAGACAGGCTCCAAGGCAGAGCCACCCAAACCGCAGAGGAAATCGCAACGTTGTTTGGGTAAGTGGGCACCCAACAGGGCGGAACCGAACACGGCGGAGGATCCCCTAGAGATCGTGAGTGACGACGAACCCTGTCCGGCGCAAGAGGATCAGGGTGTGGAAGCCGAGCGGGTGGCTGAGGGACTGGACCTCGCACCCGAGTCAGTGAGCCCCGAACAATTGGAGAAGGAAGATGCCAAGAAAGAGGCGGAAGAGGAAGCTAGATACCAAGTAGAAAGGAAAAGAAAGGGCAAGACCGTTGTGGAGAAAAAATCAAAAACCAAAAGAATGCGTACCCCGAACACAGGCATAGTGATCACTGAGACTGCCCGGAGGACCCCATCAAACCGGCAGACACAGAGCGATAGTGAGTACGAGGCCAGTGAAGAATCTGAATCAGATAGCGACACAACCATGGAAGAGGAGGAATACAAGGAGCGGGAACTCCCCAACGATCATCGAGAACTGTTGCATCCACCTGCCGAACCACTCCGGTATAAGCGTTGGACGGTGGAACTCACGGATGACGTTGTGGAAGAGATGAAGTTGTTTGACGACAAGAAGCTCCAGTCAGTTTACCGCACAAAGAACGCAAAAGGCAAGAAGGTTAAGTGTGGAAAGGTAATTCATCTCCCATCCTTAGATGAGATGCAAATTAGTGAATCGTTTCTAGCCCTTTTGCATGAGTTGGGTTTTGAATGGTTGTTGAGGAATGAGAAGTTAAGTGTCCCGGTCGATTTGGCCAAGGAGTTTTTCGCAACTTTTCGATTCGAAGTCACAACTGATTTGGATATAGAGTGTGTTAGCTTCAGGGTATTTGGAGGAGAAATTAGGATGAATCTGATTGAGTGGACTGTGAGGTTGGGTATATGCAGTTTGGAGGAGGCAATAGGACTTGAATGGAGAAACAGGGAGCGGGGGATTCCCCGCCGGCATGTGGAATTTGAGCCCCAGTCGGCTTGGGAGGAACTTACTCACCCCGGAGCAGGGCAGTTCCAATCCACGATCTCCCGATCGATCCACCTTAGCGACCCCGTTTTACGCCTGGTTCAACTTTTTTTAGACTACAATCTTTTGGGGCAGTCTAATTCGGCAGTCCGGACATCAATGACGGAGTTGTACCTTATATGGTGTGCAAAAAAGGGCAAGAAGCTGCACTTAGGGTTCTGGACTGCATACACATGTCACCTCGTCGCAACTCACCCAGCACGGAATATTTCCCTCTGCCATATATTGGGAATCTTCATGAGGAACAACATCACCGTTTCGGAGGACGAAGACCTAACCCCACTAACGATGGTGAGCGCCCCAGGATTGTTCGACATCCCTTTGTTCGTCCGAACGAACACGGTGTACATGAGGCAGGGCGTGCCCTACTTTTATGCGATGGGAGAAGAGGCAATACCCACTGCTCGGATAACAACAGCTCAGGAAGCACCAGGACATGACCAGAGGCGAGACAGAATTGAACAATCTGTGGAAAAGATGGCTGAGGAAAATAGACAGATGAGGGAAGAGATGATTCGTTTAGCGTCAGAAATGGAACAGGTATTGAAGGAGTCTGCGGAGCAGAGAATACTGACTCAGAAGCAAGCCGCTCTAGAAAGGACAGTCACTGAAATGGCAGAGGAGAATCAGCAATTGAAGGCAGAGGTGATCAAGCTGGCAGGAGTTGTGGAAAGGATGTTGAAGGGCTCTGCAGAGCAGGATATGATGCATCAGAGGCAGGCGGCCATGGAAGCTATCGTATCAGATCTCGGGGAGGAAAACTCCAAGATGCAAAAAGCAATGAACAGAATGTTAGCCAATATGGATAACATCTTAGAAGAAATGACCTACCTGAGGAAGGAGCAAGCTGCAGGACCGAGTGGCCATGGTGGCCGGACTGATGAACCACATATCCAAGAGACCGGAGTAGCAGATGAGCAAGAGACAGCGGACGCCGAGGTGCCGGCAAGAGCCGAGGAGCCGGCGAAGGAAAATGAAACTGAAACGGAAGAGGACAACCCGAAGGAACAACCTGCACCACCTGCCCCACGAAGGAGCAGGCGACTTCGATAGACCCCCCCCTACTGACCAAGTTAGTTTTTTTTTAAGCTTTTTTAACTTTTCGTATTTTTGTTATGTTGTGGTATTCGGTTAGGTAGTATAATCTGTGTTTGCGAGCAAACCCCACTTCATAACACTTAGCCTATTCCATAGTCTAAGTGTAAGAAGTTAGGGTTTGTTTCTTGGTAGCATGTTTTCTGTGTTTCTTTTGTATATACGTGTTTCTTTGTTTAGTGGATTTTGTCCGGTGTTCAAACCTCTCCCACTTAGCCTATTCCATAGCCTAAGTGTGAGAAGTTTCTGTTTGAGTTGTTATTTTTGTTTGTTATTTTGTTGTCTGTGTGTCTACCATACTGGCCAGTACTTTTTTTTCCACTTCACAGCCTTATCTGGGGCAGACACTTGTGAAGTAGGAGGGGGGACGTAATGGCCAGTATGATGTATATATGTGTGTTCTGTGTTTGTGCTCGTTTTGTGTTTTTTAGGTCTAGTTCTTTTTTATGTTGTGTGCTGATTTGGGCTTAAAACTCAACCGTCCTGAGCTGGAGGTGAGGGGAATTGAGGGAGATAAGACAAGCTGGAAAACCGAAACCACTCTCCTTAGTACCTCCTGACCAGTATGGATGATGTGAGTATGAGAGAAAAGCCCACACTTAGAGCCAAACACGAAAGCCCTCTAAAATGTGAGTTATAAGCCTTAAAGTGGAACCACTTTCCACATACACTTAAAGAAAAGAGAGGCTGCCACAATTTACCTAGGGTGAAGTGATCACGGGTAGCAAATACTGAAGGCAGTAGGAACCCCCCCTTAAAAAAAAAAAAAAAAAAAAAAAAAAAAAAAAAAGAAAAGAAAACCACCACCTTTAGAACCCTTTTTTCTTAACCTTTTATACCCAGATAAACACCCCTAGCCCCTGGGACTGTGTGTAAGGCATGAAACAAATGGAGCTTACTGGCTAGGAAGAAGTGTGAAAAAAGCAGAAACCAGCTGGGCAGGAAAGTTAGAAGAAAATCGACCAGGGAGACATTCCAGGTCCAAAAAAAGGAAGGGATAAGGGTGGCAAAGCCACGAAAAAAAAGAGAGGAAGAAAGAAAGAAAAGAAGAAAATGGTCAGAGATTTGACCACACAAAAAAAATGAAGGAATAAGGGTGGCGAAGCCACAAGAAGCCTACTAACCAGTTGGAAACTCAAGCCAGAAGCACCAGCTAAGAAAAGCAACTGATCAGAAGCCTGATGCACACAATCCCCCTTCATAAATTAAATAGAAGTTTTTGAACCTTAGAGCCTTAGGAACATCTACCCAAAACACTACAACCCAACAGCCCCGTTACAAGCCTTAAAGTCCTTCAGTAGCTGCACGTGAGATCTAAGTCCAAAGCAATTGTGGTTGAGCATGATGAGAGAATTCAGTCCTAACGTTCCTGGTGAGGTGCGAGTGACTGAGTGAACCTAGTGGTTGACCGAGAGTGTGGGCGATCTTGACAAGCAGATGTACTGACTGGGAGAGAAAGAGGGGGGCGGCAGAAGTTCAAGGCTGTCTAAGGCCGGATTGCACCTGATCCCGAGGGGAGGGATGGTTGAAAATGTAGCCCAATCTGTTAGTGTTTTATGTATTTCTGTGTTTGTGTTTGTGTTTTCTTTCTTCTTCGTCGTTGTAGTCTAGAGTCCAGTTTTAGGTAGAGTCGGGCAGGGAAGTAACCAGGCTAGAATGCGACTTATTGCTTTTTGTTTGTTCTTCACGCTTGAGGGCAAGCATGTGGTAAGTGTGAGCAGTTTGATAAGTCGTATTCTAGGCCTCGGTTACTGGTCAGTATGACAGGTTTAAATGATTATATTTGCAAAGCAGTTGCTCAAAGTGTGCAGGATAAGTGTTCTGGCCAGTAGGGAAGTTCCGGAGTGTTCGGGTAGAAAAAGCGCCAGCATGGTCTCATACTGATCCGTATACGTGCTAAAACGGCTTGAGATGAAGAAGACGGATAGCTGGGACGGATTACCCACAATTAAGGGCAAAGAAGTCAAATTGCAGCGAGGATTTACCCTAAAATCAAGGGTAGCCTCCCTATAAAAGGTAGCCAAGTTGGAGAGAGAAGTACACGGGAATTCACCATCATCCTTAGGTAGAGAGTTCTCTCGGTAATTTCAGTCTTTCAGCCGTGTCCACTTCTTGCCTCGCCGAGCCATGATCACCTGTCGTTCAGAATGTTCCCGAGTTCCAGTCATCGTCCGTTCCAGTTAGCTAGATCGTAGTTCCAGTCAGAGATTTTATCGCCCGGAGTGGCAAACAATCTTTAAATTGCTTTCGTAGTTTAATTAGTTCTCCGTCTTTACGTTGGATTTCTGTTACATTTTGGGATTTTGTTGTTTTGAAATGCTTGCTTTGGATATCCGAACGTGTTAATGCTATGAAGTTGATTTCCGTTTCGTTCATTGTAGTGTTCTTTTCTTTCCTTGTCTAGTTAGCTTAGATCTAAGATTTCTCGGTGTTTTAAGTGCTAAATCTCTAAATTCTGTTACGTAACAAATTTCTTTAGGATAGGTAAACATGTACTATTTGATCTGGAAGTAGATCGTTGCATGCAAGGCTTCGTTTTATTTTCTGAATCGATCTTTCATGTTGACCAGCATGCAGAAGTCCAGTTTCAGTGTTTGATTTCAGATTTGATTTCTTAGTTTTAGATCTGTGTTCGCGAGTTGTTAATCTGCGTTTGCCGGGTTGGATCTGGAATTGTTATCTGAGTTTAAGTTGTGTTGTTGGAGAAGACGATGTCTACATCCAGATTGGGGACCACCTTACTTTTATTTACTTTTGCTTTCTTTTGTCCTTCACCTCTGGTTGTACCTGCAGATCTGTCAGCCTAGTCACCACTACCTCCACTACACTCTGAATATTCTGTTTAGCCAAAAATAGAAATACCGTCCTTTCCAAACAATTTCTGTTACACCATGTCCCCTCATTTCCACGTACACAGTTGCATTCCATGATCTGCTCCCCCATCCTAGTCAGTAGGACGCCACCCTTTAATTACTCGCCTAGGTAGAAACTCAACCCGAGCGTGGTAGCTAACCAACCCTCCAAAACATCACCGCAGTAGTTTAAACGCACCATCTCTGTGGGATTCGACCCTTACCTCCACTATACTGATCAGTAGAAGTGGGTTGAGGAATCTTTGAAGACGAGGTCTAGGCTTAGTTAGGATCTTTATCCTGCCAGTAGGATATATCCTCACTTGAACGACACCTACGCACCTCGTAACCTCTTCATATATCAACAACCTAAAACAAATAATGTCAACTAGCATATCTTAACTGACCCACAATAGAATCCAGAATCAAAATCTCAAAATAAACAGCACCAACATATCAGGCATCCTATCATGGACTCTCAACCCTACCCATAACCCTTTCCTCCACCAACAAACACCACAGCAGGGGTTCTTCAGCCAGGGGAGGGTGCATTTTGCATACAACTATTTTGTATGTCAACAAAATATCAGTATAGCTACATAGAATATTTAACAGGTAACATACATCATGTCAACATATTTGCATTTATGTCAACAGAACATCAATTCAAACCAGAACATAATGTCAACTAGCATATCTTAACTGACCCACACCAAAATCAAAATCTCAAAATACGCAGCACCAACACACCAATACCAACCTCTTAGACATCCTATCATGGACTGTCAACCCTACCTATAACACCTTCCTCCACCAACAAACACCACAGCATGGGCTCTTCAGCCAGGGGAGAGTGCATTTTGCATACAACTATTTTGTATGTCAACAAAATGTCAACAAAGAGTATAACTATATAGAATATTTAACAGGTAACATACATCATGTCAACAGATTTGCATTTATGTCAACAGAACATCAATTCAAATATCAACAACTGTGCATTTATGTCAACGGAGTATAATTCACCAACAAAATACAAAAAAGTCATGTTAATGAAAACCAATCCAAATTACCTTCACCATTCGTCAACGTCGACTCGGAATAAGATGAAGAATCCATCAGATAACACCTTAGGTATTGATTACAAATTGAACTCGAAGCTAAAGATGAAAAGGCAAAAAAAACTGATTAGGAACAAATTCGACTAGGCATCAACACCAGAATCCAGAATCAAAATCTCAAAATAAACAGCACCAACATATCAGGCATCCTATCATGGACTCTCAACCCTACCCATAACCCTTTCCTCCACCAACAAACACCACAGCAGGGGTTCTTCAGCCAGGGGAGGGTGCATTTTGCATACAACTATTTTGTATGTCAACAAAATATCAGTATAGCTACATAGAATATTTAACAGGTAACATACATCATGTCAACATATTTGCATTTATGTCAACAGAACATCAATTCAAACCAGAACATAATGTCAACTAGCATATCTTAACTGACCCACACCAAAATCAAAATCTCAAAATACGCAGCACCAACACACCAACACCAACCTCTTAGACATCCTATCATGGACTGTCAACCCTACCTATAACACCTTCCTCCACCAACAAACACCACAGCATGGGCTCTTCAGCCAGGGGAGAGTGCATTTTGCATACAACTATTTTGTATGTCAACAAAATGTCAACAAAGAGTATAACTATATAGAATATTTAACAGGTAACATACATCATGTCAACAGATTTGCATTTATGTCAACAGAACATCAATTCAAATATCAACAACTGTGCATTTATGTCAACGGAGTATAATTCACCAACAAAATACAAAAAAGTCATGTTAATGAAAACCAATCCAAATTACCTTCACCATTCGTCAACGTCGACTCGGAATAAGATGAAGAATCCATCAGATAACACCTTAGGTATTGATTACAAATTGAACTCGAAGCTAAAGATGAAAAGGCAAAAAAAACTGATTAGGAACAAATTCGACTAGGCATCAACAAATAAAGCATAAAAACAGAATCAAAGTCGATAAAATCAACCTAAAAACTTCAGATTCAACCAAACTCCGTCGAATTAGTCATTTTTTTCAAAAATTGATATGCTGAGGAATCGTCGAATCAGAGATCGTTGAAATCGTCTGTGTTCTAATTTTCGAATCAATAGAATCAGAAAGCGTTGGAATCAATTGAATCAGAGTGATCTCACAGAAATCGCCAATCTCACAAAAATCGTGATTGAAGACTGAAATTCAATTAAATTGAAATACAACACCAGCTTTTAGAATATTACTGTACACAATCCATGGAAGAACAATGACTGTTTAAACTAAGTTCATGAAACAATTCTTATCTCCGTGTCTTAGCTAGCCTATTTATGAAAATTAGAAGAGAATGCAGATACTGCCAAATCTAACATTAGTATACATCTTCCATTCAAATGTCTCTGAAGATGTTTGGTAATTAACTCCAACCAATTATTCAATTAACTCCAACAAGTTATAATCCAAAAAATAAAGCAACAATATTTGAAGATTTTAAAACAAATCGAACCTCTCGGCAACGAATTTGCTGAATTGAAGATTTGATGAACTCCAACAAATTGAAGATTTGATGAATTGAACCTCTCGCTGATCAAATTGAGAGCGGAACCGAACACATCCGCGAATTCAACCTCCGGCAACGAATTCGTTGAAGCTAACAATGCAGATTCCGACGAGATCGCAGATCTCCATAAAAAAATCAGCGATCTCGAGGAAGAGAATCGTAATATCATTCAAGGAAGGCTGCGAAGAAGGAGAAGAAGATGAACAACAGAAAATAATTGGCGGAGATCGCGCGCTGAAAGGAGGAGGTTCGTCTTAATGATCCCGAGGAGCAGCGGCGTATTCAAGCCGAGGAGGAGCATGAGAGATTGCGAGTCGAAGAGGATGTTTGACGGCGATCAGCAGCAGCGATATGGCGGCGGCAATCGCCATTGTCGTCGACGAAATTAGAGGGATGAAGATGAAGATGGAGGGCTAATTAGCGGTAGTGATTTGGGAAAAAAAGGATTTTTGGGAAGAATAGAGGGGGATGTGAATTACCATTATACCCTTTCATAATAAATTAATTTTAAAATATTTTTTGTGTGGCAAAATCTGGACCACTCATTTAATAAAAATGAGTGGCTGAGATTGCATCTCATTTCTCAATTAGCTTAAAAAATCTCAATTGATCATGGACCTATATATATATATATATATATATATATATATATATATATATATATATATATATATATATTTTTCTTCCGATTTATTTTCAAATTATTTTTAAAGGAGGAAGATAAATACCCAATATCTTTATATCCTGGCTGAGATGGCTATTAAGAGTTAATCCTTATCTGATTAATAATATCTGCATTTCTTTTTGTGCTAATTATGAGTCATGATAGCCATAAAAATAATTAACCACAAGCACATGTCATAGCCACAAATAAAAACAACAAAATCATGCTTTTATGGCGTTGCATATCATATTCCGTTATCCAAACAGTTTGTGATCAGGCCGACATATCCATCATCAAATTTTGGGCATAGTTAGAACAAGTTTGATAATATCTCATCTTAAAAGCCTATATTTTATAATATGTGTGCCATTTAGGCATTAGGGTTAGCAATTAACACTATTTTATTAATTTGATCGATCAAGTACAAATTCAAATGACATTAAAACATGAATAAATTATTCAAAACGTGTCTTATGGATCATTTATTTATATGGAGTATATAGTTTTACACTACTAATATATTAGTCCCTTTGTTCCATTATATATGACCAATGGCGAATCCAGAAAATGATAACCGTGGGGTCGGACAAAGCAGTAAATCAAATATAATAATTATTTATAAAAAATAATTTATTATTTAAAAAGCTTTATCTTATACTGTAGTGTGTGATGGTTGACTTCTATGGGGAGTAATATTTTAAAACAATTCAAAATTATTATATTAAAAATAATTGTGAATATCTCTCGTTGTTTATTGCAGGATATTTGATCTCTACGAGTATCCATATTCTGAAAATGATTCAAATTTTTTCATGAGAGATAGGAGTAATTACAATTTTATGTTATCAACATTGAAATTGGAGAAATAATTTTTTGGATTAAGACATGCCACGTATTCAAGTAAGTCTATGTTAGATCCAGAAAAACGATTCCTCATTTCTTATTCGACATTAGCACTTGATAGAAACTCAGAGATATTTTTTTAAAAAATTGTTCTTTAAGTAAAGACCAACAAAATAATTAAATCAATACTTAAATGCAGAGGCAATAATTATTATATCTACTTAAAGTATAGTAAAATATGGAGTAATAATTATTGATCAATTCATTACTGTTTTAAAAAGAAATACTAATAGATTACACATACCTCAATTATCGATTCACTTTTGTTAAGAAACTCTCGACGCACAAAACCTTTTGCATTCATTGCCAAATTAACTATGGTACAAACTATCAGGCGTTTTACAAGTTGGAACTTGGGCTAATTAAATTAGTGAGAGGCAGTCCCATTTTGTTAAGTTCAAGAGTAATAATTAAACTGTTTCTATCATTTATAAATAAAGCCTATTAGATTGTTTTATCATCTTTTTTTTTATCAAAATCACTTTTTTATAATCTTTTTGCCAACTGAAACAGTTGATGATATGAAACAAGTGGGGTCTTCCTACAAGGTTCCAAGTCGGCATTATGGCCTTCCACGACTACATCTATATTTTAAATTAATTTAATTTTGGATTAAGACGTAGATTTAAACTTTATATAATTAATATGAATCGGTACTTTTATTTAAACTGCTTGCTGCACACATTAAACGTCGAATGATTGCTATTTTATATTGAACAATTAATAATTCCAATGGAATAGAGATAAAACAAAAATGTGAGTGTGATTCATATATCATTAACTTTTTTATATTTACTCTTCTTAAAATATTTTTAAATTCGTACCTGTAAGAAATAAGACTCATTCACAGACGAGGGAATATATATTTGTTGGTATATTTTGACACGTACTCCTATTTTTTTGGAATTTGATTTGTTACTAGATATAAATGTGTTTGGGAATTAATTTTCGAAAAAAGTTTAAAATTAATTTATTTAATCATGGTTGGGATCGAAAGATTGTAAATTTCTCAACATAAGAATAAATAAAGCTTGGGATGCTTGTAAAAATGTCCCTCTGCATAAATGTAGGCAAATTGGTGAAAAGACCAATGATAAGAAGCAAGAACATTTGCTTTGGACATTTTATTTTACAGCTTTTAATTTGATACATAGAACAGGAATAAGACTGATACATAGAACTAGAATAATGACTGGCCAATAATTGAATTCCTTATTTCCATCTTTCTCTCCTTTAATTCAACACTTTCTACATATATGTCTGCCATAGTCCATTTGCACGAGTAATACCTACAAAGTTTTATCCTATGAATATATATTGAGTGAAAGAATGGACTTATTTTATTAGGTAGAATCTGGTGAAGAAATCATAGACTTCAAAATGAATAAAATATGAATAGATGATAGAACAAAGAACATTCTCATTCCGATGTCACATTTGTAAGATGGCATATTTCCATTCATCCTATAAAAATATGTACATTTAAAATGAAGAATTCATATATACTCCATTGTAGTAATGTTAGTAGATAGTGACACCCGTATTATATTAGTATTTAGTGAGATGTAATGATGGATCATAGTGGTATAAGTTATAAATAAATTATTGTATATGATGAATTATGGACAATTTTCCGTAAATGAAAATGTCTATATTTTTTAGTATGGACAGCAATGGAAAGTGAACATATTTTTATGTGATGAGGAAGTATAATTTTAGGAAGTTTTGTTTTGCGTGTTGAGTGAAGATAGAAAATATAATTTTTATATTAACGTGAGGGAGAGCTTTATCTAAAAACGAAAATATCTTTAACATGACAAACTTAAAGAAAAATGAGACATTTGTTACGGAACGGAAGGAGTATTTAAAAAGTGCACAAAGAAAAATATATATTCTCTCTGACTCTTGAAAATAGGGACTCTAGAGACGACATATGTTTTGATACAAAATTGGTAAATTATAAGAGGGATAGAAAGAATATTTGATTTGAGTATCATTATAGAGAATGAAACTATCTCATAAGAGAAATAAAAATTGCTAAAAACAAAAGTGTGCTAAATTTGGTGAAACTAACCAAAATAGCAAAATGTGCATACTAAAGGTCAATTTTAGTTCTCAACATATGACCAAAATATGAATTTGGTCCAAAACATTCACTTTTTTAAAAAATAGGTCCATAACAAATGAAATCCTTGTCGGAATGGTCCTTTGTTTACGGTTCCGTAAAAAAAAGGAGTACTTCATCGATATTTTCATTTATTATGTATCTGTTTTTGAAAAAGTGAATGTTTTGGACTAAATTCATATTTTGGTCATATATTTAGGACAAATATTAACCATTAGTCAGGTACATATTACAACATGAATATTTGATCAAAAGTAGATCGATCATATGGTTTTCAAAGAAAGTTTTAACTGTGAAAAATTTATTCTCTAAAGTCTAAACAGATCTCTAACTACTCAAATGATAATAGGACAGAGAAAAAAAGGTTGATAAAATCATGTGGCATAAACGATGGGTGGCAAAAGAACGAAAAATAATTTGTCAGAAAGTTGGTTTTGGGTGTAGATTCTAAAAATGCATCGCGTGCAAAAAGAACCCACCCACGTAAACACATACATGCACTTGATAAAAAGTAGTTATACTTGCAATAAATAGCTGATGTGTATAACTAAGGACATATATAAAGATAAGTTGTCAATAAGTAGTTTATGTGTAAAAATATTTCAAAAAGCATTTGTCTGTTGGGTGTATTATGTCATTTTTTCTTTTATAAATCAAAATGCTCAAGTCAATAAAGAGCGTCAAAAGGTCTTTAAAATAAGTAAAACAAAAAAGGTCAAAGACAACCATCTACGAACCTATCATGTCGACAAAAAACAAACTAACCAAAGTCAACCCTAAACTAAAACTAACCAACGCAAAAGGATCACCTACTACGAAGAAGAAAAGAAGAGAGGCATACACAAAAGGAAGTCGAGATAGCCATAAAACTTGTACAACTTCACGATTTGCTTCCTCTAACCCCACCCACTACATCAGCCCGCTTTTCTGACCAAGTCCTAGCTTCATGTAATTTGTCGAGAACGTGATCGTGTCATCTTTTATGCACAAGTTCAATTCATAGAAATAGTGACCAAGTTGGGTAAGATGATTGAATAACCGATCTTGATATAAATCAATATGTGTTCCACTTTAATGTCGTACGGATTTCATAAATGTAATAGAAAAATATTTCCATTTTTGGCAATAGATCATCTTGGTTATGATTTATGCAACTGTATTTAATGATTATGATTATAATGAGTATCAAGTATTTTTTTTCTTTGTGTTATTAATTTAGTTTTTAATGTAAGTATTATTTGTTTAATAAATTGGTAATTAATGTGTATGTGTAGATGTCATACTGGTAATAATCAAATTGTAAGAATTAAAAGAATATTACGTAATCAATTTAATATTCCCAGTGTACTAACAAATATGTGTATAGTATTGTAATAAAATAAATTGATTAAAATTTGATTTATATTTTATTTTTCTATTAATGTCAGTTATTATATTGGTAAACTCACTTTTTATTCGATATGAATGTTATTTAATAATAATGTAATTTACTTAAGTTCAAAACTTTTTATAACTGCTATACATATTTTTAAATAATTCCAGGTTTATTATAGCAAGAAATGTTAGTGTCTTATATAGTTATATTAATTGTGAATTTATTACATTTTTTATTATATGTACAAGCCTAATAGAGTAATAGATATTGTATATATATTTATTTATATTATTTTTTTACCATATAAATATTGTTTAAATTTTTAAAATTCGGACTAAAATAAAATAAATTTACGACTCGTGCACCGCACTGGCGTTAAAATAATTTAGTTAAAATCAATTATTTGGGCCGGATATTGTCGCTTACATCCTTGTTCATAAACTATTTGGGCCTTATAATGTGAAGTACAATGAGCTTAAGGAAATAATGGCACTATGCAAAGAGTATATTTTGGCCCAATTTAGAAATGTTGGGATTGAATTATTCAGCCTGGATATATTATAATAATCCGTGGACTCTCCACTACACAAGAGTAAGAATGATTTACTTTTGAGAAATTGAAGCCTAATACTACAATACGAAAAATAATATTTCTACTGTGACAATGTGTTTCATCCGCTATCCTCATAATATCGATATAAGTATATATTTCATGACAGGTATGGTAATAATTGAAATTTTGTTAAAAATCAAAATAAGTCTTAGCATTTATATCCTTAGATTGGATGATTGTGATAATAATATTTGAGTCATATTATTATATTAAAAGCGTTATATTACTAGTCAAGATACATTATTAGACTACACAATCTACATTATTATATTAGAACGAGTTACATTATTAGACTACACAATCAACATTATTAGATGACACGTGACATTAATTTAACGGTTACATCACAAGATCCGATGACTGAGATTTACTTTGATTTTTGACAGAATTTCACTTATTGATTTGATCACATCCCTTTCTTGACATATGAATATATAATACTCTCCCTGTCTCCGAAAAGTATGAATTATTTTCTTATTAGTTCATTCCTAAAAAGTATGAACTTTCTAATTTTAGAATAGTTAAACAATACATTACTCTACCCCTACACATCATTTTATTTATAAATTATACTATTACATTATCCTACTAATGATGTGGAGTTCACTCTCTACTAACACTACTTAGAGCATCCACAATAGGAAGGACTTCCACAAGGACTAGCACTATGATATCCCAAAAACACCTTCTGCCACGTCACTAGGACTTCCCATCCCCACTGCCACATCACTAGGACTTCCCACTGCACAATAGTGGACAAGCACTAGGACATTCCAACAAACAAATTCACATTTTAATAATACTGAATTAAAATCTCGACACGAATACGGAGAAATTGCAATCATAATTTCATTAATTTAAAAACATTAAAAAAGTACAATTAAAATAAATAAAGCAATTTCAACAAATTACATTATAAATATCAACGTGCACTCCTCCGCGCTCACAACTCTTCAATTATATCATGCTGGAGTTGAATATGGGCTTCTTGTTGGCACATGTCGGCATGTGCTTGGAGCCGTCCGGCGTCATCATGAGGTATCCCCATTCGTACATTGGCGGTGGCCACGCCGTGGCTTGGCCCGGCGTCATCTGCATTGGTCGTCATGACGATCATGCTGTGCATGATAATACACGCCTACATGACATCAGCAATGCATTCGTCATACCACAAACGGGTTGGACCCTTCACCGCCGCCCATCGAGCCTGGAGCACACCAAATGCCCGTTCCACGTCCTTGCGCGTTGCCTCTTGTCGGCTCGCAAAGTATATCTCCTTTTCATCGATTGGACATCTGATCGTCTTCACAAAGACAGGCCACCTAGGGTATATCTCATCCGCCAAAATAGTAGTCCATATCATGTTGGTTGCCGTTGGTGACAAAACTGAGGGTCAGACCGACGCCCATGCACTGCTCGTTGAAAAGGGGCAAAGACTGGAGGATGTTGATATCGTTGTTCAACCCGACTACCCCAAAATATGCATGCTAAATCCACAACCGGTAGTCAACTACGACTTCGAGGATCATTGTGGTATGCTTGCCTTTGAAGTCGGTCGTGTAGTGCCCCTTCTAGGCGGTGATGCAGTTCTTCCACTCCCAATGCATGCAATCTATACTGCCCAACATCCCGGGAAACCCATGCACCGACCCGTGCATATCCATCAGATCCTGGAAGTCTTGGGAGGTAGGTTTCCGCAGGTACCTCTCCCCGAATATTTGAACGATGACCTGACAAAAATACTTGAGACAGTCACAGGTAGTCGTCTCGCCGATGTGGAGGTACTCATCAAACATGTCGGTCGTGCCTCCGTAAGCTAACTGCCTAATTGCAGTGGTACACTTCTATATAGACGAGTAATCGGTCTGCCACTCGCATCCACCCTGAACTGGAAGTACTTGTACCGACGCTCTAAAGCGTTCACGATACGCATAAATAGATCCCGGTGCATCCTAAAACGCCGCCGGAAGAAGTTGTCACTAAACCGCGGTTGCTCAGCGAAATAGTCGTCAAACAACCGTTGGTGTGCAGCGACGTGGTCGCGTTGTACTACAACTCGATGGTGGATAGAGTGAGGTACCGCCGGCTGCTGCTGCTGCAAGGCCTCCCTCATTAGCTGATTTATCTCAGCGGACGTATAGGGCCGTATCTCTTCGCGGATTAGCCGCGATGCTTCACCATCCCAGCCACTGTCTCCCTCACTACCACCCGCACCACTACCACTAGCCATTTCGGGAAGTTGAGAAATGTAGAGAGAAAGAAGAGAAACTCGTTAATACAAGTGGCGCGAATGAAATTGAACTGGAACAAGCCGTTTATATAATTTTTTTTAAAAAAAATGAAAAATTCAGTCGGCCGTGCACTCGTCCGTCGGTTGCCCACAATAGCGGACGAGCCGACGGACAGCACGACGGACGAGCGCCTTATCCGACGGACGAGGGGCATTCCGTCGGGGTCATCCGTTTCGCGCTCGTCGGTCACAATAGTGGACGAGCGCCACGGACGAGCGGCTCGCCGGTCACTCGTCCACCGTCTCGTCCACTATTATGGATGCTTTTACACTATCATTTCTTTCTCTCTTTCCGACTTTACAAAATATACTTTAAATTCGTGTCAAACTAAATATTCATATTTTTCAAGGACAGATGTAGTTACATTCCTATAATAGATTGCATTGGCATGGAACACATAATTTTAATATTTTAACTATTGTTTATGAGTATGGAAATATGTTTAATTTGTGATGAAGTAGTTTTGACGCAAACAAAAATTTCTGGGTAGTGTTCAGTTTTCTAAATAAAATAATACTAAGATATAATCTAGAATTGAGTTGTAAGATTATTTTAGTCATAGAGGGTTAGCTATGACTAATTATCTCATGATAGTCCATCTACGATTAAGTTGTGGGTTTGAATCTCGTGAACCAAACACACTACATATTTAATCACGTGATACAATCTTGCAAACCGAGCACCCCCAATTATCTAGTTTTTGCCGTTAACATTTTACTCCCTCCGTCTTATTTAAGATGTCATCTTTCTTTTTTTATTTGTCCAACTTAAGAGTCCAATTTAAGATGTTCATTTCTATATTTGAAAATAAATTCATCTCTCCTCATTAAAATATCCAACTATATTTTTTTTCTACTTAATCCACCTAACAACTTCTCCTAAAATCTCGTGTTTTTTTATTAAGGAAAAATGCTCAAGCCAGAAGATTGGCGAGCCAGAAAAGTATAAAAAAACCAACAAAGAAGGAAACAAGCAAAACAACACCAACCCTCACAAACTACCAACACTCCCCAAAAACATAAACTCTAAAAACCTATCAAAAAATAAAACACACCACCAAAGCCCTTAACGGCTCAACCCTAACAACCGTATCTAGAATCCAAATCAAACAACCAACACAAGCCCTCCCAGAGAGCACAATAAGAAAAGCAAGAAAAAACCCAACATCAAAAGGTAGTCACAAGCTCGTGTCATGAAGAATGTGGACATTTTAAATAAGACATGATTCAATTTTGCATAGATTTAGAAAACAAAATGCACAAACTTGTTTAAATGGTGAAATAGAATGATCATCTATTCGCGTTTTCCCATTAAAATCAACCCAATCTTAGTGGGAAAGAAGAAATTCATTCAATGATCGTTTTTAAATTCTTGACTCTAGAGAAGTTCCAACGATTTTTACTTTCACAGCCGTTGACCGTCGTTGCAAAACACAAATTACTTAATTAAGTGAAAATAATTAAATATTATAATAATTTGCATTAACATAATTCTAAACAATAAATACTATATATATATATATATATATATATATATATAGGGTTGTGATCAATTGAGTTTTTTGTCCTAATTGAGAATTGAGATGTATTATCAACCACTTATTTTTATTAAATGAGTGGTCCAGAATTTGCCACATAAAAAAATATTTTTAAATTAATTAATTATGAAATGGCAGAATGATAATTTTATGTTTTAATTAGTGTTTTTAGGTTTTGGTGATGAACAAATCCGCCACCTGATTGATATCATCTTCCAGATTGAAACTCATCGCACAACCTATACCTCTCCACTTTCTTCCCCTTCACATCCACCACAGCTATCTCCATCGTCATCTCCGCGCAATTGATGTTTTCCATCAACCGATCCACCCGCCGCATTCGTTGCCACCAAGCACACCGTCTCGCCACCGTCTCGCCACCATCTTCATCCCACGCATTCACACAGTGCAGTGGATTAAACCCCGCCGCCTCAATCCACACACCTCCCCCCCCACATCCTTCGCATACTTCGGAATCACCCCCAATCTCACCACCTTCTCCAGATCCACCCCCACCGGCGACCTCCCCCTCAAAATCAGCCACGGATCCACCACGATCTGCATATCCGGTATCACGGATCAAATACAAAAATTAAGATAAAATAGTTTTTATTTTTTGATTAAAAGAATTGTTTTTGAGTTGTAGACCCTATATGGAAGTTGCTGACAAGTTATTGACATTTGATATACAAGCTGTTGACATTTTGCTATAAGTTGTTGGCATTTGATACGCAGGCTATTGGCATTTGATGTGCAGGCTATTGACGATAATACCCCCGAGTTGACATAATCTACTTGCAGTTGATATTTCGAAAATGTTGTAGATGAGTGGCTGAAAATGTATCTCAATTCTCAATTAAGCTAAAAAATCTCAACCTAACAAGACCCTATATTCCTGTTAGGTTGAGATTTTTTAGCTTAATTGAGAATTGAGATGCACTTTCAGCCACTCATCCACGCCATTTTCAAAATGTCAACTGCAAGTAGATTATGTCAACTCGTGGGTATTATCGTCAATAGCCTGCACATCAAATGACAACAACTTATAGTTGACATTATATGTGTATAGTTGACATGAATTGTACATGTAGTTAACATTATATATGTCTAGTTGACATGAATTGTATATGTAGTTAACATTATATGTGTGTAGTTTACATGAATTGTATATGTAGTTGAGATAGCATTATCAGCCACTCATTTTTATTAAATGATATAAAAATGAGTGGTCCAGAATTTGCCACATAAAAAATATTTTAAGAATAATTAATTATGAAAGGGCAGAATGGTAATTTTATGTTTTAATTAATCTTCTTTATCCTTTTCCCCAATATTTGAGCAGCAACTCCTTTCTCTCCCTCTCTTCTTCTCGAAATAAATCAGACTCTCACCTGAGCCCAATCTCGCTCTCTCTGCCCTCCGATCTGAATTCCGTCATCACAGTCGGCGAGCTCGATGTCTCAGCTCTCCGCCTATCTTCTTCTCTCATTGCTGCTGAAAATCCGCTGTAGTCTCTGCCCGAATCACGAAGGCTTCAGCGCCGCCCCGTCGTTGTTCGATCCGTCAATCATTGCCGATGAACTGACATTGCTGCTCCGCCGCTACCTTCCTCACGCCGTTGCTGTCACTTTATGCTTGAGATCGTGATCCACCGTCATGCTTGCTCCACCGCGGTGCTATCGCCGCTCTCGTGCCGTTAGCTCACGCCTCCATTCTCTTCACGGCAAATTCAGCGTCGTGTCATTACTTCCGTCCCAATCTAAAGCCTTTGTTGATGTGCTAACTCATAGTAGCCCTTTAATTCTTCACTTTCTTTCACCCTCTTGTGTTTGGCGATTTGGGCGATTTCTGTGAGATTTCTCTCGGATTTCAACGATTTCTCAGCATTCACACGATTTTGTCTCAGATTCAAATCGAAATCTTTCCTATATCTTCTCGCTTTTAGGTTTATGGGTCCCGCCGAATTTGTGAAATATGTAGACGAATTTGAGAAGGCGATTTATTTGACGTCCAACAATCACGATTAATTTGTGAAATATATGAATGCAGTTTTTAATTCGATCGTGTTGCTGGAATTTGTGAGTTGTGTAGATAAGGTGTTTGTTATATTGTCTAAAATATTATTATTGACATAAATTATATAAGTTGTTGACATGAAAATGTTTGTTGTTGAGTACGAAAACAATGTCAACTATATATATAATCCATGTCAACTACATTGTAACGACCCGCTAAGACGATATTATTAGAAAATAATATTATTAGCCTGATTATCTATATAAGTGACTTTTATGCGATTAAATCCAGGATACGATAGATTGTTGTTGTTTGTTTTGACGTTAGGCAAGTGAATAGAACACGTAAATATATTACACATATATGAATATAATAAATTTAAATAAATAAATTAGATCCCAACACCAAAATTTTGATATCCGATACATCCCACCAAAAATCCCAACAAAAGTTTAATTTATACATCGTATGTTTTAAGAAAGCGGATACATCATCGAAAGCCACGAGCTTGAACCGGGTTCTTTCCTACACCAAATTAAACAATAAATACACATTATATTTTATGAAAACTCGAACACTTTATTTCCACATCAAAAGGTTATCTCCGCGAGTAAGATCAGAGTAAGAAATTCAAGTTAAAGGAACTAAACGAATAAGGTGAGCTTTCTTATACTAAAAATACAAATTATATTTTATGAAAACTCGAACACATGTTCGTGATTTTTAAAGATGTTGTCTTGCCATAAATATTTTATGTATGATGCCTATCTGTTTGGCTAAGGCCAAGTGAATTATGAATGATAATACAAGTAAAATTCGGGTCCCAGTGAGGGTGGTGTCCCCGCTCGGACTAGTGTACACGAGATACCTCTGACCGTGACGGCAGAGAAGGTGACCGTGGAAGGTGGCCACCTTCCCGGCACAAGGATACCTCTGACATGATGGCAGAGAAGGTGACCGTATGAGAACACCATCTCAGCGGCACAAGATGATCAGATATGGCTAAGTACAGGAGAAAGGGCCCAATGTGAATATTTTTAGTAAGCTCTGGTCTTTTCAATAAAACCCCCGAGTATTACTGTGATGATGACTTGACAATATTTTCAAATGTATATTATATATTTCGGCAATGTGTTCACTGAGTACTTTTGTACTTAGCTCTGCATATATTTCTAAATGTGCAGGTTGAGTCGTGGAAGGGGAAACAAGTGCTGTGGAGGGCAGGCTATTAGCTAAATAAGAATAAAACTCTCGGAGGTCCATGTCTCCACACATGGACCGCGTTCTTTTGCTTCCGCTGTGCCGGTTAAGAGGCAGTGCCTATTTTACTTTTGACTCTGATAATCAGAACGTGTATGAACAATCGCTCGATTTTGCATGATCGAGTGTATTTTGTTATAAGTATTTCCCTATCGACTTTATTTTGTGTGTCTCGTTCTGCCTTGGCTCTAACTCCCCTAAATTCTATCCCCGCTTCTTATAATCCCTCCTTAGTCACGATTTCCCCGGGTTATGCTATCCTTAGCTAACTGCGGTCGTGACAACATATAAAATTTATATCAACTACATACATGTAATGTCAACTATATGTACAATCCATGTCAATTACATATATAATCCATGTCAACTACGTATATACAATGTCAATTATACGTAAAATGTTGTTATTGACATAATTTATACGTAAAATGTTGCTGTTGACATTAATTATATGTAAAATGTTGTTGTTGACATTAATTATATAGGTCGTTGACATGAAAATATTTATTCTTGACATGAATTATATAGCTCGTTGACATAATAATGTTTGTTGTTGACATGAATTATATAGGTCGTTGACATAAATTTTATGAAAAATGTTGTTGACATAAATTATATGTAAAACATTGTTGTTGACATGAATTATATGTAAAACGTTGTTGTTGACATAAATAATATAGGTCGTTGACATGAAATTATTTGTTATTGACATTAATTATTTGTAAAATGTTGTTGTTGACATAATAGTTGACATAAATAACGTTTGTTGTTGACATCGTAGTTGACATAAATAATGTTTGTTGTTGACATCATAGTTGACATAATGTCTCCGTAGTTGACATAACGTTTGTTGTTGACATCGTAGTTGACATAAATAATGTTTCTAACGGTCCACATCATATATTGGACTTTATACAATAGTTAGAGTTTGCATTTGATTACGTCCCTAAATATGTAATACTCGTAATTTATGTTCGATACGTGACAAATCGAATATGATATCTTTAGAAATGAAACGTAGAAACGAAATGGAACCTAGACAACGAAATAAAGAACACAATCCTAACCAAAACAAGAATAGTAGAATCATGTGGCCAACTCCAACTCTTTTTCAAGGTATATCCAATCTCAACTTTTTTTCTTAGCTTGTGTTTGATGCCTTGATGAAACCGCAACCACCAACTTGAAGGATTCATATATTTTAAAGTAGTGGTAGTTTTTTATGACTGATTGATACATTCAAATGCATCCCATTCCAAACTATATATCTACATTTAGATGGTACTATTAATTTTGCAATTTAATATAACATATTTACCATGACTAGATTCTTTTACTTTCTAATATGCAATATTCTTTTTGGACGTGTGTAATCTGCAACCTTTATTTAAAGTGCAATATTCTATAGGTAAATAAGTAGTCACTCCGTCCCATTAGAAATTAAACATCTGTTTTTTAGCACGGGATTTTATATAATGTTGTTTTATGAGTTAAATGAAGAGAGAATAAAGTAAGAGAGATAAAAAAAAGTAGAGATGATATTATTTCCATTTTAGGAAACGTTTCATTTTTAATGAATAACTCGAAAATGAAAACGTTTCAGTTTTAATGAGATAATGAATAACTTGAAAATGAAAACGTTTCATTTTTAATGAGATAGAGAGGGAGTATTATGTCTTGTGCAATATTCTAGAAAATCATGTTTGAAAATAATGGGCATGGAAAATATTTAGGGAAGAATATTTTCGATATTTTATAAAGCTGGATTGCTTTTATGTATTAATACAGGTTTACATGTAATAATAGAGAAAAATGAGCGATAAAAATACTTCTTGAGATAAAGAATCGTATTTATTCTTTAATATTTTGATATTTTCATTCTAGTTATAAAAGGTGATATTCTTGGCTTATGTATGTAGGAAAAGAGTAATCCACCTCACAAGTTGGGATGATCAAGTTGGTTAATTCCTTTTCTTCCATCTATTCTAAGGAATCACTCTATCTTACAAGATGTTCTTTTATTCATTTTTCACAATCTTTTAACTTCATATCAAAAGCCTTTTAACATTAAAGAAAACTTTGTTTAACATTTTCTATGAGAATCTTCTAAGGGTTTAAAGAAGGTGATAGATTTCCAAATGCTCATCTTTGATTGATTCTAGTTGACCAAAGAATTGCCTTTTATTCTTTTCATTAATTAATTATTTATCATTATAATCAAATCCTTCATCACAAATATGGAATAGAAGTATATTTTTTTAGGGATATTGGGTCTCTAAAACCACAAATTCTGGCCAAATTTTAATATTTCTTGTGAATATTACAATTGGTCTAAAATATCACAAACATTACATTTGGTTTGTCATTTCTCAACCAATCTGAATAAGATATTTTCGGCAAAAACTTATTCTATATTTTGGGTTGTCCCACCTAAGTGATTGATTTCCTTTTTTGGCGAAAAGAATACATTTTTCTTTCTTACTTTATTTCATCTCTATTATTCTCTATGTCCCATTAAAAATGAAACATATTTCTTTTTGAGTTGTCTCACTAAAAATAAAACGTTTCCTAAATTGGAAACTATGCGCTCTCTACTTTTTCTTCTCTCTTACTTTAATCTCTCTTCATTAACTCACAACACAACACTACATAAAATCACGTGCCGATAAGCAAAGGTTTCATATTTAATGGGATGGAGGGAGGGGTCCCCTTATATGCACAACACCTCCTTAGTGTAGAACTAGAGACCAAATATTATCCATTGGATCTAATTTTTTATGGATGAGATGAGATATTGTACAAATAATTTCCCTCATTCATCCTAAGAGCAATTTACGTCATACCAGGGGCTATTTAGTCATAATACATTATTATAAGTTATTTTCATTTCTCGGGTGAAGTTATTTGATTATAAGATGAAGTAATGTAATTATAAGATGGAGAAATTATATTATAAGATGAAGTTATTTATTTTGGACTATTCAAATTTTGGCTCATTTTAACCGAAATATTTCCATTTCTCGAGTGAAGTTATTTCATTATAAGATGAAGTATAGTGGTTATAAGATGAAGTGATTGAACGGCGGTAGTGTAGTGCGACGGCGGTGGCACAGTACATTGGGGCCGAGTTGCGGGTGAATTTCAACCCCAGATTGACCTCGAGTTGGTGCCTGAACAACAATGTTGTATCGCGAGTAAGGAGGGCCGAGGCGCGGCACTGGGAGCCGAGTTATGGAGGTAACCGACGCCGGATGTCACGAATCAAGGGTGGCTAGCTATAAGTTGCTGAGAGGGGAGATTGATGAAGAGGATTTTTCGGATGGCTAGGGTTCGAAATTGGGGGCAGGGATGAGAATGAAGGAGTTTGAGCGAGAGCAGAGAGAGAGAGAGGGGCCAGACATGAGTGAGAGGGGGAATGACGGGTGGCCTGCTGCCACTCACCGGCAAAGGCAGAGGCACGGTAGAGAGATGCAGTGAGCGAGAGCTAGAAGATGGAGGAGGGAGGTTTTAACAGAAATATTTCCATTTCTCGGGTGAAGTTATTTCATTATAAGATGAAATACAGTGATTATAAGATAAAATGATTGAACGACGGAAATGTAGCAGTGACGGCGGTGGCATACTACATTGGTTTATTTTGAGAGAGAGAGGGGGGGCCAGACGTGAGTGAGAGGGGGAATGACCGGTGGCCTGTTGCTACTCGCCGGCGAAGGCAGAGGCACGGGAGAGAGAGGCAGTGAGCGAGAGGTAGAAGATGGAGGAGCGAGGTAGAACAATTTTTGGGGTGAATCACGTATAGAAATAACCAATATTTTATGTTGATTTCCATTAATACCCTTAAGCAATTATTTTGTGAATAAAATAATGAAATTATGGTAAATTATATTTGACCACAAGATTATATCAGTTAAGATCAGATTATAAAAATGGGTGCACAGGATTTGTTCTCTAGTTCGACATTTAAAATTGATTCGACATTGAATACAATTACAACAAAACACTATACAAAATCACATGCCGACAAGCAAAGGTTTCATATTTAATGGGATGGAGGGAGTACTTTATTTTTTCCATTTAACTCAATAAATATTATTTTCTTAAAACTCATGTCCAAATAAAATTCATCCCTTATGATAAAATGGAGGGATCAAGCTCTAGGGCATCAATATTCTTGTTTTTTGCAGTGTGAATGAATTGGTAACTTTTATGGTTGATAAGAATAAGATGAGAATAGTATTTGCAAAACCTGAAATGATTGGACATTAGAGATGAAAAATGGTGGCCTCCAAATTCCTTTCTCACACTTTCAAGTGATGATAAGGTCCCTCACTTTAGGGCTGGCAATTTTCGACACGACACGATAATTCGATAGAAATTCGCACGAAATTATTGGGTTTAGGTCAAGCCTTATTGGGTTCGTGTCCTTAACGGGTTGACCCATTACGAACCCGATAATTTCGGGTTAGATGCAGGTTGGATACGGATAACCCATTAAGATGATATTATTATTTTAAAAAATATATTTTACTTTAATTTTTTTTAATTCTTATAAATTTAGGTTTAAATGGTATAAAATGGATTTTAATTGTGTAAATTATGTTGAAAAATAAGGTTTAATCGTGTAATATCAGGTTTTAATCATGTGATATCAGGTTCGGGTCGTTATCATGTCGGGTCAACCCATATTATGTCGTGTCATTAACGAGTTCGTGTCAGGTGCGAGTCGTGTTCGCATTTGAAGGTAGCAGGTCGGGTTCGTGTTCGGATTTACAGTTCCCTTAATAGTTCGGGTCCGGGTTAGGCCTTATTGGGTTGGGTTTGCCAGCCCTACCTCACTTGCCATGTTATACACATTAACATTTCAAATATTCCATGTCTCGTGTCAAAATCGAAGATACTTTTCTTGTGTCATTTTCTCTTTTTGCATATTACAACATAAAAATATGAATCATTTAATGTGTTATTTGGAATAACAAATATATTTTTCCTTTCATTATACAATCAGTAGTAGAGTTTAACACGAGAAAATTAAAACGTAATATATATAGTTCCGATATGGCTTACTCTTCATATTTTATAGATAATTTATGTGAATTCAAATAGATAACTAGTGGATAATAAACTAAAATTAAATTGATAGAGATATGCAAAAATACCCAAATTTTCTAATTATTAAACGTGATAAGATTAAACAAAACATAACAAGAAAAGGGAAAGATAAATATATTTCAAAACGATTATTGGACATCACCAATAATTCCAAATTGTAACTCATTTTCTTGATTAGGTCATAGATAGATTTACAATTTACATAAAAACATATCTTAAAATAGTCGAATATTTAAGATTGCGTAGTAGACTCCAAATTATTAAGATGGTGGCTCTTCATAAACTAGTCAAACCATTTCTGCCTAACCTAAATTCGAACATACATAAAAAAAAACAGTCATTTTCGATGGAAAAATTATTTTCTTGTAGTTAATGACTCGCTAACTGCCCTTTGGCACTCATAAACAGCCTACTGCAATTAAATTATCCTCATAATTCACAGCCCCCCTCTTCTTATTACATACGAAAATGTAAATACAAAATTTAAAAAGACTCCTATCCCCATTTAAATTCAAGAATAAAGGTCAATTTTGGTCCAAAATATATGGCCAAAATACGAATTTTGTCCAAACTATTCACTTTTTGAAAATCAGGTCCATAACAAATGAAAATTTCGACGAAGTAAATTTTTTTTTGACGGTTTCGTAAAAAAACCAATTGTCAACGCTAATTGCACAGTGGCATGACGTTAGTTTTTTGACGGAATCGTAAAAAAAGGACTACTTCGTCGAAATTTTCATTTGTTATGGACCTGTTTTTCAAAAAGTGAATAGTTTGGACAAAATTCGTATTTTGGTCACGTGTTGAGGACCAAAATTGACATTTATACGTGCAAGTGTTTGGTTGCAAACCCATACCACATTGGAGAACGGAGGAAAGTTAGAACAGTATGAGTGTTGGCCAATCACAACTAATTTGAGGTATTTTGGAAGTAATTCAAAAAAAAATCCGTGCGGACTTAATCCGAAGCGGATAATATCAAACTAATATACAGTCGACGGACATAACAGAAAGTACGAGCCGTGACATGAAAATATTACTATAATTTTAAACATCAATAAACTAAACTGAAGCAAAGGTAATAGCTAGAATTTTACAAAGGAAGTTTCCTTAAGTATTAGAAAAGAGGTGGTACAAGCAACAAAATCAAAAAATTGTCATACATGGAAAAATATTCACCTGCATACCAAAATTGAGATCATCTTACATTTGAACTATTACACAAAATAAGATTCATGAACAAAATCAGCACATGCCAAAAACTTCATTGCAGAATGCCACAAATATACTTCAAAAAAAAAACAACTAATTTTCCTCAAACCTTAGAGAGAAGCCCAATCTATCTCAATTGAGGGGTATTTCTCAAGAAGCAAATTGTCACATTCACCAAAAGAAGGCTCTGAGAAGAAGCCCAAGAAAGCAGCCTCCGATTCCGGTGGCGAGGCCTCCAATTTCACACTCACCCGGAGGCAGGAGGCATCGGTCTCTGTCAAAAAATCACAGCTATGCTCTGTTTTCCCCTGTTTCCGAGACTCTGCCAAGCCATCACAGATGGCTTGGAGCTTTGCATCAACTGACGAATGCAAAGGTTTGAATTCGTGGTGATTTAGGTGAGGAAAATTCAGCCTCGCGAATTCCCCTCGGAGCTTGAAGGCCGCCCTGTCGTAGGCCAGGGCGGCCTCATGGGCCGTGTCGAAGGTCCCGAGCCAGAGGCGTGTCCGGTTTTTGGGGAGCCGGATTTCGGCGACCCATTTGCCCCAGTGCCTCTGCCTCACTCCCCGGTAGAGCTTCCCGGGCTTCGGGGGCTGCTTCATCGGGGCGGGCTTCGGCCCGAGAAAGCCCGAAAATTGGCTCTGATTTTGGGGAGAAGGAGAAATTTTCATAAAAGGTTGGAGTGCTTGCATAAGCTCTTCTCTGCAGGAATCGGAGCAAAAAACTTGACTGTTTCCGGAGTTGTATGCATCTATAGCAGCCGCCATGGATTTGTATCAAGAGAAGTGATGATTTCAGATTGGTTTTTGAAGAAAACAGAATTTGAAGTTCTCAGTGAGGCAATTGATCAAATAGTTTTTGAGCATACCCGTTTTGTAACGAATAAATTACTCATATAACGTGTGATCTCTGTTCTAAATCACCCCGATTAAAGGAAAAAATAGTCTGAAATCGGAATATGATGAAGCCCAGAAAAATACGATCAGATTCTTGAATGATGGGGCGAGATGAGAATGATTTTTTTTTTGTTTCAACGCTTAAAGGATTAAGCCTCGGTGATTTTTTATTTTCCTACTTCTAGTGCAATGGTGTGCTTTTATAGACAACGTTTTCATTTTTAATTATATATATATATATATATACGCACTCGAATAATTCTAGTCTCAGGTTCTCATTGCCCCATGAGAGATTAACACGTGGACTGCGGGTGGGGCCATGTGTATGTGGGTGTGATGATAGGGGTACACAAACCATCAACATATAGCTCAAATAGCCCCACACATAGGCCGAAGTTCGTATACTATAAGACATTATTTCGATATCGGGATCTGATCAAATACTAAACATTTTAATGTGTTACATTTTTAATATAGTGTCTTGATTTAGAATTGACATTTTTAATATAGCGTGTTGATTTAGTTAGCAAGTAGCACATTAAGATGGTTAGCATACTAACGCACTCTTAGGACACCACTTGTTATTCCTAATCTGAATGCAAATTCCGTCTAGGATCATATTTGGAATGTTACAATTAATCGCTTATGATTAGACGTATGAAATAACACTTCGTCCGTCTTTTCAAAATAGAAATTTTTTAAGCGACACAGGTTTATAAAGTAAAAGAGAAATAGAATGAATAAGTAATTAAAGTATTATTGATAGAGAAAGAACCTCACTTCATTCATTAGAGAGAGAAAATTCTAAAATAGAAAATTTCTATATCTAAAAGTTGGCCAAAATAGAATAGTTTTCATTTTTAATTATATATATATATACACACTCGAATAATTCTAGTCTCAGGTTCTCATTGCCCCATGAGAGATTAACACGTGGACTGGGGGTGGGGCCATGTGTATGTGGGTGTGATGATAGGGGTACACAAACCATCAACATATAACTCAAATAGCCCCACACATAGGCTGAAGTTCGTATACTATATGACATTATTTCGATATCGGGATCTGATCAAATACTAAACATTTTAATGTGTTACAATTTTAATATAGTGTCTTGATTTAGAATTGACATTTTTAATATAACGTGTTGATTTAGTTAGCAAGTAGCACATTAAGATGGTTAGCATACTAACGCACTCTTAGGACACCACTTGTTATTCCTAATCTGAATGCAAATTCCGTCTAGGATCATATTTGGAATGTTACAATTAATCGCTTATGATTAGACGTATGAAATAACACTTCGTCCGTCTTTTCAAAATAGAAATTTTTTAAGCGACACAGGTTTATAAAGTAAAAGAGAAATAGAATGAATAAGTAATTAAAATATTATTGATAGAGAAAGAACCTCACATTATTCATTAGAGAGAGAAAATTTAGGTATAGAAAATTTCTATATCTAAAAGTTGGCCAAAATAGAATAGTTTTCATTTTTAATTTTATATATATATATATATATATATATATATATATATATATATATATATACTCGAATAATTCTAGTTTCAGGTTCTCATTGCCCCATGAGAGATTAACACGTGGACTGCGGGTGGGGCCATGTGTATGTGGGTGTGATGATAGGGGTACACAAACCATCAACATATAGCTCAAATAGCCCCACACATAGGTTGAAGTTCGTATACTATATGACATTATTTTGATATCGGGATCTGATCAAATACTAAACATTTTAATGTGTTACATTTTTAATATAGTGTCTTGATTTAGAATTGACATTTTTAATATAACGTGTTGATTTAGTTAGCAAGTAGCACATTAAGATGGTTAGCATACTAACGCACTCTTAGGACACCACTTGTTATTCCTAATCTGAATGCAAATTCCGTCTAGGATCATATTTGGAATGTTACAATTAATCGCTTATGATGAGACGTATGAAATAACACTTCGTCCGTCTTTTACAAATAGAAATTTTTTAAACGACACAGGTTTATAAAGTAAAAGAGAAATAGAATGAATAAGTAATTAAAGTATTATTGATAGAGAAAGAACCTCACTTCATTCATTAGAGAGAGAAAATTCTAAAATAAAAAATTTCTATATCTAAAAGTTGGCCAAAATAGAATAGTTTTCATTTTTAATTATATATATATATATATACACACACTCGAATAATTCTAGTCTTAGGTTCTCATTGCTCCATGAGAGAGTAACACGTGGACTGCGGGTGGGGCCATGTGTATGTGGGTGTGATGATAGGGGTACACAAACCATCAACATATAGCTCAAATAGCCCCACACATAGGCTGAAGTTCGTATACTATATGACATTATTTCGATATCGGGATCTGATCAAATACTAAACATTTTAATGTGTTACATTTTTAATATAGTGTCTTGATTTAGAATTGACATTTTTAATATAGCGTGTTGATTTAGTTAGCAAGTAGCACATTAAGATGGTTAGCATACTAACGCACTCTTAGGCCACCACTTGTTATTCCTAATCTGAATGCAAATTCCGTCTAGGATCATATTTGGAATGTTACAATTAATCGCTTATGATGAGACGTATGAAATACACATTTTCATCTATAAATACCCCTCTTTCACACTAAAAAATTCACCCCACACTACACAATTCTCATCTACACTCTCTAATTTTCATTCTCATTCTCATTCTCATCTTCATTCTCTCATATACATTCTCAATCTTTCTTCCACTCCTACAACATAACAATGTCCTGCCAAGGCGATGACCCCCCGCCATCCCACGGTTGGAACCCGAATGGTTCGGTTCACAACCTTTTCCTAGTCCGGAAATGGAATATTCGGCCCCTCCTCAAGCCCAAAGTTTGGGCGTTCCGGGTGGCTACCGGCCATACCCAATCGACGACCAAGGTGCCCCCGAAGGGCGATACGGGTGGACACCGGAGCCTAGGCCGACCGCCCCCTCCCAAACTCCGACTCCTCCTATTCGCGGTGTCCGCACACCGTACACTCCGGCGGAGATGGATAAATTGTTCACGGCGTACTTGGAAATCTCTGAAGATTCGGTGGTTGGCAAGAACCAATCCGGCGATCACTTTTGGTGGCGCATCACTCGCTAGTACAATGAAAACCGGCCGCCGGGAACAATCGAGTGCAACGAGAGTATGGTGTGCAATGCCATCTACCGAGCCAACGATGAAATTGGCAAGTTCAATGGCTATTTCCTCCAGGAAGAGCGGAATGCGGGGAGCGGCCGGAGCGAGGTCGACATCATCACTGCCGCGTTGAGCACATACCAATCCATGAACTACAAGTCGTTCAAGTACCTTAACGTTTGGCAGGAGAAGCGGACGCACCCGAAGTATATGGGAGGCGTAACATCCTCCTCTAGCGGCTCCTCCAAATGGTCAAGGTCGGTATCCCTATTCGACGCCGGCTCCGAAGAAGTGGCTAGCCAACTCGCCGGAGCTAACTTGGATAGCCCCGACGCCGGCCCGAGCGGTTCCCAACGCCGACCGCAAGGAAGGAAGAAGGCGGCTGCAACCGCCGATGCTCCATTTCCTGCTCCCGTTCCCGTTCCATATGCGCCACCTCCACCCCCCACCAACTCGTTGTGGCAGCTTTTGGCCCAACTCAATATGGCCGATAGGTCCACTTTGACCCCTTCGCAACTTCGATCGCACGAGGCCATGATATTGGGCCTCCAAAGACAATTGGGGGTAGTGCCGCCGGATGAGTAGTCGTCCACGAGGGTATTTTTAGCTTTTAATTATGTAATTTTTAATATTTATGAGTTTAATTACGTAATTTTAATTTTTAGGTATTTTTAGTATTTTAATTATATAATTTTTAATTTTTAGGATTTTAATTATGTCTTTTTTATTTTATTTGTAATTTGTAATATTTATTGCGGTTTTTTAATGAATTTTAATTTTATGGAAATGTTTTTGTTTAATTGAATTTTAAATTGAATTGTGTTCGTCCTTGCGGAAGAGCACAGCTGTAGGTGTTGTGCTCTTGCCAGAGAGCAGGCAGAAAAAGTGGGGTCGGGCCCATAACCGTTGCTCGCTGGCAAGAGCACAATTGTGGGTGCTCTTATACATCTTGAAAATACAAACGTTCATAAATTTAACATAAATTAGGGTATTGTGACGGCCACTTGATCTGTTCAATTAGAGTCCACATCAGCCAATTAGAGTCTACATAACACTTGATCATTTTCTTATCAATTTATAAAAATTAATCGTATTTCTACTTATCGAAAAACTCTTATCATTTTTTTCATTTCTATTAGTCTCAGTTTTTTTTATTTTTTTCTATTAATCTAATTTCTCATTTCTATTCTTATCATAAATAATCACGTTATGATAAAATATTTTTGGAATGAAAAAGAAAAATAAATGAAAAATAAAGTATTGGTAGTACTAACGTGGTCGTGGAAACAGAGAATATAATTTCCTTAATTATCTTTCTTATCAATACCAACTCCAAAAAAATAAAAATTGTTGGACTTTATTAACTAGTGATCTAAGCTGCTAAAACAGAGGATAGATTCATTGTTTCTTGGTTATGTAACAACAAACGAGGTGGGCCACGAAACGTGATCATATGTTCAATCTATGCAAAAAATATTATTTTAATATTTATTTTGGTGATATCCTAAGTGCATGTGTAGATGATTTTTATAGTGTTAACCCCTTTCTTTTCTCTATGTTTATTGCAAACTAGAAGAGGAGTTTTGAAAATGAATGGTGTATTAGTATATAGCAAAAGTACATCTTACTAATATAATACTTATTATAGTGTTAGCCCTATTACTCCGGTCTCCCTTTGTCCCATAAATTTTATTACGCTTTGACTGAGCACGAATTTTAAGAAATATAATGAAAGTGAGTTGAAAAAGTTAATGAAATATGGATCCTACTTTTATAGTATACTAGTTTTATAAGTGAAAATGAGTTAGTGAAATTAATATGGTATCCACTTCTAAAAATGGTAAAAAGTGAAATATGACAAATTTTGTGGGACGAACAAAAATGGAAAAATGTGACAAACTTTCTGGGACGGAGGGAGTACCTTTTTCAAAAAAAATGTTTATGTATCCGAACTAATTTAAAGTTTCTTTTAAAAATGATCAAAAATTTTATTTACTTTTTAAAAATATTATGCCCTCCTCAAGAATATAAAAATTTTACATTGGTTATTGTATATTCTTGGCCAAATTAAGGCTGATCATCAGAAAATTACTAGTTTATAAATCATTATAAAGAAATTACAAAAAGATATTTCAACATCGATAATTTTGATTGTGAAATGATTCAAATTAGCTTCATTTCTTCGAAAAATTAAATCATTATAAAGAAATTACAAAAAGATATTAAATTTGTATATTTGAGAACAAAATTTAATAAGGTAGAACAAGAATCGGTGAAAATTTCGTTATCTTATAAGTTTAATATTTCAAGGTCGAAATAGTAAGGCTAGTGAATTACGTAAAATTAAATTAAATTACTTATTAACTGGGCATCAATGTTTATGTCTGTGCAGGGATTGAACTAAAAATTTATATAAGCCGGGGGCTAAAATTCTAAAAAATGATATACTAATAATACTTCGTAAATCTTACATTTCCTACTTATTTCACCAAGTTTAGTCAAATAATAACACAAACATTTGAAATCAAAATATTAAATTATGAAATTTTAACTCTCCTATGATGTTTTCTCCTTGTACAAATGTCTGTCTTTTGGTTATATTTAAAACAATGTTATTTCATTAAAATAAGAGAAGAAAAAATATTGATTTTAGTCAAAATGCATCTTTTTAAATAACATCCTAAGTCGATGGGGCATTTTGTACACGATAAGACAAGTGAAAAAAATTTAAAAAAAATCATGATTTTAATATTCTAATTTTAAACAATAGTTAGAAGTGAAAAAATTTTAAAAAATATATTACATATTTTAATTTTAGACCTACTAGATTGACTAAAATTTAATTAAATTTTATAATTTAAATTACTATTAATTACTTTTTATATTAATAGAGAAATACAGTAAAATGAAAGATATTTAAAGTACATTATTAGGATAAACTAAGCAATTTCCTAAAATATAAATGCGAAAACAAGTAAAAAAAGCATAATATTGAATCAAATGACAAGATCACAAAATTTATATGGATATTTTTTTCCAAAACCGATTAACACACTAGAGAAGAAGAAAACTATAAAGTAAATCATTCCCTTCTCTCTCCCCTCTCTCCTCTTCTAGTCTATCTGTAAAAAAAACGTAAAATCACATTTGGCCTTTGGGTTCTTCACGTCGGCACAGGCAGAGAGCGCCGGAGCTGCCATGGTCAGTATTGGATCCGGCACCGGCTAAGCCCCCCGCTGGAGCGGCGGCTTGGCCCATGCCTAGGTCCGTCCCTGTGTCTGTGCGTTTTCTACAATCTGATACTAAATGGTTGAGGTACAACTTATAATAAATAATCAATAAGCGCTGAAGATATATAAAAAATACAGGAGCATGTGCTAATATATTTAAATAAGTTTAATCAACTTAAATAAATTTCTTATACTAAAGCTGCCATGTGACAAGAACAAGCGTTGTCCCTTCAACTCACATGCATTTTGTTATTTTTCATGCATAAAATTATTATTTTTACTCAAATATATGTACTACTCCATATTTTTTCAATTCTATATACCATCCTCTCAAACCCCTCATCTTAAATTTGGTGATTTAGTCGTGCATTTAATATCAAAAGAGACCTATTTTGCCTAATTCGCAGTAATGAAATGTGGCAATAAGTATTTCTCTCTCTCATATTGAAAATGACTTATTTTCCTTTTTAATTTGTCTCAATCAAGATGACATATTACTAAAATGAATACATCTTTTATCTCTATTTTATTTCATCTCTTACTTTACTCTCTCCACTTAATACACAAAATAAAGTTGCATGAAATCGCGTGCCGCCCAAGGAAGGGGTCATCTTCCTTAAAACAGAGGAGTACTACTATATGTTATCAAGAAGTCTTGGTCTAATAGATTTGTAGCTCAAAATTAAAGTTCACAAAATAGGCCTATTGCCAAAGTAAACTCAGGTGTTAATGGGTGGTTGGTGAAACATATCAACTTATAAATACAGTTTAATGGCCTATTAGTCTACGAGATTAAATAATTTTAATCTAAAAAGAACCCCCAATTCAAATTTTCATATCAGTGAGTGGGAAAATTCAAGTAGATGACATGAATACCCTCGTCCAAATTTAATACATTTGGCCAAACCTGAGTGCTGAGAACATGTGATTGAGTATAATTAGATCATTAATCAGAGTGATGGAACAAATTATCTGTCCAAATACAGTTTACTTTACTTAGTTAATAATAATACTCCCTCATTCCAAAAAAAAAATACTATGATAGGATAAACCTCCTATCGGGCTGATCGACGTCAGTAGATCGACGATCGATAAATGTCTGTCTCGGGCAAGTGCCCGTCGAACAAGACGGTTTTCTCACTTTGGAGAAGAGAATGAACGATAATATTGATATTTTCGATTGATTTCGCAAATGATTACAATAACTCCTATTTATAATGCTAATAACTGACTTAATGAACAAGAAAACAAAGATATGGAAAACATACGCAAATCTCTAATTTAACTAACTAAATAATGCTCGTATCATACTCATGATGAACTATACGTTTTAATGTGTAAATTTGTTTGTATTGGCAGATAAAAATAAATCAATAAAACAAATGATTGAAGTATTAGGTAAAAAAATACCCCTACTCCCCAATTAATCGATACTCTTAAATTTTATTATTTTTAATAATGGACTCCACATTTCACTACTCATTTTTTTTATAAATTTTTTTATAAACACGAATCGTGCTCAAGCCATGACAAGATGGCGAGCCAAGAGCTCAAAAGTACAACTGAAACAAAGTCACCACAAATATAGAAAAACAGAGATCATGTGCTAAAACAAACACCCCACGATCCTCACAAAACAAGCACAACCAAAATAAAAACAAGGAAATTGGTCAAGAGTGTACCACCAACTAGCTACACAAGATACCAAGCAACGAGATTAGCAAGAAAACGCCTCCAAAACCACTAGGACTGAAGCAAAAAATGGGGAAAGAGTGAAGACGCACCAAAACCACCTCCGAAAAGTCATTGAGTTATGTATTTCCTTGGGTTCTTTGGTTTAGGGGTGGGTCGGTATGGTATACCGTACCGACCGTGTCATACCGCATACCGTACCGGAAAGTACGGTATGACAAAATTCAATACCGATACCGTACCGAATTTTCGGTATACCGGAATTCCGATATACCGGAAATTCTGTCACGACCGCCCATACTAGGGGTGTTACAAACGAGGCGATCGTGACCCAGGGTCAAACATTTAAGTATAGCATTTAAGGATAACAGTTCATAAGAAATGCTCAATTAGCTTAAAAGAATAGTATTTTAGTTCAAAAATATATATATAGCAGCGGAAATAAGGTTTCAAAGAGAGTCAAGGATGACGCCTATGTATGAAGACACAACGCATCCAAATTCCCTATGCCGACTCAACATCCACCGCAACATCCCGCTCAACCTGCACATAGGGAAAACACATGCAGGGCTGAGTACTTGTTGTACTCAATGGGCTCATGCCGAAAACATTTTCATAAAAACAGTTATGTCATCCATACCAGTGATCTCGAGTTTAATGTAGTTAAGAAATATCACGAGAACACAAAAATATTTCAAAGTCTGGCCAGACAATCAATCTCCCCACTTTCTCATCAATCATTCAATCACATTCTCTTTCCATAGTGCGACGAAAGTGTGGCCACACTATTCGCCCACGAGACCGGCCGACTAGCAAGGACGGCTCACGATCCCACCTGTGTACACTAGCCTGATAGGGTTTGCGGCCCTACTCAGACCCGAATTCGTTTAACATAGCCCTATAGCCTAATGGAGCGCACTCACAAACTAGGCATCGGGCACAATCTCATCATCAAAACAAACATGGCATGACATAACACTTTAAACCACCCTTATTACACCATAATCATACTTTTGAAAGTTGTAAAAGAGTTTAGTAAAAGAAAGCCCACCTCGTTCTCTTAGCAATTCACACCCCAACTTAGCAACTCTCGATCCTCGAGTTCACGAGTACACCACCCTTGTCAATGACAACACAAGTCAGCCTCACACAACATCATCTTACTATGCATGTCCTATCGCTTCTCTCTCGTCGTTTTCCTCAATTTCCCAAACCCAGCATACGTCACATAGGTGTAAGACACGCGTAACACATTTCAACTGATCACAAGTGATTTCAACATTTAAACACGTTTCTTGGACATACATGCATCATATAACACTTTTAAATCTTGAAACTAGGTGTCATTTTAATAAGGCAGAAAACTGGCAGAATTGCGCGACCGTTTTGTAAATATTACTATAAAATCACACAACCTCAAAAGATGCTAAATTTTGGTCACAATACAGAGGACACATTCAAGTTCATCCATGAAAATTTTCATATCGAAATCACGCCATTTAGTCAGTCATTTCACATATTGAACTCTCTGGTCAGAACATATAATTTCTGACAGTATTGCGCAGTAAACTTCAAAAATTCACCAAACATTCATCCTTCCTCATGTGACGCTAAACTTTTGGTCACAACACATTAGACACATTCAAGTTCACCCAGTTAAAATTTCACACTGAAATCATATCATTTGGTCAGTCAAAACATTTATGCAACTCTCTGATCGGAACATAAAATTCTAGCAGCACTGCGCAGTTCATTTGAAAAATTCACCGTAAATTCATACGATGTCCAATAAGGCTGAAATTTTCACAAGACTCAGAAGACACTTCAAATTTTCATCTAGTTTAAGAATCACATCGATCGGAGGTCATTTGGTCGGTCAAACAGATTTCGAAACATTCTGGCCGAGAACACACGTTACTGGCAGAATTGCGCAGTCAACTTCAAACATTTTTCAAAAATTCATTTTTAGACAAAAAGGGCTGAAATTTATACGAGACACAGAAAACAACTTGAAGTTTACTCAGTAAAAATTTCATAGAAAAATTCGTTCGTTTGATGGGTCAAATACAGATCATAAATCACTGGTCGTGCATCACAGATTTCTGGTTCAAGTTCGAAAATAAGGTTTTTAAAACTTCCACAACAAAACACCGATTTTTCATGCTCGATAACACATAATCATGCTTACACGTTCCTCATACACATATTTGCACATAAACTCATATTATTCACCAAATATTTCAATCCAACACACATGATTTCAATCAACAGTGCAAAAATCAAACAAGTTCTTACGAAACACACTTTCCCTCCCGTTAAACTTGCGATCTATCAAACCTACACCCTCTACATGCATGTAGGACTCAAGAACATGGTCAAAACGGGTAGGATGATAGAAAGTGAACAATATACCTTCTTGAATCAAAAAACGAACGGTAGAAACAAACGTTGACACGATTCGTCCCTCTCCCTTCACCGCTGCCGCCGCTGCCACGAATCCGCCATCGCGGATCCGCCACCATCGGCTCCTCCCTCTCTCTTCTCTCTCTCGGGTTCTCGATTCGTTCGTAGAAGTAAAAGAAATGAAAGAGGAGGGAGGTCATATTTATAGAAAAATTTCATAAAAGTCAAAAATTCACGTCTTTTCGTTTTGATGTGACGAGTAATTAATGCGGCGTTGAAAAACGTGCCTGATGCGACGTGGTGTTGCCCTTATGTGACTTTGGCAAACTCATCACGAAGTCCATGGCTATATGCTCCCACTTCCATTCGGGAATTTCGAGTGGTTGCAACTTCCCATATGGCCGCTGGTGTAAGGCATTCACTTGTTGGCACGCTAGACATCATTCCACATGTGACGCTACGTCTCCTTTCATCCCATTCCACCAAAAATGTTTCTTCAAATCTCGATACATCTTCGTACTTCCGGGGTGAGCAGTATAAGGCGTGTCGTGCGCTTCACTTAAAATCTCATCTTTTAGCGCCTCATCGCTCGGTACACCCAATCGTCCATCGTACGTCAAAACATTATCCGCCTCCGCACGATAATGATCGAGCTTCTCGGCTCTCACCTTCACACGTAATTCTTCCAACTTCTCATCACGTCGTTGGGCTTCTATGAGCTTGGTTATCAAGTCTGGCTCGATCACTAGCGTCGTTATTCTTTCTCCTACTGTCTCGGGCACTTTTACTATTTCCAATCTCATTCTATCGAATTCGCGAATCAACGCTTCCTCTTGCGTTAGGAAATAAGCTATTTGCGGTTGGTTCTTCCTACTCAAAGCATCGGCTACTGCGTTCGCCTTGCCCGGATGATAGTGAATACCACAGTCATAGTCTTTCACGACTTCTAACCAACGTCATTGTCGCATGTTTAGCTCCTTCTGCTCGAGTACTTGAGACTCTTATGATCCGTATAAATCTCACATCACACTCCATAGAGATGGTGTCTCCAAATTTTCAGTGTGTGCACTACTGCTGCTAGTTCCAAATCATGAGTCGGAAAATTCAGCTCATTCGGTCTCAACTGTCGGGAAGCATATGCTATCACCTTCCCATCTTGCAGTAACACGCATCCAAGTCCTACTTTTGATGTATCAGTAGAGACGGCGAAGTCCTTGTTGGCTGCCGACACCGTTAGAACAAGTGTTGTGGTCAACTTTTATTTCAATCGTTGGAAACTCGCCTCGCATTCCGGCGTCCAAACCTCTTTGATTCCTTTCTTCAACAATTGTGTCATTGGTCTCGCGATTTTAGAGAATCCCTCGATGAAGCATCGGTAGTATCCCGCCAATCCCAAGAAACTGCGGATTTCACTCGGCGTTTTCTGCGATTTCAAATTTTGCACAGTTTAAACCTTTGCGGGGTCTACTTGAATCTCATTTGCCGTCACGATATGACCAAGAAAGTTCACTCGAGTCAACTAAAATTCATATTTACTAAACTTGGCATAAAGCTTCTCCCTTCGTAACGTTTCCAACACAGTTTGCAGATGCCCTCCATGTTCCTCCTCGTTCTTCGAGTATACTAAAACATCGTCGAAGAAGACTAACACGAACTTGTCAAGATACTCGTGGAAAACTCGGTTCATCAAGTCCATGAAGACGACCGGGGCGTTGGTCAGCCTAAATGGCATCACTACGAATTCATAATGGCCATAACGAGTGCGAAAAGCAGTCTTAAGTACATCCTCTCGTCGGACCTTTAGTTGATGATATCCCGACCTCAAGTCCATATTTTTTTTTTAAAAATGCCCGCTCCTCGAAGTTGGTCAAACAAATCATCAATCCTCGGCAGTGGGTACTTATTCTTCAGGTCATCTAGTCGAGCTCACGGTAATCGATGCACATTCTCACCGTTTCATCCTTTTTTCTTTACGAACAACACCGGCGCTCCCCACGGTGTCACACTAGGTCGGATAAAACCCAAGTCTAACAATTCTTACTACTGAATCTTCAACTCTGCCAACTCTTTAGGGGCCATTCGGTATGGCGCCTTCGATACTGGCGCAGGCCCTGGTTCCAAATCAATAGTGAACTCTAATTGTCTGTCAGTTGGCGGTCCAGACAAAGCTTCTGTAAAACACATCGAGAAAAACTAGTACTACTGCCACTTCTTCCACTCTCAATTCCTTCCTTTCCTCTCCGTTCAAGTACACAAGATACGCCGGACGCCCTTTCCTTATCATCATGGTTGCTTGCAATGCGGAGATTATAGAGGTTTGTCGATTAAAAGAAATCCCTTACAAAAAATAGTCGGCTCGTCGCCAGGGGTTTGAAAAGAAATTTGCCTCTAGCTGGTGCATCACTTTTACGCATGTCTGAGTATAGAAACTTATTCCCCCGTGTGCATTCGAAAAGCTCAACCCCTCCCTTTTCTCCAAGTCTAGTATCAAGAACTCGAAAATTGATCATGCAGTCTTACTTGGATATGAACTGAATTCAAAATTGTAGCAACACTGCTGAAGGTGCCTTAATCAGAAAGGTTGTAGAATTAATCAAGAAAACAAGAACAACACTTCTAGTTCGACTCTTTTAGATCTCATCACCAACTTGCAGAAATTGGTTTGAAAAAATAAGGCAGGGTCTAAGTTTCATTGATCTTGATCATGTTCATTCTGGAAATTAAGGTTTCAAATAAACTCATAAAGGTTGAGACTTTACTTCTGATGAGAGCTCGAAAGAATATGAGATAGGCCTTGAAAACAGGATGAAACTGAATCAGGTCTCAAATTACATAGTAGGCTGCCAAATAAGATATTTCAATTGTCAAATCAAATTTGCAAAATCAATGAATGATGGTTCACACATGTCATGACACGAGATGATCAATCGTGGGAGGATTTAGAAGCATAGACAAATGTCATGAGGTAGCACTGATCATGGTTCGACGACATCATGTTATTGAATAATGATGTCACATCAATGGATTCACAGGGTTGCAACCAACGTGAAGTGAACTTTTTTTTTAGGAAGATAGGCTAGATCAACCACGTTAAGGAAAAAGAGACACAATAGCCTTAACTTGGTGTTGCAGAAAGAAAATCATTGAGCATGAACCAATATGTGTAGTGAAATGAGCTAAAAAAATTTCACTTCTGCAAGGAAGAACTTGCCGCATGCATAGTTACGAAATAAAAAGGTGTACAAAAGTTCCAAGAAGAATATTCCATCCTTTGAAGAAACATGTTTGGGAATGGGATCGTACTGAAAGTCATAACTACAAACAACTTTAGAAATGAAGCTCAAAGGCGGAAGTTCATAAAGTCAAAATATTGTCCTTACAAAAGATGAATCAAATAAGACTACTAATCAAGATGTCCAAAGTTACAAAGACAAGCACAAATTTTCAAGAACTGAAAAATGAGTCATGACTTGACATAGGAAAAAGAAATAATGAGCATTACTTGCAAGGTTTGAGTCAAACAAAGTCTTAAATTGAACAGGGCTCCCCGTTAATCGAAAGAACGTAGAAAGAATTTCTTAGGATCCAAGTAAGTATTGCTGATTAAAATCATTCATTATAGCCACGAGGGTCACACTCTCTCGTTCATCTTTCTGAGGCCGAACATGGTAACATCGTTCTACGAAATTGCGGATTCCAAGTTGAGATTCATCGTGTCGTTACAACTAATAACAGTAGTCGAAAGCCATATCTTCATATATTCCTT
Organism: Salvia splendens; assembly: GCF_004379255.2. NCBI lineage: Eukaryota > Viridiplantae > Streptophyta > Magnoliopsida > Lamiales > Lamiaceae > Salvia > Salvia splendens. Next base: position 21,305,498 of record NC_056047.1, on the reverse strand, counting down.
GCACGTGATAATCGTCATTTTCTTAAAACGTTGTAGTTATACTCGCGTTCTCAACATGCTATAACAGTCGTTTTTGCCGCATCGCTACTTTTGACCGAAGATCGGATTTATCTATTAGATCGCAGGTATGATCTCTACATCCGTTGTAGGATCATTTCGCATCTCTTCTTGCCTTGAACATTTTCTCGTTTGGAACATCTCTTCAATTTGCACTTCTTCTTTTCTTAAACTCTTTATCATATGCTACGTCCTTTCGCATTCTCCTTGTTCTCGTCATTCAGGGAAAAACGATTCTGAATTTGTAATCATTCGATAAAGTTCGAGTTCACACCACATATTTCCATTTGTCCTATCACTCGGAAAAGTGATATTGCAGTTGTCAACAACTAAATTCGATATCATTTAATCTAATATACTTCTTAGGCACTCTATGTTCGCATACAAAGTTCATAGCGTCATTCCAAGAAATAGAAAAATTTCATGGTCCACTGGTCTCCATCCTCTATCTCGATACTCTAGTCTCATATCTCGATAATTTGGAAATTTCGCCCCACTTTTCATTCTCGTTCGTTTTCATTGCTCGGGAAAGCAATAGGTGAGTTTTCAAATTAGAACTACGGTCCGCGTGGTCAACTAGGTTTACATCTTCGGCACTCTAAGTTCACGACACATTTCATCATCTCGTAGATAGCAAAATATCACAACAAGTACTATAACACACGACATTTTCACATCTCAAAGCAAAACACTTTCACACTTCTCATTATCATTTAAAACTTTTGAAATAAAATTTTCTTCAGACTCTCACACTTTCATCAAAATTTTCACATCTCACTTTCAACTTTAGAGTAAAAGTTTTGACTCAAAACTCAAAACATACTTGAACATCCACTTTCATCACTCGTATAAAACACTCCATAGAATAACGCTTCATACTTCGCACCTCATAACATATATAACATCACACTTCCATAGCTAAATTTTCCAATCGAAAAGGATTTTTTTTATTTTTTTTTTCAAATTTTTTTTTTCATTTTTTTTAACAACTTTCCACAACATAAACATTTTTTCCTCAATCAAACTCCACTAGACAACGAGTCATTAATATTACAAAACATCAACCACAAAATCCTTTTTCCATTTTTTTTTCTACATATCAAACCATGCAAATCTTTCAAAACTCATAACACATTTATATTCCAAACAAAACACTCATGCACTTCACATATATGTTTGAAACAACATTCTTAGATTACTCATTTATTTTCTAAAAATTTTAACATTCTCAAAACAACTCATCAACTTTCGTCATTCATGTAAAACACTCCATCATCCTATGTTGACATGCTCACGTCGTAGTACTTTAACACATATAAAACATACTTAGTCATCATACTAGTCTTGCTCATGCTCCATATAATCACATCATAACAATATCATGATCAACATACCACACGTGCTTAGATCATCTTGTCAATCATGCGCATACTTCACATAATCATACTATCACAACATCGTGTTCACATATATAACACGTGCTTAAATTATCATCTCAATCATACTCATATTCCACATAATCATATCATCAAAATTCAGCTTCACGTATATCATTCATTCACATGCGTACACTTGCCAAAACATCCTCATCATATCATCATCAATTTCATACATCTATCTCACATTCTTTCAACAACTTAAAACATACCTCACTTTCTTTGGTTGAGCGTGATGCTTTGGATGTTGAGCCTTCATGACACTCCAGTTTAAGGTTTACTATTCTAGACTTAAGGTGAAAGAAGACTCTCGGACCAGAGCGAAAGAACGAAGCTCTGATACCACTCTGTCACGACCGCCCATACTAGGGGTGTTACAAACGAGGCGATCGTGACCCAGGGTCAAACATTTAAGTATAGCATTTAAGGATAACAGTTCATAAGAAATGCTCAATTAGCTTAAAAGAATAGTATTTTAGTTCAAAAATATAGCAGCGGAAATAAGGTTTCAAAGAGAGTCAAGGATGACGCCTATGTATGAAGACACAACGCATCCAAATTCCCTATGCCGACTCAACATCCACCGCAACATCCCGCTCAACCTGCACATAGGGAAAACACATGCAGGGCTGAGTACTTGTTGTACTCAATGGGCTCATGCCGAAAACATTTTCATAAAAACAGTTATGTCATCCATACCAGTGATCTCGAGTTTAATGTAGTTAAGAAATATCACGAGAACACAAAAATATTTCAAAGTCTGGCCAGACAATCAATCTCCCCACTTTCTCATCAATCATTCAATCACATTCTCTTTCCATAGTGCGACGAAAGTGTGGCCACACTATTCGCCCACGAGACCGGCCGACTAGCAAGGACGGCTCACGATCCCACCTGTGTACACTAGCCTGATAGGGTTTGCAGCCCTACTCAGACCCGAATTCGTTTAACATAGCCCTATAGCCTAATGGAGCGCACTCACAAACTAGGCATCGGGCACAATCTCATCATCAAAACAAACATGGCATGACATAACACTTTAAACCACCCTTATTACACCATAATCATACTTTTGAAAGTTGTAAAAGAGTTTAGTAAAAGAAAGCCCACCTCGTTCTCTTAGCAATTCATACCCCAACTTAGCAACTCTCGATCCTCGAGTTCACGAGTACACCACCCTTGTCAATGACAACACAAGTCAGCCTCACACAACATCATCTTACTATGCATGTCCTATCGCTTCTCTCTCGTCGTTTTCCTCAATTTCCCAAACCCAGCATACGTCACATGGGTGTAAAGACACGCGTAACACATTTCAACTGATCACAAGTGATTTCAACATTTAAATACGTTTCTTGGACATACATGCATCATATAACACTTTTAAATCTTGAAACTAGGTGTCATTTTAATAAGGCAGAAAACTGGCAGAATTGCGCGACCGTTTTGTAAATATTACTATAAAATCACACAACCTCAAAAGATGCTAAATTTTGGTCACAATACAGAGGACACATTCAAGTTCATCCATGAAAATTTTCATATCGAAATCACGCCATTTAGTCAGTCATTTCACATATTGAACTCTCTGGTCAGAACATATAATTTCTGACAGTATTGCGCAGTAAACTTCAAAAATTCACCAAACATTCATCCTTCCTCATATGACGCTAAACTTTTGGTCACAACACATTAGACACATTCAAGTTCACCCAGTTAAAATTTCACACTGAATCATATCATTTGGTCAGTCAAAACATTTATGCAACTCTCTGATCGGAACATAAAATTCTAGCAGCACTGCGCAGTTCATTTGAAAAATTCACCGTAAATTCATACGATGTCCAATAAGGCTGAAATTTTCACAAGACTCAGAAGACACTTCAAATTTTCATCTAGTTTAAGAATCACATCGATCGGAGGTCATTTGGTCGGTCAAACAGATTTCGAAACATTCTGGCCGAGAACACACGTTACTGGCAGAATTGCGCAGTCAACTTCAAACATTTTTCAAAAATTCATTTTTAGACAAAAAGGGCTGAAATTTATACGAGACACAGAAAACAACTTGAAGTTTACTCAGTAAAAGTTTCATAGAAAAATTCGTTCGTTTGATGGGTCAAATACAGATCATAAGTCACTGGTCGTGCATCACAGATTTCTGGTTCAAGTTCGAAAATAGGGTTTTTAAAACTTCCACAACACAAACACCGATTTTTCATGCTCGATAACACATAATCATGCTTACACGTTCCTCATACACATATTTGCACATAAACTCATATTATTCACCAAATATTTCAATCCAACACACATGATTTCAATCAACAGCGCAAAAATCAAACAAGTTCTTACGAAACACACTTTCCCTCCCGTTAAACTTGCGATCTATCAAACCTACACCCTCTACATGCATGTAGGACTCAAGAACATGGTCAAAACGGGTAGGATGATAGAAAGTGAACAATATACCTTCTTTGACACAAAACGAATCGGTAGAACAAACGTTGACACGATTCGTCCCTCTCCCTTCACCCCTGCCGCCGCTGCCACGAATCCGCCATCGCGGATCCGCCACCATCGGCTCCTCCCTCTCTCTTCTCTCTCTCGGGTTCTCGATTCGTTCGTAGAAGTAAAAGAAATGAAAGAGGAGGGAGGTCATATTTATAGAAAAAATTTCATAAAAGACAAAAATTCACGTCTTTTCGTTTTGATGTGACGAGTAATTAATGCGGCGTTGAAAAACGTGCCTGATGCGACGTGGTTCTTATCCACTTGGAAAACGTGCCTGATGTGACGCGATTCTTATCCAACTTTTCGTCTCGATTTGTTGTCGAAAGTGTATTTGATATGTGGTTTATTCTTTCGTGTAGGTAACGATTTAACGGGTCGTTACAAATTCGGTATGATATTTTTTGATACCGTTACCATACCGTTATTACGGTGTACCGTACCGTAATAACGGTATGGTAACGGTAACGGTATACCGAAAAAAAACCTATTGTGTCCAAAATATTTAAAATAACAATTCAAGTGTTCAACTATTTAAAAAAGCCCAAAATAATAAAACTTCATCACAATCAAATCTTGTTCATAGCATTCAAATTAATAAAACTTCAACATTCAAATCTAAAACAATTTATGAAGTCATGATCAACAACATTATCTTCATTTCTTGCAACCACGTTGTCTTCATTTCTCAAAATTCCACAAAAAATCGTTGAAGATGACCCTGCATTTGATAACCTTTATTAATTGTCGAGCATAATCACAATACACAAACAACCAAACCAAAAGAAATGTATGGAGTGTAACATCCATATATCAAAACACCTAATTATTGCAACGTAAACTTGCTCCTACAGTTATAACTCAACGGTTAATTCATATTTTCACAGATTTAAAATGCTTTTTAATTGTAAGTCTGATATTTAAATGTCAAGACAATTTATTAAAATGTCAACACAAATATGTGTTGAAATTTTAATGTGATCGTATTGACATTTTTAAGAAAATGTGGCATTTAAACGCACTCTTGTGGCTATGTGGGGTTAATGTGATTGAAAAAGTATAATCCAAAGTAAGAGGATGTCGAATATTCTTTTGTTTATCATTTCACAACTTTTATTTCGCATAATGAAATAAATATGAAGTAATTAAAATGACCCGTGCATCACACGGGAGTGACACTAGTTAGTAATTTAAATTGGACATTTATTTTTCTTTAAGAATTAAGAATGACTGATCAGTATCCTATTTATTCATCATTCAATTTAAGTAGTATATAAAATAAGATAGCATACAATGAATTAAACACTAATTAAACGATTTGATTCATTTTCAGTTGCACATATTTTTAATTGACATTTTATGAAGTGGGACGAAGAATAAAACAAAAATTTTAATTACTTTGTATATTTGGAATATGACATTACACAAAGAATCATATACTAAATGGTGTGAGTTAATACAAATTCTTTCAAATGTGCTCTGTTGAAACATATTCCCGATATCCTATTTCCAATCTTCTTTCAGTGTTATGTGCTATTGTGTTTATTATATTTAATAGGATGAGTTGATAAAAAAATAATTCAGGTTAATTTTGAATTTGTTTGAATAAATTATCATTTGAATGTTTAATTTTATTGTATTAATTGATGCATTAAAATTTTTTTAATATAATATATATATAAATGTAATATATATATTACAACATATTTAATATTAATATATATTTAATAATCTATCGGTATACCACGGTATACCGAATCTTCGGTATATACCGAATATTCGGTATACCGCGGTATAGAAAAATTGATACCGTTACCGTACCGAAACACTGCGGTACGGTATCATACCGTACCGGAAACTGCGGTATACCGAAAAATCGGTATTTTCGGTATTTTTTCGGTACGGTAAGTCCGGTATTACGGTATTTGGGTATAATTTCCCACCCCTACTTTGGTTCATTCCAAAGTCATTGAGTTATGTATTTCCTTGGGTTCTTTGGTTCATTCCATCTTCTAACAGCACTTAAATCCTCTAAAACCCGATTAGGTGAAAAAGGAAAGACTAGACACCAACCTTTAATCCACAAAGCATTCCACTAACATTTTATTGTAAAATTAATATTATATAAAAGTAGATTCACATTCCACTGACTTTTTTCACCCACTTTTTCTATATTTTTTAAAATCTGTATTAAGTCAAACGATATCAGTTAATGGAGAACGAAGGGAGTAAGACTTACTAACATTAGACAAAAAAATTTGGACAAGGATCCCGTGCTGACTGTGCTTTGAAACACAACCCACACATAATCATACGCAGGTATGTTTTTCTTTCATCTGATCTCCTTTTCCTTTCATTTTATTTTATTGTGTAATATTCAATTTTTTAAGTATACAAATGAAATATGGTTTTCATGCTTCAAACAAGGCCATTACTTTCTCCAAATTTTCTCACCATGAAACAATTTTTTGTACCTAAACCACACAATAAACTTTAATAAACTCATGATAAGGTGATAGTCGAATCCATGTAACAAATATTTGATGTATATATACTGTTATCAAAACAAACAAACCGTCAACAACGTATATTTAAATTGACCTTTTTGCAATGCGAGCAATTGAAACTTTGAATTATTGGTAGCAAGGTGCTGCATCAGTTATCACCACAATTTCAAATGGTTTATGTCTGAATAAATAATACTCGTACAAAATCCGAAAAATTACAAAAACACTTTATTCAAATTTGACTCTGGTTTTGCTTTAAAAGTCCTTATCGCCAAACAAAATTATTGTATTAGCTTCAACAATATAAAAAAGTAATGATAATGAAAGAAAAAGGCTATTTAGTTGGGAAAAATATGAGATGTTAGTGATGGCTGATAGAGCACATTTATCTGCCTCATCATCACAAAAGTCAAAAATTAAACATGGCTTAAATGTGCCTCATCTAATCCAACTTAATTTTATTTTTTAATAAAATATTATTACTCTAGTCACATACACAATCTACATTCTAATATAATTTCGACTCCCATCCATAGGCCAAACAAATCCTAATAAAATACTAGTAGTACTCCTTTTTTTCTTTCTAATATAATAAAAACACAAACTATTTTATATTTATAATAATAATAATAATAATAATAATAACAATATCTATATTTTTTTCCATTTTAAGAAAACGAAATTAAGTAATCAATCAAAAAGTGTAGTCGTGCTAGAGACATAAACAGTCAGGGATAATTATGAGATCCTTCCGAACGGGCTAAAAGAATGCCTAGAATTATTAGTTTTTTTCTTTCATTTGCCTAATTGAAAAATAAAACAGCAAGTACAAAAATGAGTAATAACCCCCAGTAGAGACTGGTACGATTCAATTCAACCATTGGCGGACACACATGTCATTAAGGAGGGGCTTTAAGCCCTTCCCTAATTAAATTTTTACTATTTTAGTTGTATTATATTATAACTTCGTTAGTATTTTGTGTAAAATGATGTGCAAAAGCCCCTATCAAAACAACAAATTTATCATCTCATCCAAAATTTAGAATATATAGCCCCCGCTGTAACAATTTTCTACGTCTGCCCCTGAACACTATTCATTCGGGTTTGATTGTGTCATAGCTCTATAATTCGGGATTAGGTTTATCGTTGGATGAACTGCATTGCTGATATTGACCCCAAAAAAAAGACGGTAGGTACAGCCAGGCCATGAACAGCCAACCATTAAAAATAGGATAGGTTCGGTCTATAGTCATTTGATTAGGGTCTTCCATAAAACCCAAAATTGACCTGAGGCCATTAACCGCGTAGATCACACATCTACATATGGTGACTTTTAGATAAATGTTTTTTACTATTTTGTTTATAATATTGGGGTGACCTTATGAGAGGGACACAACTATATGTAGACTTCTAGTGGAGCTTCTATTATTGGATCCGAAGTCAACACTAAACAATATCAAATAATGCAGTTTCATTTAATGGTTCTCATACTTTATGTTGCCATTTTTAGTGTTGGCATTTGACCTTCCATGCACCAATATGATACCAATCCAAGCCTCGTGATTTCATAGTCAGCTCTCTCTCACACACACAATCTAGAGATAAACTAATCTATACAATCTTGAAAGTGAAAGCTAACTAAATTATAAAATACCTAGGCACCTTCTATCAGTTTTATCAGTCTAGTTATGCCTATGAAAAAGGGTCAATAATCCATATCTAAATATGATTAGTATAGCAATTAATCCAAATAAATAAACTTACACTTAGTTACAAGTTGAGGTTAAAGCTTTGCCTCCTCTAAGGTTAGGAGTTCGAACCTTCTCCAAGGCCTCGTCACGTTTTGCAAATCAAGAGTCGACTACAGTTGAAAGATCTAGTTCTGCAGCTGAGAACAGGGAATCGCTTCCAGTGAGATGAATCAACTGGAGAAGGATTCAGATTTTATGACTGAACCATTTTCATAGAACTTATAGGACATGAAAACAAGATGGGGATTCACAAGTTATAATTGATTGTACGAGTATTCCAGATAAAATTAACTGAATAACGATAGAAACAGCAATGAAGATATTTTAGTATGCTTACATATATGAAGTACAACAAAAATCCTATCTAAGGTGCAAGAAGAAAATGTTGATTTAGGTAATAAATGATAGGCGCAAGATTTAGAAGAAAAAAAAAAACTCATCTCACAGAAATTTCGAGCCTCCATAGACTTAATGCTTTTCTGGCAGCTTAGCATTATTCGACTCCATCTCCGCTTTGCATTTGCCTTTTAGATTGTTCAGTGGCAATAGACTAGCTTCCTGCAACAGGCAATGGATAATTAGTCGATACATGCTTTCACAGTTTCGATAAGTAATGAAATCTAAAACAGCCATAATGCTACATACATACAACAGCCACAGGCAGAAAAGAACCTAAAACAAAGTCAATAAGTAAGGTTTCAAGAGTTATAAGATGTCACTTTAGTATTTCCACTTTGTTTTTCCATAATTAAGTTATAATTTTTAAACAATGAATAATGCTAATGTAATATGGAGTACAAAAACACCAATATTTTGGATTCAAAACATCAAATAACACTGGGATAATCATTTAATTTCTAACTATCACCTATGTCAAGCGTCCTCACACTTTCAGAAAATGCAGCAGGCCTTGTAACGTATGCTTATAACTCGCTGAAAAGGCTAAGGGAAAAATATGAAGGGGCTTACAAGCTGATTAGTTTCTGCGGCCCATATGTCCGACATATGCTGAAAGAGAGATCTCCACTGATTCATCAGATGAGATTCCAACTTAGAGCTATCACCACCTTGTTTCTCATTGACCTTCATCCTGCTACTTCTTTCAGCCAATATGCTAGCATCTTTCTGACTCTTTTTCAATGCTACGAAAGTTCGAAACAGATGAAATTTCCAAAAAAATGAAGTAGATTGCAAAAAATTGACTGGCTGTTGTTTTCACTAATAAGATGACATTTTACTGACACTATGTTATGACTAACCTGATAATCGAGCCTTAATGTCCTTCTGATGGAGGTCCAACCATAAATATTGGGCTGGTTATCGAAACAAAGTGCCCAGACTTAGATAGCAATTTATTAAAACTAAAAGATGAATACACTAAGCAAAGTCACAATTCTAAAAGAACGTCGCAAAATTATTAAAAATCAACTGCATACACAACCATAAAGCAAAAATAACTGGTGCCGAACCTTTTGAGCAAAAAGAGCAAGAACAAGCATTGATAGCTTTACTCCCTCCGGTCATAAGGGCACATTCATCCTCCTCCAATTTCTTGCCTTTATCTATTCCAAACACTCTCGATTCCTTTGACTGAGGCAGGGCCGTGAAATCAACAGATCCTGACTGATTGAGGACAAAATTATCAGCATTATGATCATCCAAATGATTATGTTCACCCTGAGCCCCATCCGGACTTATGTTCTCTTCTCCGTCATGAAGAAAATCGCCACCAGTTTCACTCACTGTCCGCGAAGTGTCAGCATGAGAACTCTCACCAAGTTCATCAGCAGTTCCAGAAATCTTGTTTTCCTTCAACGAGTCTAAAGGGCTGCAACCATCCACTTCACTGGCCATGGAATTCAAACCCCCCTCAACTTCAAGATTTTCCAAATCAGGATCCAAGCAATTTAACCCAGCTACTTCGTCACAACCGTTACTCGACCCATCATCATCAATAATATCCAACTCATTAATACTAACATTAACAACATTTTCTCCCCTGAGATCCGAAATCTTGCCTTTCTCACTACCATCATTAAATTTGAAGCAGCCAATTACATCATTTCCCCCCTTCAAATTAGCCTCTCTGTTTTCAACCGGTATTTTGGAGAGACCAGAACACGGCCGGGGCGAAACACAAATCCTCTTAACTGTGCCTTTATCACTGAAATCGAAACCTCTTCCTTTCTCCTTCTCTCTCGCTGAAAACCCCCTTTTACCAATCCGATTCGTGACGTCACCTAGAGCAGGCCTCGACCTACTCTGCCCAGGAGATCCACTCCCTTCAGCCATAATCAAACTTTCACAACCTAATTCCAAAATTTTCCGAACCTCAACGAATTCTCAGCATCCTAATTCACAAACCTAGAAAAACGAATATCCTAATCAATTAATAACAATAATTTCGCACACATCAGTAGATTTAGGGCAACCAGAATGCGAGCAGAAAGAGAGACAAAATTACCTAGAATAACTGTGAAAAACGCAATTAGAGCTAAGAACAACGCGTCGGTGATAATTACTGACCTTGGAGAAGAGTTATAGGGCGATTAAGCTGCAGTAGGTTTCCCGAATTGGAGAAAAAGAGGAGCAGTGGGAAATTGTGAAGAGTAAAGAAGGATAGAGAGAGGAGGAGGGAACCCGCCTTACTCTTTTGAAATGCGAAATTTGGGCGCGATTTTTGAGGGATTTGGCAAACCTACACAAGTTTTGTTTTTGTTTTGTTTTTCCTATTTCTTGTTAGGGCAAACCGCACACCACATACGGGTGCCGCCCGGATCGCTCGGAGGGGTGCAGTCTGCCGAAGAGGTCCGGAGCAGGGTTGGAGACTTGACAAGGGGAAGGGTTAGGGATTCTGAGTTGTCCGTGCTCAATGTTAGTCCACAAGTCGTTTTTTAATACTTGAAATTTAACTTTTTTATTTTCGTTACTAATTCACACTTTTCTTTTCTTTTTTCTATCTCATAAGAGATGTTACACTTACTTCTTTTTTTTTAATTCCTTGCACATTATTATATTATTATAGTATAAACATCTCATAAAATTTCTTTTTGTCATCCAAGTATGTAATCTACATTAAGACATAGGACAATCACCATTCACATAATCATACAGAAAAAATTCTCTACAAAAATTTCAGTGGATCCCCACGGCAACCTCATGATCAATGATGCTATTATTAATATGGAGTAATAATTATAGTCAAACCAAAAGTGAAAAGGTAGATTTAATATTTTAACTTTAGGCCTAGTAATTTGAATAACTTTTAGTGAAACAATTTTTGTTATATATAGTGTTATTTAATTTTTGCAAAGTGGATTCTTATTAAAAAACTGAAACAATAAAATTTAATTTGTTGGAATAGATGTATAAGTAGAGATATGGGGAGAGGAGTAAGGAGAAAGAGAAAAGCTGAAAGTGAAGAGGAGTCTCTCATTACAATTTTGGAATGGGGAAAATCAGTGTTTGAAAATCGGACCAGATCGGTGCTCAGTCCGGTAGATTGACGAATCAACCGAGCAGTTCAACCGGGAAAAGCCAACCAATTGAACCTGTTTTCAATAATTACACCTAAATTTGAGGCCAATGGGATTCGAACGACAAACCTCTTGTGTATAAGTCCAACTCCATTACCACTCCACTACAATTGTTGTGATATAACATTAACTTTAGTTATTCTTATAATCAATTAATACATTTCATTCATTCTATGATTAATTATAATTTTTATAAATTGATTAATTAAATAAAATATGTTAATTATATATTTGTTATTTAATAAACTTTAATAGTAATTTATTACACTAAATTTAAATATTGTCATATATATACATATATATATTTAATTAAATATAAGTTTAAATATATTAGGTGCATATTTACATTTATATTTCACTAAAATTTAATTATACTTATCCACAATTAAGTTTAATAATATTTTATTATTCACTAAATTATATATATATATATATATATATATATATATATATATGAATTTGATCAAAACTACATTTTATTATATAATAAATTTGATGTATTTATATAATATATATTTAATTATATTTGCTACAGTAAAATGGTCCAACCAGCGGTTAGACCTGTCTGACCAGTTGAACCATGAATCAGTAGCTTCACCGGTTCGCTTGCCGGTCCGATTTTCAAAACGTCGGAGAAAATGATCTTATAAGGAGGTACATATACTTGGTCTATTTAACTGCTTTTGGGCTCCTTTTATTTATATGGGTGTGGGCAGCTGGAAATAATTATCTAGAGCCCAATACGAATTTATTCATTTGGGCTGAAGGAATAGAAGGACAGTTAGCATAATTTCAAAAGTTTAATCCCTGAGCTGAATTTATATTCTGTCTCTTTGAACCCAAATCTTTTTTATCTTAAAGACTAGGTGTAGTATTACTAAATAATTTTATGTAATTATTGTTCCAACAAATTATTATACTTCTTCCGTCCCCTAAAAATAAAAACTCTTTTGTTTTTGAACTGTCCTCTAAAAATAAAAACTTATGTGAGAACCACTCTCGTTTGACGCACGTTTAGCGTTTAGAATTAAATTAAAAGTGAACTACAAAAATGGTCATGGACTGGGTTTAACTCGCTCATAGTCCCTGAACTTTAAAAATATCGTCAGACAACCCTGGACTAAGGGTTTATCTCAAAATTGGTCCTTTTGCCTTTTTTTCCACCCGAAAATTCCCTTTTGGAGTGCGGGACAATTTGGTCTTTTTACACTTTCAACTTTTTAAATCTGATATTATTTCAGTGATGTACTAAATCTGATATTATTTCAAAATTACAATTTTTTTTCTCTTTTTCATCCACCACTTTGTTTCTTTATTTTAATAATAGATTTAATTTATCAAAATTAAATTTTATATTTAGATTTTTAAATATCGATAAAAAAATTTTAATTCTTAAATTATTTTATCACAAGCAATTATAACAACCGAACGAAGGCTAAGTAGAATAGCTCTTATATTTCCATCATGATAAATATTATTTTTCTGTCAAACAGCTGAATATTATATTAAATAACAAAAATTAATAGTGTTAATCAATATTTATAGTGTCCATGAATTAATAGTTTTAATTAATTTTTTTTATATTTAAAATTTTTAAATTTTAAATTTAATTTTATAAAATTAAATCTAATATTGAAATAAAGAAACAAAATGAAGGGTGACAAAGGAAAGAATAATGATAATTTTTAAATAATATCAGATTTAGTACATCACTGAAATAATATCAGATTTAAATAGGTAAAAGTGTAAAAAGACCAAATTGCCTAGCACTCCAAAAGGGCATTTTCGGGTGGAAAAAAGACAAAAGGACCAATTTTGAGATAAACCCTTAGTCCAGGGTTGTCTGGCGATATTTTTAAAGTCCAGGGACTATGGGCGAGATAAACCCAGTCCAGGGACCATTTTTGTAGTTCACTCTTAAATTAAACATATAAATTGAAACAAATAACGCTAAACGTACATCAAACGAGAGTGATGCTCATATGAGGAGCTCACATAAGTTATGTAGCATATTATTCATCATTATATATATATATATAGGGTTTTGATCCATGCAAAACCATTCTTAATACAAAAATGCAGAACCAAGCATACAAAAGTCATTTTTAGGTTATTGTAAGCTTATTTTTACGTCATTTTAGTAAGGATGACATGAAATGATCTTAACATGACCTCAAACCCAAAGTTTATAATATGACCTAAAACTGCTTTACAATGACCCTCCGTGTTTTTGTTTAATTATTGACCATTGGATTGTCAAATCTCATGGTCAGGATTTGGTCTGGATTTTGTATTAAGATCAAGTTTTGTATTAATCATTTTCCTATATATATATATATATATATATGGGTGCACTATGGTCAATAAGTGAAATTCTGTCAAAAATCAAAGCAAATCACAGCCCTTGGATCCTTAGATTGGATGGTTGTGATAAGTTACATTATTAGACTAAAACGTTACATTATTAACCAAGCTACATTATTAGACTATAATGGTACATTATTTTTATAAAACGGTACATTATTAGCCAAGCTACATTATTAGACTAATAATCTACATTATTAGATGACACGTGGCATTAATCTAACCGTTAGATCACAAGATCCAATGGACTACAACTGTTTAGATTTTGAACACTATATAGCTTATGAATATGAATACATCCCTATATATATATATATATATATTTATGTATGTATATATAGAGTAGTGATCTAGGGAAAGTGCCCATTAAATACATAACTAGAGAACAAATCACAGCCACAAGATCAAGAAAATCAAGGGCTAGTATTAATACATGTGATTTTTGAATTTAAGGAGAAATTAGTTCCCTCAATCACAAATTTACTCCACAATAACAAGGCGGGGGTATAAAGGTCATTGCATCCAAAATTACGTTCTTCAACTTTGCTTTGAGTTTTGAATGATATCACAGTCATTTTAACCTGGACCAAGAGATTCCCATGCTTTCTAAATCTGAGCGGTGGCATCTGCGTAACGCGAAACTCTTCCAATTGTGGAAATTTTCTTATTGCCAGAATCAAATCACGATTACTTTCACGTTTATACTCTCCAAGTAGAAGAATTCAAAGCTGACTTGATCTGTCAAATAAATAAACAGGCTTCACTCAATAAAAAATAATTTAGAAGGGAGCGGAGCTGCTTTTTCCTAATCACTCCATTTTCTGCTTAATTGAATCGCTAGCCAATTTAATTCCGATTTTGATGATGATGCAGGTTAAGATTGTGGTGCGTGTGTCGATGAGCGACAAGAAATCTCGCTCCAAAGCCCTAAAAATCTGCGTGGGGATATGGGGAGTAGAATCGGCGGCGTTGTCGGGGGCGGAGAAGGATCAGGTGGTGGTGGTGGGAGAGAGCATCGACGCGGTTGAGCTCACGCGGCAGCTGAGGAAGGGCGTGGCCCACGCGGAGCTCGTGAGCGTCGGTGAGGATAAGAAAGAAGATACTAATAAGCCCGCCGCCGCGGTGGTGACGCCGGCGAATGCGACGCCTGTTGTCTGGTCGTACCTGCCGCACTACGTCGGGTACAACAGCTACCCGATTTACGAGAGCTCGTCAAGCGACTCCTGCACGATTATGTGAATTGAGGGATATTAGTGATGTATTTTGTTATAGTGATGGATTTTGTTAACAACAGTGAAGTAAAATCATTCTAATAGTGATGTGTTTTGTTAACAACAGTGAAGTAAAATCATTCTAATAGTGATGTGTTTTGTTAACAACAGTGAAGTAAAATCATTCTAATAGTGATGTGTTTTGTTAACAACAGTGAAGTAAAATCATTCTAATAGTGATGTGTTTTGTTAACAAAAGTGAAGTAAAATCATGCTAATAGTGATGTAATTTGCTAACAACAATGAAGTACAACATGCTAATAGTGATGTGTTTTGTTAACAATAGTGAAGTAAAATCATGCTAATAGTGATATATTTTGTTAACAACAGTGAAGTAAAATCATTCTAATAATGATGCGTTTTGTTAACAACAGTGAAGTAAAATCATTCTAATAGTGATGTGTTTTGTTAACAACAGTGAAGTAAAATCATGCTAATAGTGATGTGTTTTGTTAACAACAGTGAAGTAAAATCATGCTAATAGTGATGTGTTTTTTAACAACAGTGAAGTAAAATCGTTCTAATAGTGGTGTGTTTTGTTAACAGCAGTGAAGTAAAATCGTTCTAATAGTGGTGTTTTGTTAAAAACAGTGAAGTAAAATCATGCTAATAGTGATGTGTTTTGTTAACAACAGTGAAGTAAAATCATTCTAATAGTGATGTGTTTTGTTAACAACAGTGAAGTAATAATAGAATGTCTAGAGTTGATATGAAATTCGTATACTCCCTTAGTTGTAGCATGAATATGCCTGCACTTGGATTCTATACAACCCAACATTTCAGAAATGTAAATTTACAAACTCCAAAAACTTTATTGCCCTACAAAGATTCAAGATTATAAATACATTGTAAGAGTGAAAACAGGGATCATATTACATATTCAAGCAAAGAAAATATTACTGTAGTGATTTGTTAGAATACAACCTGGCCCATAATTAAATGAAATGACGACTGTAGGAACCGCCACGGCTTGTACAGAAAAATAAATCATTTGCGAGACACGTGTGTGTCACCTGTGAAAAATGAACCACTTGTTCGCTAGATCACTGATGCGGCGCGCGGTTGTCGGCGCTAATTGCCGCTGTTATGTGGCGCCTGTGCCGGGGAGGCCTGCGCCCGCTGCACAGGTTGAAGGTTTGAGCGCGGTGTTGGTAGGGTGGAGGCGGATGACGAGGTCGGCGGCAGAGCCTACATCGTCGCCGCCTTCATCGGTGAAGAACAGCGAGTCGCTAGAGGAGGAGGCCGAGAAAAGTGGCGTTGTGGTTTCGAGCTATTGGTTTTTAATTTCATAATATAATTTCTAAAAATACCCTTGGCCTATTTTACATTTATTTGTATGGCTGAGATTTGTTCTCTAGTTATACACTTAAAATTAGTTATATCTTGATCACTAACCTATATATATATATATATATATATATATATATATTTATTTATTTATATATATATATATATTTATATATAGGGATGTATTCATTTCCTTTTCCCATATTTGTATGGCTAAGATTTGTTCCATTTATTTGTATGGCTGAGATTTGTTCTCTAGTTATACACTTAAAATTAGTTATATCTTGATCATTAACATATATATATATATATATATATATATATATATATAGGGATGCATTCATTTCATTTTCCCATATTTTCTCCTATTTCCTTCTTCATCTCAGCCGTTGATTTCCTACATCCTATGTCCTAAATTAGTGGTTTTAATCATTAAATTTAATTATATTAAAAACTGAAAGGGTAAATTTGGTAAACAATATTTTTGTTGGTTATGGCAACTTCCTTAATTTACTCCGTTGAAGATTTCTCTCACTCTGCGCTCTTCTTCAAAGTCTCTCCCCTAAAATTCCGTTGAACAACTCTCTCTGCAAAAATTAAAGATCTCGCTGCCCGATTCTTTTAACAATTACTTTCTTTATAATTTATTCACCTATTTCAAACAATACTGACGAATTTGCTCAAAGGTTGACTTGAGGAAAATTATTGGGTTGTGGAATTCAAAATCAAAGCTCATAAACTCAAAATTTGAACAGAGAAAAATGGGTATAAAGTCTGGTAGAGGTCACGCCGAGGAAATCATCGTGGATCGTCTGATTGTCGTCGACCGATAAAACGATGTCGTTTGATTTTTTGCCGGCGGAGAGGTTGGTGAAATCGGAGTCCTCGAGCGACGGGAGGGAGGTGAGGTAGATCGAAACGCGGCGGTAGAAGAGGTTGCGCTGGTGAGTTTAATGGTTCAACTCGGAGACTTTGAAGTGCTGGTGAACGTGAACTCGGTCGTCGATCCACATAATATACATATTGTATAGTATAATGCGTAGTTTAGTTTCTGTAATACATTATTTGTGATATGTAATGAACATTTATACTAACGCGTTTAATTTAAGTTGTGAACTGTTTCGATGTTTGGCACACGTTTCTTGTTTTCCCTAAGGGTTTAACAAGCCTAGGGGCTAGGGTGTAGTATGTTCTAAGTCTAAAAAACGTTGTCCAAATACAGGAGCTGCAGTAATTCATCTGGGGTTGCACATAATGTATATTTGTATAGTATAATGCGTAGTTTAGATTCTATAATGCATTATTTGTGGTATGTAATGAACATTTATCCTGACCCGTTTAATTTAAGTTGTGCCATGTGTCATTGTTTGGCGAACGTTTCTTATTTTCCCTAAGGGTTTGACAAGCCTAGGGGCTAGGGTGTAGTATGTTCTAAGTCTAAAAAATGTTGTCCGAATACACGAGTTGGAGTAATTCGTCTGGGGTTGCACATGCATAACACGTAGGTATATTTTAAAACAGATATACATAATGTACATATTGTGTAGTATAATACATAGTTTAGTTTCTGTAATGCAGTATTTGTGTTATGTAATGAACATTTATCCTTACCGGTTTAATTTAGGTTGTGTCGTGTTTCGATGTTTTACGCACGTTTCTTGTTTTCCCTAAGGGTTTAACAAGCATAGGGGCTAGGGTGTAGTATGTTCTAAGTCTAAAAAACGTTCTCCAAATACACGAGTTGCAGTAATTTGTCTGGGGTTGCACATAATGTATATTTTGTATAGTATGATGCGTAGTTTAGATTCTATAATGCATTATTTGTGGTATGTAATGAACATTTATCCTGACCCGTTTAATTTAAGTTGTGCCATGTGTCATTGTTTGGCGAACGTTTCTTATTTTCCCTAAGGGTTTGACAAGCCTAGGGGCTAGGGTGTAGTATGTTCTAAGTCTAAAAAATGTTGTCCGAATACACGAGTTGGAGTAATTCGTCTGGGGTTGCACATGCATAACACGTAGGTATATTTTAAAACAGATATACATAATGTACATATTGTGTAGTATAATACATAGTTTAGTTTCTGTAATGCAGTATTTGTGTTATGTAATGAACATTTATCCTTACCGGTTTAATTTAGGTTGTGTCGTGTTTCGATGTTTTACGCACGTTTCTTGTTTTCCCTAAGGGTTTAACAAGCATAGGGGCTAGGGTGTAGTATGTTCTAAGTCTAAAAAACGTTGTCCAAATACACGAGTTGCAGTAATTTGTCTGGGGTTGCACATAATGTATATTTTGTATAGTATGATGCGTAGTTTAGATTCTATAATGTATTATTTGTGATATGTAATGAACATTTATCCTGACCCGTTTAATTTAAGTTGTGCTGTGTGTCGTTGTTTGGCGAACGTTTCTTGTTTTCCCTAAGGGATTGACAAGCCTAGGGGCTAGGGTCTAGTATGTTCTAAGTCTAAAAAACGTTGTCCAAATACACGAGCTGGAGTAATTCGTCTGGGGTTGCACATGCATAACGCGTAGGTATATTTTAAAATAGATATACATAATGTACATATTGTGTAGTATAATGCGTAGTTTAGTTTCTGTAATGCATTATTTGTGGTATGTAATGAACATTTATCCTTACCCGTTTAATTTAGGTTGTGTCGTGTTTCGATGTTTTACGCACGTTTCTTGTTTTCCCTAAGGGTTTAACAAGCCTAGGGGCTAGGGTGTAGTATGTTCTAAGTCTAAAAAACGTTGTCCAAATACACGAGCTGCAGTAATTCGTCTGGGGTTGCACATGCATAGCGCGTAGGCATTTTTTAAAACAGATATACATAATGTACATATTATGTAGTGTAATGTGTAGTTTAGATTCTATAATGCATTATTTGTGATATGTAATGAACATTTATCCTACCCCGTTTCATTTAAGGTGTGCCGTGTTTCGATGTTTGGCGCACGTTTCTTATTTTCCCTAAGGGTTTAACAAGCTCATGGGCTACGGTGTCCAAATACACGAGCTGCAGTAATTCATCTCGGGTTGCACATGCATAGCGCGTAGATATTTTTTAAAACAAACATACATAATGTACATTTTAGTATAGTATAATGCGCAGTTTAGTTTCTGTAATGCATTATTTGTGATATGTACTGAACATTTATACTGACGCGTTTAATTTAAGTTGTGTCGTGTTTCGATGTTTGGCGCACGTTTCTTGTTTTCCCTAAGGGTTTAACAAGCCTAGGGGCTAGGGTCTAGTATGTACAACATCAACCACGTGATGCATAAAACAAGATAAATAATGTATTCAAATAGCCAAATAATGTACAGAATCACTCAAGTAATGAACATACAAATATTGCATTCATTCTTAGACTCATGTACAACAACAATCTAATGATGCATAAAACATGATAAAAAAATGCATAGAATAGGTAAATAATGTACAAATATTGCATTCACTCTTAGACTCATGTACAATTTCCTTTTGCCGTGGCATTAAACTCTTTATACCATTCAGAAACTAGGTAGGGGTTCGTCGACAATACAGATGATCGACGTTCCTACCCCTTGGTTTCCTATCCTCCGTCTCTTCCGGAGCTGTACTAGTCCCGGCCTCTGATACTCGTTCCCGGAATTTCTGGGCAATTCCTACTGGCAGTATATCATCGACCGCCTCGTCGATGTCCAATCTTAGCTGCTTTGATGTTGTACAACATACAAAATAATAACTTACAATTAGTTACATAATGTACAAACTGAATTAAATAATGTGGACAGCTATACTGCATTCACTTATACACTCTTGTACAGAAGCATCAAAATAATGCCTAAAAACTGATACATAATGCATTTTAATAAACAAATAATGTTCAGAATAAATCAACAAATGCACCATGAGTATTGCAATCACCCATTGTCCCATGTCCAACAACAGTCACATAAAACATAAACCATGATAAATAATGCACTAAAATAACTATGTAATGAACATGATGCATAAGACAAAGCAAATAATGCAGAGACCATTTAATAATTAGCAATTTAATCAACAAATGGACACTTAAATTCGAAGCTGAATCTATTAACACATAGACACTCTACCTCTGTTGTGCTTAATATACTCCTAATATTGACCTAAACCTGCTTCAAAATGTAATTACAGATACAAGTTACCTTTGATATTGCACAATATACTTCATATAATGCAAATATAATGGTATATAATGCATTGTCTAAACCAAAAAATGCACATGTATTACACACTATGTTTATTAAACCATATAAAGAATACCACTCAAAATGCACAATATACTCCAACAAATGAACAATTACAGATTCATACTGCACTGCCCACACCAAATAATAAACATAGTTAATAATGCATTTGTTTCTTAACCACCACATACAATACCCAGATGAATGCATAATATACTTAACATAATGCAAATATCATGGTACATAATGCACAATCTAAACTAAATAATGCACATATGTAATCTTCCCTAACTATCACCTAAAACACAAAATACCCTACGTAATACATAATTTACTGCACATAATGAGAACTTATATATATATATATACATAATGCACTACTCAACGAAAATAATACATATATGTTCTATTGAATGAGTTTCATAAACAATACACACAATACCCCTAAAACTGCATGCTAAACTGCAGATTTTGACAATAAACATATGCTTAATGCACTACATAAACACAATAATGCACTACATAAACAAAATAATGCACACACAAATCTTTCAAGAACGACTTTTCCGCACAACAAAAACAGAACCAGGTACATTAATCAGATTTTTAAACCAATAATTCATTGAAGTTCATCAACACTAGTTCAAACGTTTACAATTTCATTTTTTGCGGAAAAAATTGACCAAAAATATTAAATAATGGACAGAACCCTAATTTAAATGCCCCAAAAAATTGCGCATTATTGCATAAACGAACTCAATCCACGCTAAAACTGTGAATCGATGACTATGCGGTCTCGAAAATGACCAAAATCGACGCTTACAAGTTTTTATTATCCAAAACCGGAACTTTAGAAACCCACCTTGTTGCAATTAGAAACTCAATCGGAAAGTGCGAAACTAAAAATCGATACTTTAGACCTGTGAATCAGCGACAGACGTTGATTTTTGCTGCGATAATCGACTGTGTAGTTGATTTGTCTTTGACTTGAGAGGCGGCTAGGGTTTCTGCGGTTTTGAAATGGTGGGGAATAGTGTTTATCGTGGGTTGATGGGATGGAATGAGAGAGAGAGCGAGCAGATGGAAGGTATATGAAAATCCAGCTTAATTATAGGACCTTCCGTTTTGAAACACGTTACAGCCATCGTGTTTTTACTCTTATACCCTCATAATGCATAGAATAGTACAAATAATGCAACACGGGATCAGCTCTCCCCTTTTAATCTAGTCCATCAATTCCATCAATCTAATGGATGATATTAAGAAGGAAATAGACACTTAGGGGGCAAAAGGAGATTAATGCTCTCCTATATATATATATATATATATATATATATATATCACGGGATCAGCTCTCCCCTTTTAATCTAGTCCATCAATTCCATCAATCTAATGGATGATATTAAGAAGGAAATAGACACTTAGGGGGCAAAAGGAGATTAATGCTCTCATATATATATATATATATATATATATATATATATATATATATATATATATATATATATATATATATATATAGGGATATGTTAAAATGACAACATCATATAGAGTGACAACGTACCACCAAATTGAACCGTTAGATTTGGGATCAGATTTATCCTTAGACTGTTACGTGGCAGTCTCAATTTTATTAAAATAAATAAAAAATGAAAAGGCTATATTTGTAAATCCAATTCCATCGGTTTCTCTCCAAGCGTAAATCACGTTATTTTTCTCCTTCTCTCGTTCTTCAGTTTTAGCAATTAATCTATCAACTCTTCATCCAAAATCGCCTATGTTATTTTCAATGTGTTATTTTCAATCTCTATAATTTGTTCAATCGTCTGCGATATTTTCAATCAATTTTTTCAATTTTGGGAGATATTGAATCTCTGCGATTCTTCCTGCAATCTTCAATAATCATTCAATCCATGAAGAATAATGTTCCCACTGAACCCCAATCATCTGCAATCATATATTTACAGTTTGCTGATTTTAATATGTGATTCAATTTCATCAATTCAATAATGTAATCGTGTTATTGTGTATTTAAAGTTTGCTGATATGTAAATTCAATTTGAATTTGATATGTGAATTCATTTTCATGAATTTGTTATGTGAACTCCCGAATTTGTACCTCCCCATATGATTTTGATTTTGAACTCCCGAATTTGTATCTTACCTTGTTGTTTTGAACTGTTCTATATCAGATTGCTTGGTTGAATATGTTATATTGCTTGCTCCTATTTACTAAATTGCATGTCGGTATCTCTGATGATTTAATGACCAATTGAAGAAATTCTCGTATTTCATGAGCTTGCAAATGAAATTTATGTATTTGTAATTAAATTTCGTGGAGTTTTTTAAAGACTAATTGTAATTTATCGATTGATTTTTTAATTTCACCATACAGTTTTTGTATGTCTGATTGCTTGTTTTTTTAATCAAAATCTCCCTTTGTGGGCGGGGGGTTAAGACAGACCCCCAACCCGTAAATGAGATCAAAATAAAATGTTCCAACAACATGATCTTTGCCCAAAAGTGACTAAGATCGAAACTGAGAACATGAAAATGTAAACCAGAGGTCCCACAAGTCGGGATCATCCATGCTATCAAGACGACAAGAAATGCTAAATAAAACCATCATGAGCTCACGCTCAATCCTTATCTCTACGTCGGAAGCGGAAGTTAGGATATCCCAACTGGTTCATCTTTGTATGTCTGATTGCTTGTTTAAATATGAGATATTGCTTGTTTATGTGTATTAAATTGCATATCACTTTCAGCTGAAATGCTAGACTTTGGGAAAGAGTTGAGAGAAACTCCTCAGCCTTGCCTAATACTGAAAGAGGAAAAGATTGGAAGATTTTATTTCATTGGAACACGGTAATTGAAGTTCTGACATCGAAAGAGTTGGGAGCAACTCCCCGGCCTTGCCTGATACGTAAAGAGGAAAAGACTGGAATAAGAATTTTATTTCATTGGAAAACCGTATGTAATTGAAGTTCATACATCGAAAGAGTTGGGAGCAACTCCCCGGCATTGCTTTTTTGTAACAAGTGTTTTCACATACTATCATAAAAATTCGTTTAGTGCTTGCCTCAAAATCTGTAATTGCTTGGTTGCATGTGTTGGATTGCTTGCTTCATAATCTTGTCATTAATCCCATATTCTTTATAATTTAATTGCATCACATTTGCATGTTAATTTATAATTTAGTGTTTGGTAGTACCAAGGATTTAAACTAATTAGTGCTTGAAGTTGTTTATACTCAAATCAAAATTCATATCGCAATTTGCTTGCGTATGTCAGAAGTTGTTACAAGAGTTTTTTTTGTTCCAATGTGTCAGAATTTGCTTACCATTGTAAATCATGTCTTATGTGTGTTTAACATTCAATGTCTATACCAAAACAAAAAATAGTAATCCAAAAACCATCAATGTATACACCAAAAGAAACCAACACTCATCAGCCATCAAGAGTTAGTTTACTCAAAAGTTTTTGAACAAAAAATATTGACATTCATTCTCCTAAAACAATATTATTCACCATTCAAGATCTGGGGTACTATGCAACCAACTTTTCAACATCAACAGATCCTTTCTTTGCGCCTTTTCAATGTGGCGTGTTGACGTACTCATTACGTCATCCACAAACTTATTTTGAGCTTCTGCAGATTTCCTTCGAGAGCCCTCCTCTTCTACGGTGATCATTTTGGGCTTCTACAAATTTCCTTCGAGAGTCTTGTCTTGCAAAACAAAAACCATTACACTTATCATGTAACAAGCACATTCCTGACCATTAGTAAGCAAATTATACACATGCCCTTTGACACATATTTTCAATGCTTCATTAAAGCGAAAATTAAAAGAGCAATTAATAAGCTTGAACAAGAAATTCTAACAAACTAACAAACAATTCTAACACTCCGAACAAGCAATTCTACCAAGCTGAACAAGAAATACGTTTATCAAGCAATTTC
Source organism: Salvia splendens (assembly GCF_004379255.2). Taxonomy (NCBI): domain Eukaryota; kingdom Viridiplantae; phylum Streptophyta; class Magnoliopsida; order Lamiales; family Lamiaceae; genus Salvia; species Salvia splendens. The sequence continues at coordinate 21,280,591 of NC_056047.1, read as the reverse complement.
ACCGGCAGAAAATTCGAAATAGCTAAATAATAATGTATTAACAAGCACATTTTAAGCCATTGGTAAGCAACTTAAACACATGCCTTTTGACCCACATTGTCAATGCTTATCAAGTAGTTCTAACTCACTACACGAGAAATTCTAACACACTGAACAAGCAATTCTGACACAATTAACAAGCAATTATCGATCTAATTAATTGAATTGAATTGTAAGCAATACTGAAACAATCACAAGCAATTAAGCGACCGCAGCAGCTTCTGTTAGTGACGACCAGCGATGCCAAGAAATGACTTCTGGCGAGGGAATCCTACTCACGACCAAATTTAGGCGACAGAGGCCAATTACATTGACGGACGATATGGACTGCTATTCATCGACGGTGATTGAAAGTGTCAAAAGATAATGGCAATGGCTAGTTAGCCAAATACCAAGTACCAATTACTTGGTAATTGTTTTTACATTAAATTGGTAGTATTTACCTAGACATACATTTATTAGTGGGAGTTCCTAAGAGTTGTAATCTCCCTATAAAAGGGAATGTTTTGTATCGAACTAAATACAACAAAAAAGGAAATAAAAACATCTTCCTCTACAAACTCCAGCCACCATGAATCTTCTATCCCTCGCCTCTCTCGATCACCATCTTTAAGATGGTATCAGAGCAGGTTGTGAGAATGTGGGACTCAGAAAATTCTCATCACCGTCCCTAGAATACCTTCCTCGACCTTTTGTTTAAACCTGCAAAATCAAATAAGAAACCATGTCAGAATCTGACACAGAAACCCCAAACCAACCAATTACGAATTTCCCAGGAGAGTTCGCTGCCCAGCTCGCCGAGTTTCTTAGGCAGATCAATACACAGCCTAGAAACCAAGAACAACCACCACCTCCACCCTCAAATCAACCAGAATCATTGGGGGAGGTTCATGTCCAAAGTAAGCTCAATGGGGATAATTATCCTCTTTGGAAAACGCTGATGGAACGAGCTATAGGAGGAAAGGGTCTATTGTCTCACATAACTAGAGTAACCGACCCTCCTCTAACCACTCATCCCAGTTATTCCAAATGGCAACAAAGAGACTACTGCTGCTTTAACTGGATAATCAACAATGTTGAAGCCAGTCTCATCAACGAAGTATCACAATACGCGACGGCTCGAGACCTATGGGAGGGTCTGGCCATCACGTACGCGAGTGGAGCCGATCCATTTCAATTCTCAGATCTACACAGACAGGCCTACAACATGAAGCAAGGAAACATGAGCCTAGAATCCCTGTGGAATAAATTTCAAAGTCTCTGGATCTCTATAGATGAAAGAGATCCGAATCCTATGGATACACCATCAACAATCGAGAGATACAACAAGATTATTCAGAGACACAGATTATATCAGTTCTTATGGGCTCTAGACGACAGATTCGATGCCATTAAAAGAGAGATACTAAACAAAGACCCGTTACCCACGGTGAGGACCGCATATGGGATGGTGAGACGCGAATATGCAAATGAACGAGTTCTCAAGCCCGCAGGGGACTCACAGGAGACAGGGATCGGCGTCGGCCTTGCTGCAATCGACCGGAGCAGACCACCGCCACTGCCCAAATTCCGCCAAAAAATTGATAAAAGCAAATTGACATGCAGTCACTGCGGAGGGAAGAAACATACAGCCGAAACTTGCTTCCATCTCCATGGATTTCCCGATTGGTGGGAAGATATGGAGAAATCACGACAGAATCGAAACCGGAATGGAGGAGGCAGGGCGACGGCGGCAGCAGCGCTTGGAGACCGAGCTACCAACGCCGCCAACACGGCGGGCAGCATCAGCGAGCCAAAGCCGACGGGAAACAATCGTCTGACGAGCAGCAACGGTGGCGACCGAGAATCAACCGCATCTGCATCCCTCGCCAGAGCGTGGTCAGAAGGTAACCATGGATCATTGACCAACGCCGGCGACGCTTCGACCGGAGGGGAATTGAAAGGGGATCCGGCGGGGTCTAGGGTTGGAGAAGAAGGTTATGCGGCGGATCGAAGGGTTGGGGGAATTCATATCCCTGAAATCCCTAAATTCGAAATCCACCCCCAACACACTTCTAAATTTCAGATTGGCCCCCATCACTCTTCTAAATTCCACTTAAGACCCCATCCCTCAAAACCTACCCAAAAGCACCCCAGAACTTCTGCTATTTCCGAAAATCACCCCAAAACTTACATAAAATACCAAAATAACCCCAACAGTCCCAAACACTTACAAATGAACCCCAACCTTTCTCCGAACTCCAAAATTGACCCAATAAACTCCTACGAGCCACCTTTTTATCCCAATATACCGTGTCATAATTGCTTCAAAGCCTTAGCCTTTACCTCAAGACAAATCTGTTCAAAGAATTTGACATGAAAGACCTCGGCCCGCTGAAGTACTTCTTGGGAATCGAAGTATTGAGATCAAGGCATGGAATATTTTTAAGACAGAGAAAATATGTTCTCGATCTACTGGCAGAAACCGGCCTTTTAGACTGCAAGCCAACCGATACACCAATGATACCAAACCATGGACTTAAGATTGTTGAAGGAGCTGAATCTACAGATCGAGAGAATATCAAAGGCTGATAGGAAAATTGCTTTATCTCTCACATACCAGACCAGACATTGCATACGCCGTTGGAGTTGTTAGTCAGTTCATGCACCAACCTCAAGAAGAACATATGAATGCAGCCTTACGAATCGTAAGGTACCTCAAGGGCACATCAAACTTTGGAATATTCTTAAAGAGGGAAAGGACCTTGAAGTGGATGGCTATACAGATGCTGATTGGGCAAGTAATCCAGTCGATAGAAAATCAACCGGCGGATACTTCACATTCATTGGAGGCAACCTGGTAACTTGGAGAAGTAAGAAGCAAAAGGTCGTTGCCTTATCTAGTGCTGAAGCAGAGTTCCGAGGAATCAAAAGTGGACTCATGGAGATTATGTGGCTAAGAAGACTGCTTACCGAGATCGGTTTTTCCCCAAGCCGTAAGAGTAGGCTATTCTGCGATAATAAAGCAGCGATCAACATATCAGAAAATCCAGTACAACATGACAGAACCAAACATGTCGAAGTCGACCGTCACTTCATTAAAGAAAAACTGGAAGGAGGAATTATAGAGTTTCCGTTTGTTCCATCAGAAAAACAATTGGCTGATATCCTAACCAAGGCAGTAAATCCGAAAAGCTTTAGAGAAATATTGACCAAGTTGAACATCGGAGATACCATTGCTCAACTTGAGGGGGAGTGTCAAAAGATAATGGCAACGACTAGTTAGCCAAATACCAAGTACCAATTACTTGGTAATTGTTTTTACATTAAATTGGTAGTATTTACCTAGACATACATTTATTAGTGGGAGTTCCTAAGAGTTGTAATTTCCCTATAAAAGGGAATGTTTTGTATCAAACTAAATACAACACAAAAGGAAATAAAAACATCTTCATCTACAAACTCCAGCCACCATGAATCTTCTATCCCTCGTCTCTCTCGATCACCATCTTTAAGAGAAAGGCAATCGATGAATTGTAGAAATCATTTGATTAAAGATTACAGCGCCACTGCATTAGGTTAAAGTTTTTCCAAAATTGGTGCTCTTAATTGCAGAATGGGTGAATGAGAAATGATTATTCATTTCTAATTTAGTGGGAGAGAGTTATAGCAGCGTGGGAGAAATGACAAGCATATGAAAAATTAAGAACAAGCATATGAAAAATTTTGAACAAGCAAATAGTCAGCCATTAATAAGCAAACATATAAAATTAAATGACAACCAAGCAAATAACAAAATAGAACCATGCACATTTAACCACAATTACACAATGTTCTGAATCTGTAGCACAATAAGCAATTGGTAGGAACCATGGTATACATAGTCATGTATTTCAAAAAGTAATAACAAACAAACAATCAAGCACATCTCACCAAGCAAAGATTAAAACAAAATCAAGCACATCTCACCAAGCAAACAACACAATTAAAACAAGCAAACAACACAATTAAAACAAGCAATTACCAAATCTCACCAAACCATAAGCAATCCAGAAACAAGAATTCTTTCTAAGTGCTGGTGCAGAAACGTAAGCAAAAGATTCATACAAATGCAATCCAGAAACTGATAGGGTATGAATCAATTTTAACAACCCTGCAAAAACGCAAATCACGGTCTTTCTTCCGTTCTCCCTAAAAGGCTATAGCTCAGGAATTTAGTATGCACAAAGCAGTATCAGTCGGATATGGAATGGAGCAAATTAGGGAACAATAGAAACAAGAACCAATCAACACAAACACTAAGCATGCTGAATTTTGCAGGGATGCTGGTGATAATCAGTCCGGAAAAAAAAAAAAGCAATAGCACGATAATCACTACGCAAATTGGGGAGAGAGAATGGATTCAGTTTTGAAGTAATGGGAGAGAGTTATTGCTAAGTGGAAGAGAATATGAATCAGCGCCTAAATTTACCGAGATTTTTCTTCCCCGTATCGATTTTAATTTCAGGAAAAAGACATAATTACCCTTATAAGCAACAAATTTTGAACAACCAAGAAATCCGTACTCTATTCCTACAATTCAATCTCAACAATCTATATAGGAGATCAGATGGCTATAAATGTTGTTACATTGTCACTTTAATTAAGGTGGCACCATAGTGTAGTCGTGATCATATGATAACCCCTAAATATCGTAATAACCTTATAATCAAATCTGGACCACACATATTTCTAATCATGAGGTTGAGATTCAAACTTAGATTTACTTCATAAAAAAAAGCGCGGGGTAAACTGTCATTTCTCTCATTTAATTTCTGAATTTTGCCAAATATCACGTAAAATGATAAAATGATAGGTTTATTGCATAGAATGATAGTTTTGCCGGATAGAATGATACTCCGAGTTGATAAAATGATACTTTTGACTAAAATGATAAAATGATAAAATGATAGGTTTATTGCATGGAATGATAGTTTTGCCGGATAGAATGATACTCTGAGTTGATAAAATGATACTTTTGACTGACTGATAAAATGATAAAATGATAGGTTTATTGCATAGAATGATAGTTTTGCCGGATAGAATGATACTCTGAGTTGATAAAATGATACTTTTAGGTTATAAATGTCAGGTTTACTGCATAAAATGATAGTTTTGCCGGATAGAATGATACTTTCAGACGATAGAATGATAGTTTTGCCGGGTAGAATGATACTTTCAGCCGATAGAATGATAGGTATTTTTGGTGTGTAAAATGACATTTTTATTTAATAAAATGATACTTTTACCTGATAAAATGATAATCTAAGCGGATAAAATGACAGTAACCTTATAAAAATGATACTCTGAGTTGATAAAATGATACGTTTACTGCTTTGTAGGTTTGTATATTATGTATTGTGCCGATTATATTAGTTTTATTGCATAGAATGATAGTTTTGCCGGATAGAATGATACTCTGAGTTGATAAAATGATACTTTTGACTGACTGATAAAATGATAGGTTTATTGCATAGAATGATAGTTTTGCCGGATAGAATGATACCCCGAGTTGATAAAATGATACTTTTGACTGACTGATAAAATGATAAAATGATATATGTTAGGTTTATTGCATAGAATGATAGTTTTGCCGGATAGAATGATACTCTGAGTTGATAAAATGATACTTTTGACTGACTGATAAAATGATAAAATGACCAAAATTCAGAAATTAAATGAGCGAAATTTGGATACGTAAATTTTATCATGAGCGAAATGACATATTTACCCCCGTGCTTTTTTTTATGAAGTAAATCTAAGTTTGAATCTAGACCACGTGATTTTAAAAATGTGTGGTCCAGATTTAGTTATAGGGTTATTACGGAAATTAAGGTTATCATTATAATGCACCTCTATATATATATATATATATATATATATATATATATATATATATATATATATATATATATAAAGGGGAGCATTAGGGTGCCACCATAGTTAGAGTGGCACCCTACCACTAATTTGATCCGTCAGATTTGGTATATGGACGCTTGAGATCAATTTATTGAAATAGAGTCCGGATTGCTGGATAATGTAGTGGATATTGCTATCAAGGGGTGATTTGGTCAATTACTTTATTTGAAACCTAAACTGATTTAGCTAACATGCAAATACTACTTAGCAATACTGCAATATTCATAGAGTAACACTGCAATCTGGTAAGGTAAAAAACTAATACAAATTATGCAGACATGTAACACTGCAATATTCATAGAGTAACACTACAATGTTCATAGAGTAAGACTGCAATCTGATAAGGTAAAAAACTATTACAAATTATGCAAACACGTAACACTACAATATTCATAAAGTAACACTGCAATGTTCATAGCTTAAAACTGCAATCTGGTAAGGTAAAACTATTACGAATTATGCAGACACGTAACACTGCAATATTTATAGAATAACACTGCAATATTCATAGAGTAAGACTGCAATCTGGTAAGGTATAAACAAATACGACTACAATCTTCAAGTACTTCAAAACGAACTAAGTGATCTCTTATTCATTTTGTCTGCCACAATTTCTAGAGTCATGGAGACACATCTTCCATACCGACGCACTAGTTTGGTCATCAAATCTACGACCTTCTCCTTCATTGACACCAAACAGCTTGTAGAATGCTTCCTGAACTTGCAATTGAATGCAATTAACCATATGTAGACTGCAATATGTAACACATAATGCAGCAATCTGGTAAAACCAGAGGATAACCATAAGAAATTATTTCATACAAAATACGAAATACAGAAAAGAAACAGAGAGAAATGCCATAAAATCATAGGTCAACATTTTGCATTATGCCTTATGAAGTAGAACACTACGCAACCATATAACTCAACATAAGCTGAATTAGTTCAGATAGTATTGACTGCACTATATAATTATCTAAACAGCAAGATGTAATACGCAAAACAGCAACTAGTACATAGAAAATACGAAATATAGAAACATAGTATTGCCATAAAATCGTAGCCTACATGTTCTGCATGATTCCTTACTCAACCAAAAACTTCTCATCAACCAAAATCAAACAAAACTCAGCAACCAATATTGTACATAATCAACTAAACAATTTACGCTACAATCTGAAAAAATCGACGAACATTAAATTACTGAATCTGACAATAATCGATAGCGCAACAACACATGAAGAATCTATCGAGAATTGATAATCTGATAAAGCTCGCCTTCTAGAAAAACACCGAAATAAAAGTTGATAATCGTAGGGTAGTGAAAAAATAGAGCAATATAAGATTTGAATTACTTACCATTGGAGTCTTTGGTTACATTTTTTTCTGTCGATCAAAACCTACATAAAAAAGAGAAGTAATCAAAAAACAGTAATTAGCACTAATCAACACAAAAACAACAAATCTAAAATTGCAAATTCAGCTATACAGAATCATGACCTGTTAGCGACAATTCCAGCATCGAGTTCTCAAATCTCAGAGTCGTTTCAAATCTTAGAGTCGTTCTCAAACCCACTCCATTTCGTCCAAATCTCATAGTCATTTCAAAATGCGAACACATACATGCGGTTGAAGAAATGTTAATAAAAAATGAGTTTAACTACGGAATGAGAAATCTAAATCGGTTGAAGAAACTAGTAGAACAACTTACATTTTGAAAAATCTTTCTGATTTGAATCCATTTGTTCGAAGAAGGAATGAGGCGACGGAATGAAAGAACTGGATGTTGACAACGACGGAATGAGGCGACGGCGACGACGATGGCGACGGAGTAAGAAATCTGAAATTTCGAGAAGAAGAGAATAGGAGCAATGGCGGGAGATGAATTGAGCAAATGAGGGAGTAATTCAAACATTAACCCTAATTATATTTGTTAAATGTCCATTATACCTCCGCCTTCTTATAGTGAAGTAAATGTTTAATATAGTGAACTGATTTCTCCTCCAATTTCGAAAATCACATAGGTTAATATAAGCCCTTGATATCTTGATCTTGTGGCTGATATTTATTCTCTAGTTATGCATTTAATAGGCACTTTCCATATATCACTACTCTATATATATACGGTATATATATACTCACTCCGTTTCTAAAGAATATGCATTTTGGGGTCGGCACGGGTTTTGATGTAAAATTGGTAAAGTAAGAGAGATATAGAGAGAAAAAGTAAATAAAGTATTGTTAGTAGAGAATGGGTCCCACATCATTAGAGAGAAAAGACTTTCCAAAATTAGAAAATGCATATTCCTGTGGAACGGACTAAAAAGGAAAGAGTGCATATTCTTGAGGGACGGAGGGAGTACTATATCAAGGTTAACATAATAATAATGTTGTTTTTATTTTATCAATTACTATTATACTATTCGAAATCAATAAAATTAAAAATTTTGAGTCGCCCGTTTTAGCGCACGTGTTAATACTACATGCCGAAAAATAGTTGTTGTATTAATAGTATGCAGAGGGCGCGTTTTAGCGCACGTGTTAATAGCATCCGCAATGGCAGACGTCCACGCGGAATTCCCACCGGCGTGCGGGAATTCCATAGCAGACGTCCGCCATTGCGCGTCCCAGGCACGGATACGGAATTCCGCGAAGGAATTCACAGTTCCGCGGCGTTCCGCGGAATTCCGTGCGGACATCCGCCATTGCGTTGACGCTCGCGGAATTCCCGTTTAATGCATTAAATATTTTTTTGCGGTTCTTATATATACATCCCGTTGAACTTCATTTCATTCGCACCACTTGTATCAACAAGTTTCTCTCTAAAAATACATTTCTTGTGAATCAACAATGGAGCACCACGACAGTGATTCACCCGCCTCGAGCGAGTCACCAGCGCCCCATTTTTCCATCAGCGGGAGTACGCTGATGTCTGCTGCGATGCCTCAAATGCCAGGGATGATGCCCCAGTCTCAAATGCCACCGGGAATGAAGACCGGGTACTACAACATGTACCCGCCGTGGTACGGGATGATGCCCCAGATGCCCGGGGCGAGTACGGGGATGATGCCATAGATGCCGGGGATGATGCCCCAGATGCAGGGGTCGCCTTCGTTGCTGGGCGGGGGGGGGGGGGGGGGGAGGGGAGTAGGCGGGGGTCCCCCAATCGCCGGTCGACAACGTCTATTGGCCCTTTATGGATTTACTGGCGACGGACAACCCGCCGAGTTCTCCTCTCGAGACTCAGTTCGCTGGCGTCGACACGTTCTCGTTCGAGGAGTTGGGGCTTTCTCCGGTCCGGGATACTCCCTCCAGCGCACCACAGACGACGGGGAGGACGGGGCAAGGGACGGGGCGTCCCGGTGTACCGAGGTGAGGTGGGGGAGGGATCTAGCGGGAGCAAGATAACCGTCTGGAGCATGGACGAGTGCGTCGCGCTGGCGAATGAGTGGATCAGTGTAGTGGAGGATCCATACGTCCGGGCGAACCAGCACATCGACCGGATGAGGTGGCGCATTAGCAAAGCTACCTCCAGTTCAAACCGCAAGGGGGGAAGGCGCACAACTCGGAGCAATGTCGGAAACAGTGGGAGCGGTTGAAGAGGCAGCTCAGCCGATTTACCAGCATTTACACAAACAACCTCCGCTCGGCAACCAGCGGAATGTCTGCCGAGGATGTGAAGCTGCTGGCCCATCAGCAGTTCCCCGACACTGAGAAGGGATTCGGGGAATTCAAGTATTGGCCAGTGTTTCTTGTGGTGTAGTCTTCGCCCAAGTTCACTGCGGGTGTTGAATCCGGCTGGTCGAAGCGGACGAAGATCAGCGCCTCCGGAGAGTACAGTAGGAGTGCTGGTTCCGCGGAACTTCCCCCTCCCGAGTCAGAGTTCCCCATACCCACATCGGAGGCGCATCGCCGTCGCCCGGTTGGGCAAAAATCCGCTGCGCGGATGTCGAGGGTAAGGACCAGCAGATCCGCCGAGGCCCCATCGACAACACCCCCCAAAACGATCTCGAGAACCCCCTCATTCGCCCGCATTGCCGCACATGAAACCTTGTTACGTGCGATGGTTGAGTGGCGCCAAGCGACCGACCCCCATTACAAGAGGAAGCTTAAGCCCCTCCTCGATAGTATGCGTCGCGATTTGGGGCTCGACGGGATGTCGGACGATGACGGCGACGGCGGCGACGGCGAGGGGGGCGGCGGCGGGGAAGGCGAGAGGACCGGCGACGAGGAATCCGAGGAGTGAGAAGCCGGTTTTTATTTTTATGTACTGTTTTTAGTAATTATGTACTTTTTTTTAATGAAGTATGTTTTTTTATAAATAAAGTTGTTGCATTTTCTCCGTATTCGCTTCGAAAATTTAATTCCGTAAATTGTTTACTTCCAGAAATTGTCTAATTTGTGAATTTGTGAATTTTTTTTAATTGTGGGAATTTCGCAGGGAATTCCGCCACTGTGCAGTGAGAATTCCTTATGACGTGGCAGTGCAGTGGGAATTTCTTATGACGTGGCCGGAGGTGTTTTTGGGAATTCTGCCGGAAATTCCGCACTACTGTTGATGCTCTAAGTAGAGGTAATTTTTTTGACATTCATGGTAAAAGGTAAATGAGAGATATTGACAGATAAATTAAAAAGAGTACTCCACAAAAGAACATAAAACTCAAAACAAGATGAAATTCAAGCAAGAATAATTTCAAAAGATTTCACCCTCAAAACGAGATCTTTACAAACATTCTCTGTTAAAAATTGCCAATTTCTCGATAAAATCTCTCCCAAAAAGCACAATAATTTACAGATTACATCTATCTTCATCCATGACTCGATATTTGTCAAATGCTATAAGATCTTGGTGGTTCTCTGTAGTTCTCATACGCATATCGAGCCGTATCACATTTCTGACAAATATCTTCGCACATTTTCACCGAAGCCTCAGAGAATTTCGTCAGCCTATCGAGAACCTTTGTCAAACTCGGCTGCACACAGCTTATGTGCGATGGTCTGTCCCCGTCCTTATCTTCTTCGACTTTGTCATCTGCTTCGTCAGTCTGGGACTCGCCCGTGTTCCCTGCCTTGCGCGGCTCTTCCAACTGGTTTCTGACAGTGCGTCGCAGGTCGGCCAGGAAGGCTTTGATAGCGTCGCTGACTTCTTCAGATGGCAGAGATTTGATCCCAGCTGACCAGTCCCGACAGAGGACGAAGATAGATGGTGCCAGGGTGCGTCGTGGGGGGGAGAAGACCCGTCTTCCCTTTCGTTCCCGTGGTTGGAGAATGCAGTTCTGCAGCCAGCTGTTGAGAGCTTCCACGTAAGATGTGTAGCTGTTGATCCAGTCAGCAAAGCTTAGGCCGAAGTACTCAACCTCTTCTTGGAGCTGGTTTATGATCTGCCTCTGTGTTTCGCCTAGTGGAGCTACTGCCGAGCTTTTGGTGTGGTACGCTAACGAGATGGTGATGTACTGTGAATGATGGCATTCGAGCATGGCTTTCCACATCGTTGTCAGTCTGGAAATGAAATTCAATATAACAATCAAGAATAGCTTTGGATGACAGAACAGGTCCAACGTGAACCGAGACATATGATGATGACGACTAGAAATCTTTTGATCGAGAAATGAAAAATCCATCTTACCCTTGAATAAGTTCTCGGAGCTGTGGGAGCAGCTCTTCGTCCCGCATTTTCTCTATCCGTTTCGATATTGAGTCAACAGCATGAAACGCAACTCTAATTCTTGAATGGAGATCTTTCACAGCAGCCCGAGTTTTGTCAATTACTTGAGGGCTAAGATCCTTGGCAAATTGATGCCGGAGCTGATCACACTTTCGGTCATATTCTCGCTGTATGGACTCACTGGCCTACAAAGACCAAATTCAGGAGCGATATCCAGAAATTAGGTTTCAGCAATCACATCTCTGCTCAGATCTAAAGCATTCATGGGGCTTCAAATCATAATTGATGGCAAACATTCATATAATAGAGTAAAACATAGAAGCTGAAGCAACTTTAAATGTCATGCAAATAGATTCTTTAAAAGGTTTGCATGATTTGGTGGAAAGCAAGGGCTGATTGATCGATACTTGAAAATGCACCTAATCGTATGCAACTTTTAAGTAGTGAAGCAAGAATTCTGCTCTGCTCTTCCAACTGAATTATCAATACATTAATACATAGTGAGGTTACTGTAAACAATGCAGAAAATTATGCATATGCAATAAAAACTGAAATGAAATTCGGAATACTGAATCATCAAAGATAAAAATGTATTACTCAAACATTAATCATATGACAAGTAGGTAGGAGTTCAAATACCTTCACTTCATCATATAACTTTCTTTCCCATGCGTAGAGTCTATCAAGTGTGGAAGAGTGACTTCCAGAAATCATGCAGAACTCGTCAATGTATTCACTTCCACTATCATCATCATCCTTCATTGCAAGAGGGTTCCTAGAAGAAGAAGATTTTGATGATGTCGTCCTCTTCCAAGTGATTACCTTGGTAACAATTTGATCTGGCATTGTAACATATGTTAAGAGCAGAACATTATATTCAATTCTTGTGCAATATGGATTGGTTATAAATATTAACTTTTCAATATAAGTGATATGAGATTCCCAACTTCAGTCCATGCTATTTACATGATGAAGTTAATGCAATTTGCCATAAATAGCAATAATTGAAGTCATCACGACACCGCCTAATATTTTACAGTTTATAAATAACGAATAATACTCGGAATTATGATCAACACCAAGAAGCACAAAAACACATGCAAAAAGCTCTTGCATCAAACATACATACCATCAGATATATTAGCCCTTCCACCTTGGCAACAACTTGCTCCGAAAGAGGTCAAATACAGTGAGGCTGATGAAGCTCCTAAAAATACAGAACTGCACTATTAATTCTCACATACTACACAGGAAAAGCAAGCCCCATTCTCCGGGACATCACATTTTGGCATAAAAAGAAGTTCATTACCTCTGGCTTCAGCATACCCAACATGAATTTTGTTGGCCTCAAGCATTCTTGAGACCTCCCTTCCTGATTCAGAAGCTCTAAAGAATCGGCTATCAATGTCCTTAGTGCTAGAGAGAAAATCTTTTGCCCTATGTGTTATAAACTCAGAAGGATCCTCCCTTTCAGCACATATATCATTTTCCACCAAAGGCTTGTTCATCTTCGAATTAGATTGCCCTGCAGACGCCTTACCAGCCATTTTCCCACTCGCCTCTTTCCCAACACCCATATCCTTCACTTCACCCTCAACCCTTTGCTGACTATTCCCCGATCTCCCATTCCCATTCGTAGGACTCTCCAATTTGGGAGTCATGGAGCCCTCGTGTTCATGAATCCCATTCCCTCTACTAAAATCAAACTCCTTCCCAGAATCGCCATAAACACCCGCCTCATCAGCATCAACATTCCCATCTTCCCCTAGAAACCTAAAACTCTTGTCAGCTGGGTCAAAGTAATCCCAACCAGAGTCATCCGGAGGCGGAGGAGGTGGCGGAGGCATTGAAAATTCGCCCTCCTCGACAAATGCATTCCTGGTATTCAACTTAACAGTAAACGCAGTAGCCCCAGAGGACCTCATATAACTAACCCTAGCCTTCGAGAGGGGGCTTCCGTTGGAATCGGAGGCACCACCAGGGTGAGACGGAGAGGGGGAGGGGAACGACGAGTGGGAGGGGGTTTTATCGAGCTCTGTGGCTGAAGCAGATAGAGAGGTTTCCACCAAAACCTCAGCCTCTGCATACCTCCTAAGGGAAATTCCTAGGTTTCTAAGAGATTGAACATACGATACATGTGCAGCTGCTAAATCATACCTAGAATCAATCGCTTGCTTGATAAACCTTTTCCTTTCTCTACACAGCTTCAAAGCACTACTCCTCTCACCTTTTGAATTTGCTATTCCCATCCCTTTCCCCCAAATTCAAATGATCTGACCTAGTTCATACCAATTCCCCTCTAAACCCTCCACACTTCAATTTCTCACTATTTCAATTTTCAACGCATTAATCATCAACATTTTCTCTAATTTCACTGCTTCCTCAAATCCTTCACCTAATTAAGAGCAAAAAACAAAAAACTGTAAACAAATATAAACAGCTGAGTTTCAACTTTCGTCACAAGTGAAGAAGAGATCAATGCTAAAAAAAGTAACCAAAAAGAAAACTAAATGCAAATCGGAAAATCCACGAATTAAATCACGGAAGCTCACTTTACTTTTTGCAGAAGAGCTGGTTTTAGAGAGAGAGAAGCTGAAATGGAATGTCTTCTTTTTCAAAGCACAAACATTTTGTTTTGCTGCGCTTTTTGAGTGGGTTCGATTTTTATTTTTTAATGTCAATATTCTATTTATAATTTTTAATCATTAGAAACAAATTTATTATTCAAAAAATAAATAAAATGTACTGTGACGTGACCAAAATACCCCTGGGATTTCCCATCTAACGGCTACCTGCATATCTCTATTTTCAAAGGCGCTTTTATAATTGTTGTGTTGTCTTGAAATGTACTACCATAAATGCCCCTAATGTAATGTTTGGTTACTTTTGAATTAAATAGGTGTATTTTTTTGTGTTGGATTAATCACCAGAAATTAATGGCATAATTCTGTATTTGTCGTACACGTCAGATCTGCTCAAATATTCTATTTTTGTTTTTTTTTTTAATTGGAGAATCTGAATTGAAAGATGTTGGTGACGAATATGCAATTGCAAAGGTATATCTGAGAGTCTCTAACATTTTTTAGAAAGTCTAAGATTCCTAAGCATCTTATTTTGTTATATTTACTTTTTTCAGATGCTGTTAAATTGCATTTCCTCCTTTGCATATTATGCAAAATGCCTACATTTTATCATAACAATTTTATTAAGCGTTAATAGGTACAATTATCCTAATTTATAAGGCGTTGGTATAAAAAAAATTCAATTATTGTGTGAATTTAATGGTTGAACCCAGAGAACCTTGATTTTCATTATATTAAACACGCAATAATTCTGAGATTAAATAAACATTTAGAAATACTTTAGGGTTTAGGGTTTAACAAGTGGGTATTCGTTTTTGTCTTTTAAGTTATGATAATTTAATTTTGATGTGCTCATACAAATAGCGTAATGTAGAAAATTAATTTAAACGAATGTTATATTTAGTAAAGTGGATCGCGTTAATTCTTTAATAACATTACAAGAATAGAAAGTAATTACAAACTAAATACTGTTGTAAATTTTCGAAGTTAGTATATGTACAAATTAAAATATAAATAAACTATAATAATGTTACTAGTTACTCAATGATTTTTTGCTGTATGAATTCATTTTAAAAAAAAAGAGATTAGTTGGATCAATAATTTAATTCCAGACTAAAAAGTAAAAAAGTAAAAAAAAACATGTACTAGACGGTATAAATTGTGATATTAGGGTATTTCAGAAATGTGGGGAAAAAATTTGACGTTGAACGAGCTATTGACTGATCAATTGGGGCATTTTGAAAATTTCTCCGGTTTTTAAAAGTAACTAGTCAGAGCATCTTCCACCATTTACATTAAACTCGGACTTATTTTAATGTGAATATCATATCAGATATGATTTTACTCTAACTATTTATACTAAACTCAAATATAAAAGAATATTTTCTATATTATGCATTTTTTACTCACAAAATTTGAAAAACTTGTACGTTTGAGTTTAGTGTAAATCTAAATATAAGTATTTTTTTCTCGAAAACAAAAAAATGGGATTGGTTTAAGAATATTATTGGAGCTAATTACCTATCTCAGTTTAGGTTTTAGTGTATCCTTAGAGATGATCTTAGTGAGAAATATATTGTCATTGAACTTGTACACATATATAATTAAATTTGAATAAGGGTGTGTTATAATGCTAACTTTTTTTAAATTGCTAACTTATTACGTAGTGTATTAAAAATGTCAACACTATCAAATTAAAATGTCAACATATATTTGTGTTGACATTTTAATAAACTGTGTTGACATTTAAATATTAATGTCAACACAATGTATTAAAATATCAACTTAAGTTTATGTTGACATTTCATTATCACCGTGTTTGATATTTTTAATATACTACTTTGATGAGTTAGCAAGTTAGCAACTTAAGAAAAGTTAGCAATGGATCACGCACGAATTTGAATAATTATAATTGTACTATGAAATAGTACTACAATTTAAGACATGTTTAAACGTTAAAGTCAAACTGTGACTTCGTAAATAGCAATATAACTTAGGACACATTCAGGTGCTTTAATTGGGCCGAATTAATGTATTTAGGGTAGTATAAATGGCCTTTTTATTGTTGTTTCAGCTCAAAAACATAGTATATTATTATTATTTATATTATTACTAACTGTAAATATATTTTTATAGTATTTAATCTATAGTATTTACTCTCATACATAGCACATAGATGAAGCAATGGCCAACACTATTATTAGCATTTATCACCAATTATGGATAAAATGAATGTCTCTTAGCTTGTGAGCCTTTGTCCTAATGACAAAGAGTTTAGACATTATTGCATGAAGTGCCGAGTTTGGGTCCTCTTGACATCAGTTGTAATTTCCTCCTATTATAAGAATTTATTTGTAGTTTCCTCCCTTATATAGGAGTTAATTTAAAAAAAAAATTACTCTTGACTTTCCCATCCTTCAAACTATTATCCTACTTGTGTGTATTTCTATGGTAGTACAACCATTAAAGCAATAGTGATTAATCAAGATTCTATAACTGTATAAAATTGAAAAATAAAATAAAACAAAACTAAACTAAATTACGAAAATTGTTGGTCAAAGAAATTTATGGTCTTTAATCACCAGATATACCATTGCCGCACTTCAACATTTTTCTTACAGATCTGATCTGCTCAAATATTCCGTTTTTGTTTTCTAAAGTGGAGAATCTTAAATTAAAGTTGTTGATGTCTTGCTGTTGCTGATGAATATGCCAAGTATATTTTACCCTAACATTATTTAGACTTAGAACATCTCCGTGGTTCTGGACATGCAATAGCCCTTCCATAACCTTGCCATTGCCACATGATTAGCACTAAAATCCTCCTGCCACATCATCTGGACATGCAATAGCCATCCCATAGCCTATCCACATCACTAATAACAATTATATAATTTAATTTACAATCGTAGCAACATACGGAATTTAATTTACGAGACAAATACAGGAAAATTGAATAATACTATTAAAATTTTAAAAAGTACAATAATTTAAAAAAGTACATTAATTTAAAAAAAAGTACAAAAATTAAAAAGTACAATAAAAAAATTACATAAAAAATCACTCATCGCCGCCGTCCTCGCCTCCATCGTCGCCCAGCCATTCGTCGTCGCCGCCGCCGCCGCCGCCGCCTCCGTCGCCACCAACGCCGCGGCTACTCCCGCTGGTATCCCTCTGCAACCCCTCCAATTCTTCACGCATGCTTCGGAGCAATACGCGAAGATAAGCCTTCTCCTCGGGGTCCACTGCCGTCCGGAAGTCGGCTAACGTCTTCACCATTTGAGCGCGCGTTTGTTGACGCGCGAAAAATTTGAGCTCCTCGGTGGACCTGCCGAGGGGGGATGCCGACTGGACCTCCTGGGAACTCGGGGTGCCCCCCTCGCATCCCGTTGCGCCCGCCTTTGGCCAACCGGGCGAGGTCGGCGACCGAACAAACGAGGGGTCGGGAACTCCTGGGCCGTCTCGGGGAGGTCGTGGGAACCACCGCTGCTGCCGCTATAATCACAGGTATAGTTCAGTTTCTGCTTCTTCGGCCAGCCAGCGTCGACAATTGCCCAGAATTTCTCTGACTCGTTGAGCACAAGGTAGCAGTTCCAGTAGGTGAACTCATAGTACTTCCCGGGATCCGGGTAGGCTCTCTCCGCAATCCTCCTGCAGTCTTCCTCTGTTTGGCCACTGGTCCGCATGCGGAGGGCGTTGGCGTACAAACCCAAAAATCGAGAGACGGCAAACCTGATTCGGTCACAGCACTTCCGGTACTCCTACCCGGTGCGCGGTCTCCCTTCAAGGCAAAATGCCCTGTAGGCTGCGGCTATCTTAGCCCACAAGTTGACGATCCTCTGGTTGTTCGAAACGAAAGGATCATCGCAGACACTCACCTACGCCTTGGCCACCGCAACGTTCTCCGCGTCCGTCCACTTCCTCCGGACCCGGCTATCCTCACCCGGCTGCGACAACTCGCCAACCTTCTTGGCCTTGCCCTTCTTCTTAGGGGCGCTCCGACCCCGCCCTACTCCTCGGCTTTGAATGAGAGTTTCCGGTACCTCATTAATATCAAAACCCAACTCCTCTAAGGAGAAGGTCTCATACTGCGTGTACTGTGCATCCGTTGGGGTCGATGTGTGCGAAGAACCGGTGGAAAAATCAAAAGTCGGCCGATAGACGTTTTCCTCCCCGGGCGTCCCCTGCGGCGGTGGCATCATCTGCTGCGCCGGTGGCTGCATCCCGGGTGCCCACCCCCGCATCATCTGCATACGGGGTTGCATCGGCGGTACCCCCTGCCAAGCCGGCACACTTCCCCCGGCGGCCATCGGTGGCATCATCTACTGCCACGGGTACATGTTGTAGTACCCGGTCATCGGAGGCCAACCACCTCCCACGGGAGCCGGGAGAGTCTGAGACCCTCCCCCGGGAGTCGGGAGAGTCTGAGACCCGGTCGTCACTGGAGTACCTTCGTAGTTGTTCTCCATTTCCCGTTGTTGATCTTGTACAGAAATTAAGATAGAGAGAGTACTCGTTAAAACAAGTGGTGTGAATGACAATGATGTCCAAAGCGTGTATATATAGTGTTTCGAAAAATTAAAAAAATAATTAAAAATCTGACGCCTGTCTGACCCCGATCCGGGGCCTACAATATCGCCCTGAGGATCGGCGTCAGCCCAAGAATCGGCGTGGGCACGCCGATTTTGACGCCGATTTTGTCGACGCCGCTCGCAATGGTTTGGCGTCAACACCGGCGTCCACGATAAATCAGCGTGCCGGTGACGCCGCCGCCATTGGAGATTCCTAAGCATTTTTCTCTGCAGCTTTAAATGATACTCCCTCCTTCCCATTTATAATATCCATATTTCCTTTTTAGTTTGTCCTAGTGAACATGTCTACTTTTTATATTTCGAAATAACTCATTCTCTTTTCTTCTATTCTCATTAAAATATTTAACTATTTTTTTCTCTCTACTTAACAACTACTCCTAAAATCATGTGTCACTCAAAGCATCCACAATGGTTTGACGATCGTCCATCCGATCCACGAAAATCGTCCTCGGGCGAGATCGTCCGCCCATTGCAGGCGGATGATCGACCGTCTGTCCGAATGGGACGACCGAAAGTTCGGTCATCCTGGTCGCCCGACGCGTCGGAAGATGCATCAGGCGCCCATTGCAAGGCGTCGGACGACGACGCCCGAGGACGAGTGCGACACGTTTATAATTTCGTATATTTTTTTATTTTATAAATACTCCCTCCCTCATTTACTTTTTTTCACACTTTTTCACACAATACTCCCTCCTCTACTCTCTTTCTCTTCTCTTTTCTCTATCAAGTATGGATCCGAGCCAATTCCCAAACCCGAATAGTGTCGACAACGATATGCTGATGTTTGGCAGTGGCAGAGGTAGAGGCGGAGGCGGCGCCCGTTGGCCAGGCCACGAAGACTACCGGGTCGAGACTCCGGGATCTGTAGGGTCCACTTTCACTTCAGAGGTTGAGTTCTGACACTAGGGCGGATGAAATGTGGATACTCTCAATAATATGGACATTTTGAATATAATAGAGGAAAGTAAAAATATATAATAAAATGTCGGTTAAATTGCATTAGTTAAACACAGTGAATTAGTATTTCAAGAGCTCTCGAGCTAAAAAAATAAATGATGTTTTGCTTGGATTAATTCTATAGTATCTGTTAAATTGCATTTTGACGATGTGAATGTATGATCCGAATTCCGACTTCCAACCGAGACACTTTGATGAAGATCTCGATATGAATAGCACGAACAAATGGAACGTAAACGAAAGCAATAAAACACAAGAGAATTACGTGGTTCGGCCTTTGCAAGCCTACGTCCACGGGAGAGAAGGAATAGGATTTATTGATCAAACTTTGTACAACACCCACACTCAATTACAATCCCAGAATTGAGCTACAACATGAATCTACTCACAAGACTCACTCGATCACACTCAGCTACAATGAACTCAACTATCTGTGCGCTGTGTGTCTGTATGTGGATTATAGAAGAAACTCGACTTCTAAATGAATGTTGTTGTTGAATGAATGAATGCAGCTCGAATGCAACTAAATCTTTATACTTCATGAAGCTCATCATAACTGCTTGCACAAGCCAACCGATTCCGAAATCGATTCTTGAAGTCTTGAGATATTGAGCAACGGTCTTCAACCGAATTAACTGAAATAACCGTAGCCCTTGCATCCATGCATCATTTTCAACCTTTATTCCTAACAAATCTCCACCTAGGTTGAACAATGATGATCAATCCTCTATCCCCCTTTATCTCCATAAGCTCCTACTTATCTCTGAACCACAGACACACCAGATCCAAGCAATGAGAAAACTTGGACACCGGCAGAACCTTAGTCAACATGTCCGCGGGGTTATCTTCTGTCCCTATCTTCTGAATCTTCACCTCTCCCTTACTCACTTCATCTCTGACAAAGTGCAACCTCACATCTATGTGTTTACTCCGTTCATGAAACACTTGATGCTTCGATAGGCTAATTGCACTGCTGCTATCACAATGTACTCTGATAGCTCTCTGCTGCACTCCAAAATCATTCAAGATTCCTTTCATCCAAAAGCTCTCCTTAACTGCTTCCGCAAGTGCAATATACTCAGCCTCCGTTGTCGACAAAGCTACCACAGATTGCAATCCAGATTTCCATGAAACTGCAGAGCCATACAAGGTGAATATATATCATGTCTGTGACTTCCTATTGTCATAGTTTGTGGTGAAATCAGAGTCACAAAACCCCATAGCAGCATCCTTTGTTGAGTCATACCCCTTCCTGTACAATATCCCAACACTCCCAGATCCTTTAAGATATCTTAAGATCCACTTTAGAGCTTGCCAATGGATCTTACCCGGATCTGACATATATCTGCTTACACACCTTATGGCATGAGCTATATCAGGTCTTGTGCACACTATAGTGTACATCACACTTCCTACTATATTGGCAAAAGGCAGGTTACTCATTTCTTTCCTCTCTTCTTCAGTTTTAGGCTTCTGCTCTGAGCTCAGCTTGAAATGTGGGCCAAGAGGAGTCATGACCGATCTTGAGTCAGTCATTTAGAACTTCTTCAAGACTTTACTGATGTACTCTTGTTGTGTTAGCCACAATGTTCCCTTCCTTCTATCTCTGATGATATACATTCCCAATATCCTTCTTGCATCGCCCAAATCCTTCATTTCAAAACATGTGCTCAAGTCTGACTTTATCTTGTCAATCTCATGTATATCTGAACCTACAATGAGCATGTCGTCCACATATAGAAGGAGATATGCGACTGCTCTCCCATCATCCTTCTTCATGTAAACGCAACTGTCATAATCTGATCTACTGAAACCAAAATGCAGCATGTGCTCATCAAATTTCTTATTCCATTGCCGGCTACTTTGCTTCAATCCGTAGAGGCTCCTTTTCAAAAGACAAACATTATTCTCATTTCCCGGCTCTATAAAACCCTCTGGCTGCTCCATGTAAATACTTTCCTCCAACTCCCCATGAAGGAATGCCGTTTTTACATCCATTTGCTGTAGTTCCCAATCATTTTGACATACTATGGCCATCAAAATCCTAATGGATCTGTGTTTCACTACAGGGGAGAATACCTCATTGTAGTCTATGCCTTCTTTCTGAGTGTATCCCTTAGCAACAAGCCGAGCCTTGTGCCTCACTTTATTCCTAAGAGCAGCTTCGATCTTTCTTTTGAAAATCCACTTACAACCAATCAATTTCTGGAGCTTAGTTCTTTCCACCAGAATCCATGTATTGTTTTTAATGAGTGACTCCATCTCTTCCTTCATTGCCTTCATCCATCTGGTCCTCTCACTACTCCTCAATGCTTCTTTGTAGTTTTGTGGCTCTGAGCATTCTATTCCCTCGGCCACACAGAGAGTATAGTACACCAGACCGGAGTTGTTGTATCTGGCAGGTGGAGCAATCACTCTTCTTTCTCTGTCTCTTGCAAGTTGGTAGTTTCTGAGCTCATCTCCTTGTTGATTTGGTTGAGTTTATGATCCCACTTGAGGCTCTTCATTTCCATCAGACTCCATATCAGAATCTGATCCAATCTGCTCAAGAAGCTCCACCTCCACTGATGTGCTATCCTTAGCAGCCTCATTATGTGAACTCAACTCAATGTAGGGCATCTCTCTTTCCCTAAAAGTCACATCTCTGCTGATTATTACCCTATTATTCCCAGGCTCCATCGACCACAGTCTATAACCTTTCACTCCCCTTTGATAGCCTAGCATAGCACATTTTATGGCTCTTGCTTCAAGCTTGCTTCTCCTGATGTGTGAGTATGCCTTGCACCCGAATGGCTTCAGCCTTGCATAATCTCCATGAGAGCCATACCATCTGAAGTCAGGAGTGTCCATGTTGATGGCTAAAGATGGGCATTTATTCAACAAGTATACTGCAGTTGCAGCAGTGATAAGGCTAATTTCGTGCATTGGTTAAGGGGTTAAATTCACACGTTTGCGGGGTCTAACACATGTTTTAAGCCAGGTATGTAGAAGGTTTTCGCCAGATCCAGGAAAAGAGAAGGACATTCGCATGGTCCAAGGAACTGGCGGATAAGTGAGCAATTTGAAGAAAAATTACAAGGCGGAGGAAATCAAGATGCTGAAGGGTAGAATGAAGATTTCTACGAAGGCTTCTAGAAGATTATGTCCGCACCTATATAAGGGAGAAAGAATGCAATCTGGAGGGACCTTCTCGGTGGAGGCCTCATTAACATATTGTAGCTCATAGCTCACTCACTTCTGCACACTTGGGTATTCATGAGGGAATCGTAGGGTAGTTCTGGGTTATAGTTTGCTAGACAGTAGTTGGGTAACACCGTCCTCAAGAAGGGCGAAGATACAATTTAAATGCTTTCATTTTTAGTTTCCTGTCGTGGATCTCGTCGAGCTTCTCCGTTCGATGTTCGGCCCTGTTTGCGGTTGAATTGCTTTTGGTTATTAAATTTCTATTTTCCGTAATTTCTCTGCTTATGTCGATTTCGATTATGGATGTTTATTATTTTGAGTTTGTTGTGATTGCTGAGTTTGATGTTTGAACTTTGTATTGGTTGCTGAGTTGGGAGACATCGTTGGAATCTGGTGTTGATCGGAGTAGATCTTGTTGAATCGGGAACTATGGAGCTGATTTTGGTTGTTGTTGGGTTCGGACTGCTTGGATCCGGAGTAGATTGAGCATCCGACGTTGGATCTGAAACAGAGTGATCGAGATTTATGCCTAGCTTTCGTGTTTTCATTTCATTCCGTCTAGTATATGTAGATTTGTTTTATATCCGGTTGTTTGCAAGTTTCCAACGCCCGAATTTCTATATTCTGTTTGAATCTAGATATGTGCTCTGTTTTCTTCATGTTTGAGTTTGATTCAGCTCCTAAGATACATGTCGTTGTTAGTTAAATGCTTTGTTAGTTAGTTGCAGCTTTAATTTCGCACGTTTCTGTTTCTGGAATATGGTCCCCACTGTTTACCTGCTTTCTGTTTAGTGATATTAGGAAGTCGTTTGCTCGGTCTAGTAAGCTAGTTATTTATTTTGTTACCACAAGGTTGTTCGATGCCAGCATGATGTTTACAGTTTCCTAGGTCTAGAGGTTAATTTCGTGCCTAGGTCTAGTGGTAGTTAAACCTCAACCCAAATTTGCGTGGCAGCAGCCATTTTCTAATCCAAAGTTCCTCAGATGCTCTCCTACCTATCCATCTTCGTGGGATCGACCCCTACTTCTCTATACTAGTCTATAGTATAACGGGTTGAGGGATCTTTGAACGCGAGAAGTGTGTGTCCAACGACTGAGCCTTCTATATTCTCTTGAGTTCCTAGACCAAATGATCTAGTGGATTCATTGGATTTAGTGGCTCGACCTAGAACAATAGAACACGAACACATGTCTATCAGCACACTCGCGCGCTTCAAATGGCGCCGTTGCTGGGGATGGATGGCGTAATTTGTGATTGTGTTTAGAGGACTTTGGCGTACATAGTTTTGATTTTTCTTTCTTTTCTTTTATTTTCAGTTTATGAGCAGAGGCTCACGGTTTGGACATAGTAACTCGTCTGGGTGGAAGAACGATCAGTTTATTTGGCAGGTCAAGGACACAGCATCTACGGTCACCACCAGATCGGGATTATCTATGGGAGATCCGTTTCCGTTTGGTTCGGAAAGTGAAGAGGATTGGAACTCGTCAAGAAGGGAGGATCCTAAATCGTCTTCAGAAACAAGTACAGAGGAGGAAGAAATAGGGGACATGGCAAACATAGTCGATCAAACATAGGGGACATGGCATTCAGAAGAGGCCAAATGATGCAACAGAGGAGAACTATCGCCTGCGTGCGGTTCCTTTTGCCTTGAAGGGGGAAGCCAACACGTGGTTATTAAGGTTACCCCCGGATTCTATCCGCACATGGAGGGATTTCAAACTGGAGTTCCTTGATTACTTTTTCCCTTCCAACAAAACAAATGCTCTGAAGAAAGAAATAGTGGAGTGCAAGCAGGACTACGACGAGTCGTTGAGTCAATATTGGTCGAGGTTCAAAGGGTTGTTGGATGCGTGCCCAAATCACAGGATGATAGAGGCAGAGACCTATTATCTATTCTATGAAGGAGCAAACCCTGAGTCAAAGGATTTAATGAACTCCTCGAGCGGGGGAAATTTTACAAGGAAGAAGGGAAGCGAAACAAGAGAAATCCTCGGAAAATTGATAGATGCCAAGAAGGCATACGATAACCCACAGAATTTTGTGAAGAGAGGATCAGTGAATGCGATGAGGGAGCAAGATGATGAGAAGGTAGAGGCAAGGATTGACTGGCTTGAGAAAGCACTGTTGAACGCAATCGAGAAGACCAAACTACCAACCTCACAAGCGAAGGAAAAACCTCCGGGTCTAGGACATAGTCAACTTCAACAATATTATGGACCTCAGGAAGGAGAGTACCAGACCCAAGCTAATGCGATGGGGAGTTTGAATCCCGATGGAAGTTGGAATCCGGGGAGATAAAGAGACGCACCTGGAGGAACCATCCCAATTTTAGATGGTCGGGCAACGAACAGAGCCAGCCAGCACCACAACAGAGTATCCAGTTTGCACCTCAGCCCGAGAGACAGGGTAACTGGTCTGGAAGGAGTCAAGAGGGGCAACTGGAATAATCGGAACCATGGAGATCATCCGAATTGGGGGAACAGGAACCAAAACCATCAAGGGAACTCTTATGTACCACCGCACCAAAGGAATTTCCAAACCAACTACCAAGGGCCAGGAAATCAGTACAACATTAGTTCAGGAGGTCAAGGAAACCTTCGCCAGAATCAAGCGAGTGGTTCGAATCCAAGTGCAGGCCCAGGGCCCAGTCAGCCAAATTCAAAAACACCAAGGAATCTGGATGAAATGGTGCATGACCTCGTCAGTTCTCAACAGCATATGCAGAACAACTTGCAATCAAACAATGACGTAGTCCACAAGCTTCAGGATGCTCAGCAGGAGCAAAAGGCGGCAATGGATATGTTGGCAAAGCAACTGTCTCAGATAGCAACTTCCTTGAGCGAGATGCGAGGGAATGAAGGCAAGATTCCCGCCTCAGTAAGGATGCCTGATAGAGCTAACATCAGTCTAATTACTTTAAGATCCGGGAAGGGGTATGAAGGTCCAGAGATGAGGACGAATGAGGAGACAAGCCCCACAGGAAGCAAGGAAGGAAATGGTACAACCTCTAGACCTAGGCACTTAAAGGGAAGCAGTTCCGGGAGAAAAGATGACCTTCACGAAGGAGATTTGGGGAGGCCATTACCAAGTAAGGCAGAACCATTTTTCCTAGACCCAGAGCCGGAAATGGAAAATGAAGTAGTGAGGAAGGAGTCAGACGGACCTGCAGCTAGAGGATCTACAAGTGCAGAGAAACAAGTGAATCTGTTTCCACACCGAGGAGAAGTTAAGAGGAAGAAGGATGAACCGGTGGATTTTATGGATATCTTCGGAAAATTGGAGATCAACTTACCATTCTTACAAGCTTTAAAGCTACCGGTCTTCAGCAAATTCATTAAGGAGTTTACAGCTGGAAAGACGAGGCCAAGCGGGAAGATTCTGATTGGAGAAAATGCATCAGCAGTGATTCAGAAGCGGAGAATGCCCTCCAAGTGCACTGACCCAGGTATGTTTACCTTGCCTATTTCAATCGGCGGTGTCAGAATTGAGCATGCCATGTGTGATTTAGGGGCATCGATAAATGTTTTACCGCTTTCCATTTACAAGAAGCTGGTAGGAGTAGGGATGGTCGATACAAAAGTGGTAATTCAATTGGCAGATAGGTCGTGTATCTGTCCAGAGGGAGTCTTAGAAAATGTTATCGTCAAGGTGCATAATTTTTTATATCCTGCCGATTTCCATGTGATAAAGATGAGTGACAATGAGTCTGCTGAGTCTAGTGGTGTACTTCTAGGGAGGCCTTTTCTCCGTACAACCAAGACCATAATTGATGTTTTTGATGGAACTATATGCCTTGACTACAATGGGGAAAAATATACCTTTAGCATCGATGAAGCAATGAAGAAACCTCTTGATGTAGAAAATTTGCATGCTATCGATGTTATTAACCCCCTTTGCCCCAGGAGGCGAGTACCCTGAAGAAAGAACTGAAGGTGCTCCCACCAGGCCTCAAGTATGCTTATCTAGAAGAGAATGAGACTTTTCCCGTTATCATCAACAACAACTTGACCAAGGAACAGGAGGAGGAATTGCTGAATGTGATCAGAAGAAACAAGAAGGCTATAGGATGGACTCTCTCCGATCTGGTAGGAATCAGTCCTGATCTTTGCATGCATCATATCCGGTTGGAAGATGGAGCGAAAGCCTACAGGGACCCACAGCGTAAGCTTAATCCGAACATGAGAGAGGAAGTTCTGAAGGAAGTTTTGAAACTGCTATCCTTAGGCATCATCTATTCCATACCCGATAGTGAGTGGGACAGCCCAGTTCACATGGTACCAAAAAAATCAGGGATTCAGTTAGTCAAGAATGATAAGAATGAATTGGTTCCCACTCGACTTGTTACTGGGTGGAGGATATGCATCGATTATAGAAAGCTGAACGAAGCAACTAGGAAAGATCATTTCCCGCTTCCATTCATTGGTCAGATGTTAGAATGGCTGGCGGGAAAGCAATATTTTTGTTTCCTTGACGGATACAGTGGATACTTCCAAATCTACGTAGATCCTGAAGATCAAGAGAAGACTACATTTACGTGTCCTTTTGGCACGTATGCTTATAGAAGAATGTCGTTCGATCTATGCAATGCACCAGGCACTTTTCAACGGTGTATGATGAGTATTTTCTCGAATTTATTGGAGGATTGTATCGAAATTTTCATGGATGATTTCACTGTGTATGGGAATTCTTTTGACTCCTGTCTAGCAAGTTTGGATATAGTATTGAGGAGGTGCCAGGAAAAGCATTTGGTCTTAAATTTCGAGAAATGCCACTTTATGGTCCCTGAAGGAATTGTCCTAGGGCATGTAGTTTCAGAGAGGGGTATACAGGTAGACCAAGCGAAGGTTGATGTGATCTCAAAACTGCCTTACCCTACGAATCAGAAAGAACTTAGAGGATTCCTAGGACATGCGGGTTTCTACAGAAGATTCATTAAGGATTTTGCGAGGATTGCCCAACCACTCACTCATTTGTTGCATAATGAAGTTGATTTCGTTTTCAATGAGGGGTGCAAGGAAGCTTTTCAGCTACTGAAGGATAAACTAGCCTCTGCCCCTATTATCAGAGCGCCAGACTGGAGTTTACCGTTTGAAATAATGTGCGACACAAGTGATTACGAAGTGGGGGCAGTACTAGGCCAAAGAATCGATGGGAAAAACTATGTGATTTTTTATGCATCGAAAACACTCAATCAAGCCCAGAAGAACTATGACACCACGGAAAAGGAAATGCTGGCGGTAGTATACTCGTTTGAGAAGTTTTGCCCATACTTGCTGGGGTCGAGTGTGATAGTCTTCACTGACCACGCGGCTATCAAGTACTTGTTGGCGAAGAAATAATCCAAGCCAAGATTAATCCGCTGTGTGTTACTTTTGCAGGAATTAGATTGCGAAGTTCGAGACAAAAAGGGGACAGAAAACAAAGTGGCTGATCACTTGAGCAGGATTTTCCAAGGAGAGACGGATGAAGCTATACCTGATGCATTCCCGGAGGAGCATCTGTACTGTATAGGAACATTTCCTAGACCCATCTGTTGGGAAATGGTGATGGCGTTAACAGGTCCAGGAGATTCTGAAAAAGGGAAGTGTCAATTGAGCACTGAGCCGTGGTTCGCAGACCTAGCAAACTACTTCGTCACGGGAGAGGTGCCAAGTTCTCAATCAATCACCCGAGCCCAGAAGATGAAACTGAAAAGCGAAGCCAAGTATTATTTTTGGGACGACCCATATTTATGGAGAATGGGAGTCGACCAAGTAATTAGGAGGTGTATTCCAGAATGGGAACAGAGGGATGTGCTTAATCATTGCCATGCCCTAGCTTGTGGAGGTCACTTTGGACCAAGGAAGACAACAAGGAAGGTGTTAGATAGTGGTTTTTATTGGCCTACGTTACACAAGGATGCCTTCGAATTCTGCCAGAATTGTGAGAGATGTCAGCAGACATGGGGAATTTCCAAAAGAGACGAAATGCCACATGTCCCAGTAATCGTCTGCGAAATCTTTGACGTCTTGGGAATGGATTTCATGGGACCTTTTCCATCCTCATATGGGAACACGTATATCCTTGTGGCGGTAGATTATGTGTTGAAATGGATGGAGGCCAAGGCTACCACCTCTTGTGAAGTCGGTGAGGTGGCAAAATTTCTTAAGTCTAACATTTTTAACAGGTATGGTGTACCTAGGGCTGTTATTTCGGATCAAGGAACACACTTCCGAAACCGAATGATAGAAGCTCTAATGAGAAAATATGGAGTCCATCACAGGCTGTCTGGACCTTATCATCCTCAGTCAAATGGGCAGGCGGAAATATCAAATAGAGAGATCAAGGCAATACTAGAGAAGACGGTGAATCCGTCAAGGAAAGACTGGAGTAAGAGGCTTGACGACACACTATGGGCCTACATGACAGCCTATAAAACGCCTATTGGGATGTCACCCTACAGGATAGTGTTTGGCAAGATGTACCATTTGCCTGTAGGTATGGAACACAGGGCATATTGGGCGGTCAAAGAAATTAACATGAACCCTCAAGCGTGTGAAGAAGAGAGGAAACTGCAGCTTCAAGAACTAGAGGAATTAAGGCATGAGTCTTATGAGTCCGCGATGTGGTACAAAGAGAAGACGAAGCTAAGGCATGACAAAAACCTCCGGGTCAAGGAACTTCACGTTGGTCAGAAGGTTCTCCTTTTCTAATCCAGACTCAAGCTGCTACCAGGAAAGCTAAAATCCAAATGGATTGGGCCTTACACTATTGTTGGCCTCCGAGCGAATGGAACAGTGGAGATCCAGGAAAGTGCCTCAAACTCTACCTCATTTCTTGTTAATGGTCATCGGGTGAAGGTTTTTAGGGATAATTCTGAGTTGTGTGTAGTGGAGGAAATGCCACTACGCGCACTCTCCATTATCGCCTAATTAGTTTAGCAAGCAGTGCTCTCGATGAATTCCTGGGTCAGGTAAATTGGGATGTTTTTTTATATCTATTCACTGAACCAGGGAATCTCGAGAGTGATAAATTGAATGTGTAAATAGTTTAATCGTTTTTTTTAATTAAAAATCCCAAACAAATGAAAAATTTTTAATCTTCCAAAAATATTTTCGAAACACCAGACTTTTCAAGAAAAATGTTTTGTCACTTTTTGAATCCTCGACCTGGGAGTCTGGCGTTTCATTTTCTTTTGTTTTTGCATAAGTATGGTGTCGCAGAGAGTATCGTTTACATGGGGCAGAGAGATTTTTGTTTGAGAGGGAAGTGGTACAGTTTCGAAATTGAAATATTACTTTATGGGAAGGCGAACGGTTGCTTACATCATACCTGCAACCGCCTGCATAACCGTACGCGCCCTTACCCATTTTTACTTCTTTCGTCCCTTACGCTTTATTTTTTCAAAACAAACAAATCCTCTCTCACCGAAATCCCCAAATCTTCTCTCTCGCGATACCCAGCCCTCACTAACTTTAACCCGTAATTTCTTTCAAAGTTTTTGAGAAATTTTCAGATTCAGGCCATGGAGAACACATCAAATGCAGGAAACCCCACCAGATCTGTCGATTCCAACGCGGCGACATTCATGGCAGAGTTGATGCAGAAGTTTGGCGGGCCGAAAGAGACGATGAAAGCCTTCGCCCTGTTCACGTCAATGATGGGGAAGGCCACATCTGCCGCGTCGACGTCCATCACAACCACCACACCAACACCACCGCAAATTCCAGAGGATGCGATTTCACATACGACTACCGTACATACAGTAGCCGAACCGTCTACTGGCGAACCTGGGAAAGAAGCCGCGGTAGGCGACAAGCAGGAACAAGGGGCGGATCTGGTTGTGGAGATGGAGCAGATGCCGTCTGTTGAGGGGGAAACCCCTGTTATCTCTGAGGTTGGTGTTGTCGAGGGGGAAACCCTTGTTATTTCTGCTGATGTTGATGTAGGTGAGGGGGAAACCCCTGATTTTTCTATTGCTGGTGTCGTAGAGGGGGAAACCCCTATGGTGGTTGAAGGAGTCAAAAAGGGGGCAACCCCAGTGGATGATGTTGAGGGGGAAACCCATGTTGGTGATTTGGAGGGGCGACCCCTATTATTTCAGAGGAAGTTGTTGGGGGGGGGAAACCCCGGAAAATTTAGCGGGCGGTGAAGCCCTAATCTCTGATGCGATGGTTGCTGAGGGGGAAGCCTCTGTCTACATTGAGGGGAAACCCCTATTTTGTCTGAGGAGGGAGAGACCCTCATTAATGCTGAAGCTTCGGAACCCACGGAGAGCGGGCTGGAAGTGGTGATAGAACTAGACGATCAGCCGGTGGGTGCAAACTTGCCAATGGATAAACGGGAGGCCCGACGACGGGCCCGACGGAATTTGAAAGATGAGATCGAGGACCTCACTTTTTCCACGAAAGAGGAAGTACAAGCCCTAGGAACAGAGGGTGAGTTAGAGAAAGATACTCCTAGGTCTTGAGGGGAGGAAGAGGAAGACGAGGAGGTGCGCCGCTTGATAGCAGAAAGAAAAAGGAAGGGCAAACAGGCAGCTCCTTCCTTGGTCAAGAAGACGAGAAAGCCTTCTGGGGGTAAATCTATTGAAGTCTCACTCCCTTCCCCGGCGAAGGTACCATATGCTAGAGAGCCATTAGCCCTGCTAGGTCCAGTGAATCTGAAGAGGAGCCAGAAGAGGAACTAAATTTCGAACCTGCAGAAGTCTGGATTACCAAAGGATTGCTTGATGCAATGAGGAAGTTTGAAGACCCCAAACGAGCGGCGACCTACAAGGAACGGAGTGGTCCAGGTAAGCTTGCAAGGTTTGGAAAACGATATGATCCCACAGAATTGATGGATATAGATTCCGATGAAGAATTCCGGCAGTACATCGATGCCATCGGTTTCGATTGGTTACTAAAGCATAGCTCTGCGGAGGTCCCAACGGCGCTGGCACGTGAATTCTTTTCTACATTCCGTTTGAAACCAACCACTGATTTGGATGCCGATTCCATGCCGAATGGGACTGTTTACGCGTACGGAGGATGATGAGGGGCTATGGAATGATCGGGTGGTTGGAGCACCGAAGTTTACGCCAGGATTCAAACCACAATCAGCCTGGGAGTTCATCACCCATCCGAAGGTGGGACAGTTTAAGACAAGTATTTCCAAGGAGTTTCATATAGAGAATCGCATCCTTCGATTTGCTCAGACTTTCGTCAGCTACAATCACATGGGAACTGCCAACTCGGCCTTGACAACGGCGGATTTATACTTCACTTGGTGCATGGCCACGGGAGTGAGGGTGCATTTAGGCTACTGGTTAGCCCAGGCATGCCATCAAATGACCGCCAACCCTTCCCGACACATGTACACGTGTCACCTCTTAGGGGCTTATCTTCAGCGAAACACAATAATGAAGATCGCCAAATCTGCCCCTGAGGTGGTTATGTGTGAGCCTCTAGAAATCTTTAACATTGACTACTTTTTCAACAAGGGGTTGTAGGAGGTTTGTTTCTACGAAGTCAGCAGGTTGGAGCCCCAGGTCAAGATAGAGCAGGGTGTTGGTGAGTCGAAGGCAAGCATGGAAGTGGAGGAGATGAAAGCAGAAGTGAGTGCGATGCACAAAGAATTGGGTGAATTCAGAGAGGTGATGGGTGTGATGAGCAAGGACTCGGTGACGCAAGGATAGAAATGGCCGGAATATGGACAGAACTCGGGGGAGTTAGAGAAGAGATGCAGGCCCTCAAAGGGTGCGTCACAGTCTTGGTGGGGAAGTCATCTACGCAAAACGATCGGATGGCAGAGGCTGTCTAGTTAATGATGATGATGACCAAATGGCTGAAGGAGAACTTCTCCGAGCCTCAGGCGAAACTGACTACTGGACCCAGCAAGGTGTCCACCCAGCCAGGGCCAGGAAGTTCATCTCCACAGCATCCCCCACCCGCGTCTAAACCTCTGCTAGCCCCGTCGGCTTCAAAGACCCTGACTGTGAAGAAGACATTGACCAAGCAACTGAGTGAGGAAGTGAAGGAGAAGCCGGATTCACCGGCAAGAAAGAAAGCAAAAGTAACCAGCCCTTACGTTCCACCACAGGTTGGCTCCCGAGGGAGCCAACCCCGAAATGAAGCCCCCTTGACCAAGTAACTTTACTTTTAGTTTTTTCTCTTTCTTTCGTTTTATGTTTATATATTTGCTGTTTGTGTCTGTGTTTTCTTTTTCCCAGCATGCCATATTCTGTATATATTTGCCTGTGATTACGTCTTCACCCGCTTAGCCCAATTTTTGGTCTAAGTGTGAGAAGTTTGTTCTTCTCCCGCATGTTTTGGTTGTTCTTCTGTTGTGCCTTCTCCCACTTAGCCCGCTGCTCGGTCTTAGTGTGAGAAGTTCGTTTGCTTTTTCAGGATTGTTGTCCCTGAAGTTTTTTTTTATATTTTGTTGAGTTTTGTTTGTACTTCCCTGTTTCCCCCTTCACTGGGATTGCTTGGGGACAAGCTTGAGTGAAGTGGGAGGGGGAGGGAGTCGTACAATTGTGTTCTTATGTGATTAGGTGTCTTTAGATTTAGGTTTAGTTTCTTTATGTGTGTCGCATGAGCTAGTGAACATAATAAGGCAAGATCCCCTTAGTGAGAGCAATTGAAGATATGATGCATATCAACTTTGAGGCCTTTTTACTTACTAAGCTGAATTCAGTTTGAATGAAGTAAGGACGATAGAGGATGCCTTAGATGACCTAGTTGTGAAGCCCCACCATAAATGTGAGTTATAAGCCTATACATTGTGAGCTAACTTGTATAAAAGGGGCCACCACTTGATGCTTAGGGAGAAGAGTCGTAAGGAGAGAAATAAAAATTGGGTTCTGGAGGTATAAGCTGGAGGAAGTCCAGGAAATAGAGGTATAAGTTGGACGAAGTCCAGGAAATAGAGGTATAAGTTGGACGAAGTCCAGAGGAGGAATAAAATAAACAGAATTAGGAGGTATAAGCTGGACAAAGTCCATGGGAAAATATAAAAAGGGGGAGTAAAAAAAGGAGAAAAATTACCTAAGGGCAGGAAGCAACAGTAACCTGACCCAGGATGTTAAAAAGAAAGGAGAATTATAAGAAGGGGAAACTCTCATAACCCGACGCATCAGTGGTGTAACATTGACTTAAGAGTGATTCGATCCTAACATCCCTGGTGAGGAATGAGTGATCGAGTGAATCTAACAAATGGGAAATCAATAGGCTATCTTGACGAACTGACAGACCGATTAGGTAGAAGAAGGAAAAGGGAGGATTTGGAGATTGTAGACAAATAGGATAGGCCTTAAGCTTGTGGGGACGATTGCTTAAAAGTTGAAGCTAGTTCATGCCTTTGTGTTTTCTCTGTGTTTTCTTTAAGAGTTTGTTTTCTCTATTTAAGTCTGTTAGTGTTTCTAGGTCTAGGAGTTTTGTTTTGTTTGTGTCTATAGAGTCAGTCAAGGATGACCATGCATTGAAATTCGCCTTATTTCTATATTTTTTTTCATACTTGATGACAAATTTGGATTAAGTGTGAGCAGTTTGATAAGGCTAATTTCGTGCATTGGTTAAGGGGTTAAATTCACACGTTTGCGGGGTCTAACACATGTTTTAAGCCAGGTATGTAGAAGGTTTTCG
Organism: Salvia splendens; assembly: GCF_004379255.2. Taxonomy (NCBI): domain Eukaryota; kingdom Viridiplantae; phylum Streptophyta; class Magnoliopsida; order Lamiales; family Lamiaceae; genus Salvia; species Salvia splendens. Next base: position 21,246,032 of record NC_056047.1, on the reverse strand, counting down.
CCAGATCCAGGAAAAGAGAAGGAACTGGCGGATAAGTGGGCAATTTGAAGAAAAATTACAAGGCGGAGGAAATCAAGATGCTGAAGGGTATAATGGAGATTTCTACGAAGGCTTCTAGAAGATTATGTCCGGACCTATATAAGGGAGAAAGCATGCAATCTGGAGGGACCTTCTCGGTGGAGGCCTCATTAACAGATCGTAGCTCATAGCTCACTCATTTCTGCACACTTGGGTATTCATGAGGGAATCGTATGGTAGTTCTGGGTTATAGTTTGCTAGACAGTAGTTGGGTAACACCGTCCTCAAGGAGAGCGAAGATACAATTTAAACGCTTTCATTTTTAGTTTCCTGTCGTGGATCTCGCCGAGCTTCGCCGTTCGATGTTTGGCCCTGTTTGCGGTTGAATTGCATTTGGTTATTAAATTTCTGTTTTCCGTAATTTCTCTGCTTATGTCGATTTCGATTATGGATGTTTATTATTCTGAGTTTGTTGTGATTGCGGAGTTTGATGTTTGAACTTCGTATTGGTTGCTGATTTGGGTGAAATCGTTGGAATCTGGTGTTGATCGGAGTAGATCTTGTTGAATCGGGAACTATGGAGCTGATTTTGGTTGTTATTGGGTTCGGACTGCTTGGATCCGGAGTGGATTGAGCATCCGACGTTCGATCTGAAACAGAGTGATCGAGATTTATGCCTAGCTTTCATGTTTTCATTTCATTCCGTCTAGTATATGTAGATCTGTTTTATTTCCGGTTGTTTGCAAGTTTCCAACGCCCGAATTTCTATATTCTGTTTGAATCTAGATATGTGCTCTTTTTCTTCATGTTCGAGTTTGATCCAGCTCCTAAGATACATGTCGTTGTTAGTTAAATGCTTTGTTAGTTAGTTGCAGCTTTAATTTCGTACGTTTCTGTTTCTGGAATATGGTCCCCACTGTTTACCTGCTTTCTGTTTAGTGATATTAGGAAGTCGTTTGCTCGGTCTAGTAAGCTAGTTAGTTATTTTGTTACCACAAGGTTGTTCGATGTCAGCATGATGTTTACAGTTTCCTAGGTCTAGAGGTTAATTTCGTGCCTAGGTCTAGTGGTAGTTAAACATTAACCCAAATTTGCGTGGCAGCAGCCGTTTTCTAATCCAAAGTTCCTCAGATGCTCTCCTACGTATCCATCTTCGTGGGATCGACCCCTACTTCTCTATACTAGTCTATAGTATAACGGGTTGAGGGATCTTTGAACGCGAGAAGTGTGTGTCCAACAACTGAGCCTTCTATATTCTCTTGAGTTCCTAGACCAAGTGATCTAGTGGATTCATTGGATTTAGTGGCTCGACCTAGAACAATAGAACAAGAACACGTGTCTATCTGCGCACTCACGCGCTTCAAGCAGCCTCTCCCCAGAACCTTTTCTGCATTCCAGAGCTTGCTAACATACATCTTACTCTCTCCAATATTGTGCGGTTAGCCCTCTCAGCCACACCATTTTGCTGAGGATTGTTTGACACCGTTCTATGCCTTTTAATTCCCTTCATCTTACAGAAATCACCAAAATCATGTGATAGGAATTCAAGTCCATTATCTGTCCTAAGGCACCTTAGTGATTTTTCTTTTCCACTTCAACCTCAGTGCACCACTCTCTGAATTTATCAAATGTTTCTGATTTTTCTTTCATGAAATAAATCAATATCTTCCTAGAAAAATCATCAATGAAGGTCAAGAAATACCTGCATCCTCCAATTGTTTCAACTGGTAAGGGACCCCATATGTCACTATGTGAGTAGTCCAGAGGCAGCTCTGATGTGTGTTTCCCAACACCATAAGGAAGCTTCTTGCTCTTGCCCATGATACATTCCTCACAATGCCTCAAACCAGTGGAGACATCAGTGTTTATTACACCTGTCTTGGCCAAGATCTTCAGACCAGCCTCTGACACATGCCCAAGCCTTAAATGCCATAGATTAAGATCTGTGTTGGTGACTGCATTGGGTCCTCCATTTACTACCTGAGCTTGCATGTAGTATAGGTTTCTTTTCCTCAAAGCAGTGATAACCACCTTTGAGTCTTTGATGACCTTCATTACTCTACCAGAAGATACAAAAGAGTATCTCTTCTGCTCAAGTACCCCCCAGAGATATCAGATTTCTCTTGATGTGAGGAATGAATCTGACTTCTGATAGAATTCTTGTCGATCCATCTGCCATTCTCAGTTTGATGCTTCCAACACCAGCTATCTTGCATTCCTGATCATTCCCAAGCAACACAACTCCTTCAGATTCTTGCAGATCCTCAAACCACTCAATGTGAGAACTCATGTGAAAGCTGCATCCACTATCCATGATCCACACATTTCTGATGTCTTCATCTGCAATATTCAAAGCTTCTGCGGCTTGAACTTCTTCTATCATATCTGCTGTATTTTGTGTAGCTTGTTGATCTTGTTGTTTCTTCTGGAAAGCATAGCAGTTTTTCTTGATATGGTCTGGTTTGCTGCAGTAATGGCATGACCTCGTCTCCCTTTCTTGTGTAGGCTTTTGTTTCCAGGGTTTACCCTTCTTTGAAACTTCTTCTTGCCAGATTTCTTGAAGTCTTCCCTGATATTCAAACTCTCTGATGCTGGATCAGTTGGCTTTGTTGCAACCTTCTGAAATTCCTTCATTTTCAATGCAGAGTGCACCTCCTCATATGTCACCTTGGACTCTCTTCCAAGAAGGATAGCATCCTTAAATTGTTCGAAGCTTTTAGGCAGAGAGTTGAGGAGCATGAGCGCTTTATCTTCATCTATGATATTCTCATCGATGTTCTCCAAGTCATCTACATACTTTGCAAACTCCTCGAGTTGCTCACTGATACTTCTTGACTCAGTGAACTTGAAAGTAAATAGCCGTTGCTTCAAGAGAAGTCTGTTGGAGAGGGATTTTGTCATATACAATGACTCTAGTTTCTTCCAAACGCCCGATGCAGTCTCTTCTCTTGAGATTTCCCTCAACACACGATCATTTAGGCTCAAGATCAAGGTTGAATAAGCCTTATCTTGATGTTCTTGATACTTGGGGTCAGCCTTCTCTGCCTCAGTGATCGTCTCCTTCTTCAATACCTCCCATAAACCTTGCTGCATGAGCACAGCTTTCATTTTGAGCCTCCACAGCCCAAAATCATTATTTCCCGTGAACTTCTCAAGATCAAACTTAGCTGTAGACATTCTGTCGAACACCAGATGTGCAACAACCTAGATCAGAAATCAAGATCTAGCGATCTTCAACAAGAAAACCTCTCGAGCTTTCCTACTCGCCGATTGCCCGTTCCCACAGACGGCGCCAATTTGTGAATGTATGATCTGAATTCCGACTTCCAACCGAGACACTTTGATGAAGATCTCGATATGAATAGCATGAACAAATGGAACGTAAACGAAAACAAGAAAACACAAGAGAATTACGTGGTTCGGCCTTTGCAAGCCTACGTCCACGGGAGAGAAGGAATAGGATTTATTGATCAAACTTTGTACAACACTCACACTCAATTACAATCCCCGAATTGAGCTACAACATGAATCTACTCACAAGACTCACTCGCTCACACTCAGCTACAATGAACTCAACTATCTATGCGCTGTGTGTGTATGTGGATTATAGAAGAAACTCGACTTCTAAATGAATGTTGTTGTTGAAAGAATGAATGCAGCTCGAATGCAACTAACTCTTTATACTTCATGAAGCTCATCATAACTGCTTGCACAAGCCAACCGATTCCTAAACCGATTCTTGAAGTCTTGAGATATTGAGCAACGGTCTTCAACCGAATTAACTGAAATAACCGCAGCCCTTGCATCCATGCATCATTTTCAACCTTTATTCCTAACAGACGAACACTGTGAATCAGTATTTATATAGCACATCGAGTTCTCATTTGACTGATTAGAAAAGCTCGAGCTAAAAAAATTAAAAAATGTTTAGCATGGATTAATTCAAGATATTTGTGCTCAAGAGATGTGCACACACCCGTTAAAGAGGATGTTTTCTAAAGCCCAAGTCAAATCAATTACTCTATCCCCGTCCTTAAAAGTTTATCAACTTTCATATTTACCATTTTTAATATTAGACCTCACATTCCATTAATTCATTCTCACTCACATTTTATTATAAAATTAATACTCCCCCCGTCCCATAAATTTTGTCACAGTTTGACCGGGCACGGATTTTAAGAAATGTAATGGAAAGTGGGTTGAAAAAATTGGTAGGATGTGGGTTCTACTTTTAAAGTATTAGTTTTATAATAAAATGTGAGTGAGAATAAGTTGGTGGAATGTGAGGTCCACTACCAAAAATAGTAAAAAGTGAAATGTGACAAATTTTGTGGAACAGAGGAAATGGAAAATGTGACAAAATTTTAGGGACGGATGGAGTATATAAATATAGGACGGTGGTAAAGAGCCCCCTGTCTAAAGCCTCTAGATGACTAGATGAAACCTGTCGAGCTACCATTCACAAGGACGGAGAACCAGCATGAGAAGATACATCTACTAATCATATTCACCATGAAGCCGGAAATTCCATCTTCACATGTTACAAGAACGGCCACTGCACCCTATCATATGTCTTTACTGTATCCAGCTTGAAGGTTTGATTAAACGACTTTCCTCTCCTCGATTATTGTCTGCCTAAGTCATGAATCATTTCCCGTGCTAGCAGAGCATTATCACTAAGGAGGCGACCATTAATCAATCTACTCTGATCAAGTGCATTTACCAGTGGGAGTAAATGAGACAGGTAGGCTGCTAACGACTTAATTCGTATGATTTGCCAGCCTTAAGGTTACCTACAATTAAAGCTTATTGAAGAAAGAAAGAAATCAATTTAAATCAATAAAATCAATGATAATCGAGTCATAAATAGATTATTCCATTTCCTTGTTTTTGTTCGAGTTTTATATACTATAAAGTATTTTTCGAGCGCTTGTATATTGTAAAAATTCTTCGTTTAGTTTTTTAAGGAATAAAATATATTATTTTTGTCATAATGTGTTATATTTTTACATTTAATGGTTTTTTTATATGTTTATAGGTGTCACGACCGCCCAAACAAGGGGTACCACAACGCGGCGATCGTGACCGACAGGCATGGACAACACTTTAAAAGAACACCTTACTTAAAAGATTTTAGGTAAATTATTTTTTTGAAAAGACCTAAGATGAAAATACTTTAAAAAAAAGGATAACGGAAAAATTAGACTTAAGAAAACACAACAATTAAATAACTAAAGTAAAGCAAACATTAACTCAAATCCCGAAGAATACAATTTTCAAAAGACGACATAAATACACGTTTAAATCCTAACATCACCATACATGTTCAAACCCATAAACATAAAGATTAAGGTCTTAAGACACAATTTAAAACATAGCAGCGGATAAATAAGGTTTAAGAGAGTCAAGGATCACGCCTATGTGTGACGACACAACGTATCCTAGGGTCTTTAGCCAGCTCAACATCCACCGCAACATCCCGTTCAACCTGCAAAATTTTTAAAAGAAATTGCAGGGCTGAGTACTTGTTGTACTCAATGGGCTCATGCCGAAAACATTTATATAGTTATGTCATTCATACCAGTGATCTCGAGTTTTATACGTAGTAAAGAAAATATCACGAGAACACAAAAATATTTCATAGACTGGCCAGTCAAATAATCTCCCCACTTTTCACATCAATCCAACAATCACAACCACAGTGCGACGAAAGTGTGGCCACACTATTCGCCCACGAGACCGTCCGACTTGCAAGGACGGCTCACGATCCCACCAGTGTACACAGCCCGATAGGGTTTACGGCCCTACTCGGACCCGAATTCGTTTCACAAAACAGCCATATAGCCTAACGGAGTAAACTCATATGAACTAGGCATCAGGCACAAAATCTCATAACAAAAATAGTCCATGGCATGACATAACAGTTAAACCACCCTTGTATCTCCACATAATATTTTTCGGAAAAATAAAGAGGTTTGAAAAGAAAGCTCACCTCGTTCTCTTAGTAATTCACAACCCAACTTAGCAACTCTCAATCCTTGAGTTCACGAGTACCCAACACCCTTGTCAACGACAACACAAGTCAGCCTCACACAACATTATTTTACTATGCATGTCCTATCGTCTCTCTCTCAACGTTTTCCCCAATTTCCCAAACCCAACATACATCTCAAGGTGTAAAACACACGTAACACATTTCAACTTATCACAAGTGATTTCAACATTTAAGCACATTCCTTGGACATACATGCATCATACAATACTTTTAAACTTGAGAAATAAGTGTCATTTAATCAAGGCAGAAAACTGGCAGAATTGCGCGACCATTTTGTAAAAATCACTTTAAATTCACCCGACCTCAAAACATGCTAGATTTTGGTCACGATACAGAGGACACATTCAAGTTCATCCATGAAAATTTTCATATCTAAATCACGTCATTTAGTCAGTCATATCACATATTGAACTCTCTGGTCGGAACATATAATTTCTGACAGTATTGCGCAGTTCACTTGAAAAATTCCCCATAAATTCATACGATGCCCAAAAAGGCTGAAAATTTAACACAACACATAAGACACTTCAAATTTTCATATAGTTTAAGAATCACATCGATCGGAGGTCATTTGGTCAGTCAAACAGAAAACGAAACATTCCTGGCGAGAACTCACGTTTCTGGCAGATTTGCGCAGTCAACTTAAAAAATTTATTAAAAATTCATTTTTCGATAAAACAGGCTGAAATTCACACGAGACACAGAAAACACCTTGAAGTTTACTCAGTAAAAGTTTCGTAGCAAAATTCGTTCGTTTTATGGGTCTAACACAGATCATAAGTCACTGGTCGTGCATCACAGATTTCTGGTTCAAATTCGAAAATAGGGTTTTTAAAACATCCACAACAAAACACCGATTCTTCATGCTCGAGAACACATGAAGAGGTTACGAGGTGCGTAGGTGTCGTTCAAGTGAGGATATATCCTACTGGCAGGATAAAGATCCTAACTAAGCCTAGACCTCGTCTTCAAAGATTCCTCAACCCACTTCTACTGATCAGTATAGTGGAGGTAAGGGTCGAATCCCACAGAGATGGTGCGTTTAAACTACTGCGGTGATGTTTTGGAGGGTTGGTTAGCTACCACGCTCGGGTTGAGTTTCTACCTAGGCGAGTAATTAAAGGGTGGCGTCCTACTGACTAGGATGGGGGAGCAGATCATGGAATGCAACTGTGTACGTGGAAATGAGGGGACATGGTGTAACAGAAATTGTTTGGAAAGGACGGTATTTCTATTTTTGGCTAAACAGAATATTCAGAGTGTAGTGGAGGTAGTGGTGACTAGGCTGACAGATCTGCAGGTACAACCAGAGGTGAAGGACAAAAGAAAGCAAAAGTAAATAAAAGTAAGGTGGTCCCCAATCTGGATGTAGACATCGTCTTCTCCAACAACACAACTTGAACTCAGATAACAATTCCAGATCCAACCCGGCAAACGCAGATTAACAACTCGCGAACACAGATCTAAAACTAAGAAATCAAATCTGAAATCAAACGCTGAAACTGGACTTCTGCATGCTGGTCAACATGAAAGATCGATTCAGAAAATAAAACGAAGCCTTGCATGCAACGATCTACTTCCAGATCAAATAGTACATGTTTACCTATCCTAAAGAAATTTGTTACGTAACAGAATTTAGAGATTTAGCACTTAAAACACCGAGAAATCTTAGATCTAAGCTAACTAGACAAGGAAAGAAAAGAACACTACAATGAACGAAACGGAAATCAACTTCATAGCATTAACACGTTCGGATATCCAAAGCAAGCATTTCAAAACAACAAAATCCCAAAATGTAACAGAAATCCAACGTAAAGACGGAGAACTAATTAAACTACGAAAGCAATTTAAAGATTGTTTGCCACTCCGGGCGATAAAATCTCTGACTGGAACTACGATCTAGCTAACTGGAACGGACGATGACTGGAACTCGGGAACATTCTGAACGTCAGGTGATCATGGCTCGGCGAGGCAAGAAGTGGACACGGCTGAAAGACTGAAATTACCGAGAGAACTCTCTACCTAAAGATGATGGTGAATTGAAGTCTATCCCCCCCCGGCTGCTTCTTCTCTCTCCAACTTGGCTACCTTTTATAGGGAGGCTACCCTTGATTTTAGGGTAAATCCTCGCTGCAATTTGACTTCTTTGCCCTTAATTGTGGGTAATCCGTCCCAGCTATCCGTCTTCTTCATCTCAAGCCGTTTTAGCACGTATACGGATCAGTATGAGACCATGCTGGCGCTTTTTCTACCCGAACACTCCGGAACTTCCCTACTGGCCAGAACACTTATCCTGCACACTTTGAGCAACTGCTTTGCAAATATAATCATTTAAACCTGTCATACTGACCAGTAACCGAGGCCTAGAATACGACTTATCAAACTGCTCACACTTACCACATGCTTGCCCTCAAGCGTGAAGAACAAACAAAAAGCAATAAGTCGCATTCTAGCCTGGTTACTTCCCTGCCCGACTCTACCTAAAACTGGACTCTAGACTACAACGACGAAGAAAAAAGAAAACACAAACACAAACACAGAAATACATAAAACACTAACAGATTGGGCTACATTTTCAACCATCCCTCCCCTCGGGATTAGGTGCAATCCGGCCTTAGACAGCCTTGAACTTCTGCCGCCCCCCTCTTTCTCTCCCAGTCAGTACATCTGCTTGTCAAGATCGCCCACACTCTCGGTCAACCACTAGGTTCACTCAGTCACTCGCACCTCACCAGGAACGTTAGGACTGAATTCTCTCATCATGCTCAACCACAATTGCTTTGGACTTAGATCTCACGTGCAGCTACTGAAGGACTTTAAGGCTTGTAACGGGGCTGTTGGGTTGTAGTGTTTTGGGTAGATGTTCCTAAGGCTCTAAGGTTCAAAAACTTCTATTTAATTTATGAAGGGGGATTGTGTGCATCAGGCTTCTGATCAGTTGCTTTTCTTAGCTGGTGCTTCTGGCTTGAGTTTCCAACTGGTTAGTAGGCTTCTTGTGGCTTCGCCACCCTTATTCCTTCATTTTTTTGTGTGGTCAAATCTCTGACCATTTTCTTCTTTTCTTTCTTTCTTCCTCTCTTTTTTTTTCGTGGCTTTGCCACCCTTATCCCTTCCTTTTTTTGGACCTGGAATGTCTCCCTGGTCGATTTTCTTCTAACTTTCCTGCCCAGCTGGTTTCTGCTTTTTTCACACTTCTTCCTAGCCAGTAAGCTCCATTTGTTTCATGCCTTACACACAGTCCCAGGGGCTAGGGGTGTTTATCTGGGTATAAAAGGTTAAGAAAAAAGGGTTCTAAAGGTGGTGGTTTTCTTTTTTTTTTTTTTTTTTTTTTTTTTTTTTTTTGGGGGGGGTTCCTACTGCCTTCAGTATTTGCTACCCGTGATCACTTCACCCTAGGCAAATTGTGGCAGCCTCCCTTTTCTTTAAGTGTATGTGGAAAGTGGTTCCACTTTAAGGCTTATAACTCACATTTTAGAGGGCTTTCGTGTTTGGCTCTAAGTGTGGGCTTTTCTCTCATACTCACATCATCCATACTGGTCAGGAGGTACTAAGGAGAGTGGTTTCGGTTTTCCAGCTTGTCTTATCTCCCTCAATTCCCTTCACCTCCAGCTCAGGACGGTTGAGTTTTAAGCCCAAATCAGCACACAACATAAAAAAACTAGACCTAAAAAACACAAAACGAGCACAAACACAGAACACACATATATACATCATACTGGCCATTACGTCCCCCCTCCTACTTCACAAGTGTCTGCCCCAGATAAGGCTGTGAAGTGGAAAAAAAAGTACTGGCCAGTATGGTAGACACACAGACAACAAAATAACAAACAAAAATAACAACTCAAACAGAAACTTCTCACACTTAGGCTATGGAATAGGCTAAGTGGGAGAGGTTTGAACACCGGACAAAATCCACTAAACAAAGAAACACGTATATACAAAAGAAACACAGAAAACATGCTACCAAGAAACAAACCCTAACTTCTCACACTTAGACTATGGAATAGGCTAAGTGTTATGAAGTGGGGTTTGCTCGCAAACACAGATTATACTACCTAACCGAATACCACAACATAACAAAAATACGAAAAGTTAAAAAAAGCTTAAAAAAAACTAACTTGGTCAGTAGGGGGGGGGTCTATCGAAGTCGCCTGCTCCTTCGTGGGGCAGGTGGTGCAGGTTGTTCCTTCGGGTTGTCCTCTTCCGTTCCAGTTTCATTTTCCTTCGCCGGCTCCTCGGCTCTTGCCGGCACCTCGGCGTCCGCTGTCTCTTGCTCATCTGCTACTCCGGTCTCTTGGATATGTGGTTCATCAGTCCGGCCACCATGGCCACTCGGTCCTGCAGCTTGCTCCTTCCTCAGGTAGGTCATTTCTTCTAAGATGTTATCCATACTGGCTAACATTCTGTTCATTGCTTTTTGCATCTTGGAGTTTTCCTCCCCGAGATCTGATACGATAGCTTCCATGGCCGCCTGCCTCTGATGCATCATATCCTGCTCTGCAGAGCCCTTCAACATCCTTTCCACAACTCCTGCCAGCTTGATCACCTCTGCCTTCAATTGCTGATTCTCCTCTGCCATTTCAGTGACTGTCCTTTCTAGAGCGGCTTGCTTCTGAGTCAGTATTCTCTGCTCCGCAGACTCCTTCAATACCTGTTCCATTGCTGACGCTAAACGAATCATCTCTTCCCTCATCTGTCTATTTTCCTCAGCCATCTTTTCCACAGATTGTTCAATTCTGTCTCGCCTCTGGTCATGTCCTGGTGCTTCCTGAGCTGTTGTTATCCGAGCAGTGGGTATTGCCTCTTCTCCCATCGCATAAAAGTAGGGCACGCCCTGCCTCATGTACACCGTGTTCGTTCGGACGAACAGAGGGATGTCGAACAATCCTGGGGCGCTCACCATCGTTAGTGGGGTTAGGTCTTCGTCCTCCGAAACGGTGATGTTGTTCCTCATGAAGATTCCCAATATATGGCAGAGGGAAATATTCCGTGCTGGGTGAGTTGCGACGAGGGTGACATGTGTATGCAGTCCAGAACCCTAAGTGCAGCTTCTTGCCCTTTTTTGCACACCATATAAGGTACAACTCCGTCATTGATGTCCGGACTGCCGAATTAGACTGCCCCAAAAGATTGTAGTCTAAAAAAAGTTGAACCAGGCGTAAAACGGGGTCGCTAAGGTGGATCGATCGGGAGATCGTGGATTGGAACTGCCCTGCTCCGGGGTGAGTAAGTTCCTCCCAAGCCGACTGGGGCTCAAATTCCACATGCCGGCGGGGAATCCCCCGCTCCCTGTTTCTCCATTCAAGTCCTATTGCCTCCTCCAAACTGCATATACCCAACCTCACAGTCCACTCAATCAGATTCATCCTAATTTCTCCTCCAAATACCCTGAAGCTAACACACTCTATATCCAAATCAGTTGTGACTTCGAATCGAAAAGTTGCGAAAAACTCCTTGGCCAAATCGACCGGGACACTTAACTTCTCATTCCTCAACAACCATTCAAAACCCAACTCATGCAAAAGGGCTAGAAACGATTCACTAATTTGCATCTCATCTAAGGATGGGAGATGAATTACCTTTCCACACTTAACCTTCTTGCCTTTTGCATTCTTTGTGCGGTAAACTGACTGGAGCTTCTTGTCGTCAAACAACTTCATCTCTTCCACAACGTCATCCGTGAGTTCCACCGTCCAACGCTTATACCGGAGTGGTTCGGCAGGTGGATGCAACAGTTCTCGATGATCGTTGGGGAGTTCCCGCTCCTTGTATTCCTCCTCTTCCATGGTTGTGTCGCTATCTGATTCAGATTCTTCACTGGCCTCGTACTCACTATCGCTCTGTGTCTGCCGGTTTGATGGGGTCCTCCGGGCAGTCTCAGTGATCACTATGCCTGTGTTCGGGGTACGCATTCTTTTGGTTTTTGATTTTTTCTCCACAACGGTCTTGCCCTTTCTTTTCCTTTCTACTTGGTATCTAGCTTCCTCTTCCGCCTCGGTTGGTGGCGTCTCCTGGGTAGTGGAGCTACACTCTTTCTTGGCATCTTCCTTCTCCAATTGTTCGGGGCTCACTGACTCGGGTGCGAGGTCCAGTCCCTCAGCCACCCGCTCGGCTTCCACACCCTGATCCTCTTGCGCCGGACAGGGTTCGTCGTCACTCACGATCTCTAGGGGATCCTCCGCCGTGTTCGGTTTCGCCCTGTTGGGTGCCCACTTACCCAAACAACGTTGCGATTTCCTCTGCGGTTTGGGTGGCTCTGCTTTGGAGCCTGTCTTCACTACCAGTTTCCTTCTGACGGGGATCGGTTTAACTACCAGAGGTGCCCCTGGGGTGGATGCCTCTACCTCTGGTTCTGTTGTCTCTGTTCCTGCTTCCTTGGCTTCACTCTGCTTTTCCCTCTCCTCTTCTCCTTCTGACTGGGATGTCTTATCCTTCGGTATGGGTTCTCTAAGAGCTTGTTCATTCTCTCCTACTGATCTTGGTGCGAGGTCCAGACCCTCAGCCACCAAGTCAGTTGTCTCCTCTCTTCGGTTTACCCTGTTCATTATCGAGTCAAACTCCTCGTCCGTCATGAGGCCCTGTTTCCTGGCTGATTCGTTCAGATCTATCTCTGGCCGTCTTACTTCTTGAAATACTGGGTCCTTCTCGGGCGTCATTTTTGCTCCGCCACTCTCTCCCTGGGTTTCCCTTACTTGGCTGGACCTTTTCTTTCGCTCCTCAGAGTCGGAGCTGTAAAACGCGGCGATAGCTTCCAGGTCTGCCGAATCTGGTACCGAGGGTTCCGATGCCGCGGTGGCTGAGGGAGATCCTTCCTCCGACTGTAGTTCTGCGTGTCTGACCTGTGCATGAGGAATTTCACTGGGTGCGGTTCCTATGCCCCCCGTGTGGCCGAAATTGGTCAATGCCGCCGTCCAGTCCCTAGTCGGGTCTTGTTGGCGAAGGAATACCATTACGGCATCCAAAGAAATAGTGGCCGGCGGTTGAGCAGTCGGTGCGGGTGGTTGGTTCGACTGTGGTTGGGCCTCCGGGATATCTTCTCGCAGCGGCTGCGTATCTTGGGTGTTCGCACGACGGGGCTTGATTTTCCTCGCGATAGCTTTCTTACCCATGACTGTAATTTGTGATTTGACGGTAGAAATTAGGGTTTGGTTTGAGAACGATGGTTCTGTGAGAGGGATAGAGGAGAATTTCTTGAAAGGTATTTTGGAAATGAGGGTTTTTTTTTTTTTTGAGGGAGAAAGGGAGGGTCGGTTGGTTTAGTTCGGATTAGAAATGGCAGTTGCAGGTGGTTTCAACCGGCTATCAGTGGTTACCGGTCATGCCGCTTCATGTGAAAAGTGGTTGGGCGACAGGCGTTGGTTCCTGATTGGCTAGCGTGTGTACTCTCTCTGCTCCACACCATTCCAGCACTGCCACCCTGCAAAAGCTGCACACGCTTAATTCAAATTTACGTCCTATCCACAATTTCCCTCTATACTTACCTATTACGGAAAATAATTCAAAATGGCACTTAAATACAAATTGGAGTGACACTAAATAGGTAATCTCTTGGTCAAAGTGTACCCCAACCTAAATTTAAGGCCCGAAAATATATTTTTGGATTTTTAGAAAATTTTCAAGCATGCAAAAATTAATTACGTATATACAGTATTTACATTCTCCTTAGGTAATTTGGAATCCTACCTGGCCAGTATATGCAGAATATTATCAAAATGAAACTAGCCACGTGGAATTCCAAATTCCTATCTTACTAATCAGTATGTGACCTTAGTATGTGGTAGTAGTGGAATTTCATCCACTACCCCCACCTCACTATTATCCCTAAAGATTTTCAACCTATGTCCATTCACAACAAAAGGCTCAGAGTTAGAAAGACTCCCTGAAATCTCCACCGCTCCATTAGCTCGGAGGGCTGTTACGATGTACGGTCCTGTCCACTTAGATTTGAGTTTCCCGGGCATTAACTTCAATCTCGACTGGAAGAGTAGTACTTTCTGGCCAACATTGAGCTCCTTGGTTCTCAGATTTCTATCATGCCATAATTTCGTTCGCTCCTTGTACCACATGGCCGAGTCGAAAGATTCCAATCTAAGTTCTTCAAGCTCCTGTAATTGCAGCTTCCTTTCCTCCTCACAGGCTGTAGCATCCATATTCACTTTCTGTACTGCCCAGTATGCTCGGTGCTCGATCCCTACAGGTAAGTGGCACATTTTTCCAAAAACTATTCGGTAAGGGGACATACCAATGGGGGTCTTGTAGGCTGTTCGATATGCCCAGAGAGCATCCTCTAATCTCACGCTCCAATCCTTCCGAGAAGGATTTACAGTTTTCTCCAAAATCTTCTTTATCTCTCGATTAGAGATCTCGGCTTGGCCGTTAGCTTGCGGGTGGTAGGGGCTTGAAAGTCTATGGTGCACACCGTACTTTTTCATTAAAGCTTCAATTGTACGATTACAAAAGTGTGTACCTTGATCAGAGATGATCGCCCTTGGGACTCCGAAACGGCTGAAAATGTGACTCTTTAAGAATTTGGCCACCTCCTTTGCTTCACACGTACTTGTGGCCGTCGCTTCTACCCATTTGGAGACGTAATCCACCGCGACTAGGATATACAGATTGCCATAGGACGAGGGAAAAGGCCCCATGAAATCCATTCCCCATATGTCGAATAATTCACAAACAATAATCGGTACTTGTGGCATCTCATCTTGGGCAGATATTCCACCGGTCAGTTGGCAACGCTCACAGCTCCGGCAGAACTCGTATACATCTTTGTTGAGAGTTGGCCAGTAAAAGCCGCTATCCAGAATCTTCCTTGCCGTCTTCTTGGATCCGAAGTGCCCTCCACATGCTAACGAATGGCAGTGGGTCAACACATCCCGCTGTTCCCAGTCAGGAATGCACCTTCTTATCACTTGATCGGATCCTACCCTCCATAGGTAAGGGTCGTCCCAAAAATAATATTTTGCCTCACTCTTGATCTTCATTCGTTGGGCTTTGGTAACACTTGGTACCTCTGGAAGTTCTCCAGTTACTAGGTAGTTGGCCAGGTCCGCATACCATGGCTCCTGCCCTACCTTCTCTTTTCCTTTTGCTGCATCATTCTGACCAGTAAGTTTGTACACTTCTTCCCAATCAATTTTTCTGGGTGCAAAAATCACCTCACATAAGTGTTCCTCTGGAAACTGGTCGTGCACCTCCTCGCTGTTTCCTTCTTGCACTATTCTGCTCAAATGGTCTGCCACCTTGTTTTCGACTCCTCTCTTATCTTCCACCTCCCAATCAAATTCTTGCAACAAGAGTACCCATCGGATCAAGCGTGGTTTTGATTCTCTCTTGGTAACTAGATACTTAAGGGCTGCATGGTCAGTGTATACTACGACCTTAGATCCCAGCAAATATGGCCGGAACTTCTCGAAAGAAAACACCACTGCCAGCATCTCCTTTTCGGTGGTATCGTAATTCCGCTGGGCTTGATTTAGAGTCTTGGACGCATAAAAAATTACGTGCCTCCTCCCATCGATCTTCTGACCCAGCACGGCCCCTACCGCAAAGTCGCTGGCGTCGCACATTACTTCGAAAGGATGGTTCCAATCAGGAGCTCGTATGATAGGTGCGGATACTAATTTTTCTTTGAGAAGATCGAAAGCTGCCTTGCATTGCTCATCAAAAACGAACTCCACATCATTTTGAAGCAGTCTGGTAAGGGGTTGGGCGATTTTGGAGAAATCCTTTATAAATCTTCGATAAAATCCAGCATGTCCCAGGAAACCCCTTATTCCCTTCTGATCAGTAGGGAATGGTAATTTGGATATGACATCCACCTTGGCTCGATCCACCTGGATACCTCTTTCTGAGACTACGTGTCCTAGGACTATCCCTTCGGTGACCATAAAATGGCACTTCTCGAAGTTCAAAACCAGACTCTTTGCTTGACACCTTTCCAAAACTATGTCCAAATGATGAAGGCAAGAGTCAAACGAGTCTCCGTAAACCGTGAAGTCATCCATAAATATTTCTATGCACTCCTCAATCAAATCGGAAAATATGCTCATCATGCATCGTTGAAACGTACCTGGAGCGTTGCATAAACCGAAAGGCATGCGACGGTATGCATAGGTTCCAAACGGGCAAGTAAAAGTGGTTTTGTCCTGGTCCTCAGGATCCACGTGAATTTGGAAGTACCCGCTGTACCCATCTAGGAAGCAGAAAAAATTTTTCCCAGCTAATCTCTCTAATATCTGGTCGATGAAAGGCAAAGGAAAATGGTCCTTCCTTGTTGCGTTGTTCAGCTTCCGGTAGTCGATGCACATTCGCCAACCCGTGACCAGCCTTGTTGGAATCAGCTCGTTCCTCTCATTCTTGACAACTTGGATCCCGGATTTCTTTGGAACCATGTGGATCGGGCTGACCCACTCACTGTCCGGCACTGAATAGATAATCCCTAGCGACAACAACTTCAAGATTTCCTTTAAAATTTCCTCTCGCATGTTAGGGTTTACCTTCCTTTGAGCATCTCGATGAGCCTTCGCTCCCTCTTCTAGCCTGATGTGGTGCATGCAAACGTCGGGGCTTATCCCTACTAGATCTGTAAGGCTCCATCCGATTGCCTTCTTATTCCTATTCAACACAGTCAGTAGCCGCGCTTCTTGTTCTTTTGTGAGACTGCTGTTGATGATTACGGGATATGAGTTCTCCTCCCCGAGGTAGGCATACTTCAAGTTCGATGGTAACTTTTTTAGCTCGACTTGGGGTGGAAGTGTGTCTTCGGGTAGAGGGTTTTTCTGGGCCTCCCCGTCTTTCTTTAAGTCTTCCCCTGAAGGTTCTTCCGTACTGACTGGAAGCTTGGCCCCTGCGGCTCCAATGAACGCCGACTTTTGACAGAATTCCTTGATCGCTCCTTCTATTTCTTCGTCGGTCAACCCCTGGCTACTGATCAACTCACACCACGCAGCAGCTTCTTCGTCGGCCTGATCACAAGCATCTAAAGCCTGGAGTTTTTCCTGTAATAGTTCGGTCTCAAGAAAATCTTGGACTAGAGGGTCAATCACATCAACAAAGCATAGATTTTCAGAATCAATGGGTTTTCTTCATGGCATCATTTATATCAAAAGTAAACTTCTCACCATTAAAATCAATGCAAATAGTCCCCTCGGCCATATCCACTATTGTCTTAGCCGTTCTCAAAAAAGGTCTCCCTAACAAGACTCCACTAGACTCTCTCGCTTCATGCTCACTCATTTTGATCACATAAAAATCAGCAGGGTATGTGAACTCCTGTACTCTAACCAACACGTTCTCTAAAACTCCTTCAGGGCTTATGCACGACCTATCAGCCAGCTGGATCAACACCCTAGTGTTTGACAGCCTCACTCCTTTCAGTCGGTTATAGATTGATAATGGCATGACATTAATGGAAGCTCCAAGATCACACATCGCATGTTCAACCTTCACATCCCCTATAGTTATGGGTAAAGTGAACATACCTGGATCGGCCCTTTTGGGCGGCAGTTTCTCTTGCACAATTGCGGATGCGATCCCTTCCACCATGATTTGTCCATCTTTTTGAGCTTTCCCGGCTATGAAATCCTTAATGAATTTTCCGAGCGGGGTAGTTTCACGGCTTGGAGGAATGGTATGGTGACGTCCAACCTTCCAAAAATCGACAAGTAGTCGACCGGGTTCTCTTTCTTCCTCTTTGTAACAAATCGGAATGGGAATGGTTTCTCCCCTTTTTTCTCTTCTACGGATTCCTCAGCAACTTTCCTTGGTAGCTCTTGGGTCCGAGCCTCCATTCTGGGATTTTTCTCTTGAGGAGGTTCCTTCCTGGTCAGTAAGGCATCGGGTTCACCTCTTATACTTGGTGTATCATCCAGGAAGAATGGATCCTGCATTCGAGGCATGAAATTCCCTATTTCCTCAGCTGAAATTGTCTCGCCTCCTATCTTCGTTCCATTCGATCCTTCACTCGGCTGTTTCGGTTGAGGTGCATCATAAGTAGTTCCTGACCTCAACGTGACCTTACTCACATTTGCCTTCTCGGGCATTTGGACTGTAGATGGGAGTTTTCCTGCATTTCCCTTCAAATCACCCATCGAACTGGCCAGTTGAGCTAACTGCCTATTCATCATATCCATGTTCGCCTTATGTTCTTTCTGGGCATTTTGCATCCCCTGCACGACCTCATTATGGGCTTGCAATTCTCCTTTGATGTTCTGTTGTGATGCTAGCATTTCACTCATCATGTCCTCAACGGATCTCCTCGGCCTGTTCGAGTTTTGGAAATGACCCGGCCCTTGGTGTTGATAGTTCTGGGAGGTTTGCTGTCCTTGATTAGGCGGGTATTGGTTATATTGGGCAGGAGGAGTGTACTGATCTTGAGGATATTGATTCTGGTGCTGGGCTTGGAATTGATTCTGGTTCTGATGGTGTTGGGATGCTTGGTTTGGTTGATTTTGGTAGTTTTGGAAATTTCTCTGATGGGGTGGCACGTAAACAGGGTTCGAGTTTGAGCTTTGTGGGTTATAGTTTTGGGCTTGTTGGTTTCTTCCTGACCAGTTGGGCTGGAAGTCTGGGTTTGCTGGTCCACGGTTAGGGTTTTGGTTCGGGTAAGGGTTATATTGGTTCTGGCCTTGACCTTGGTTCTGGTTTTGGTTCCCTTCTCCCCATCGAAAATTCGGGTGGTCCCTCCATGGTGCGTCCCGTTGTCTCCCCTGGATCCAATTCCCATTCTGGTTAAAATACCCAGCAGCATTAGCTTGCTCCGTACTGATCAAGTCATTCGGATGCTCGTATTGGGCCCCTTGATTCCCCTGCTCTGCACCCTTGTAGTTCCCAGTTGGGAGAGGTGGTGGAGTGCTCTTCTCGATGGCACTCAAAAGTGACTTCTTCAGTTCATCCATCTTCAAGTCCATTTTCTGCTCCAGCTTGTTCTCCTGATCAGTAGTCGATGCAACAGCAGCCCGCTCTCGGTTGTATCCTTCCCTTGAATGGTCATACTCTTTCTTTGCATTCAGTAGCTTCCTTAGGACTCTCTTTGCTTCGCTGACCCGTAATTGCGTGAAGCTTCCTCCCGAAGATGAATTGGCCAGGTCTTTGGTTACCGCGTTCATGCCCTCGTAGAAAGTATGATGTACTTCAATGTCCGCCATGCGATGGTTGGGACACGATTCCAAAAGACCCATGTATCTTGCCCAATAGTCGCTCAAGGGCTCGTCATATCCTTGCTTCACATTCGTTATTTCTCTCTTCAGTGCGCTTGTCTTAGATGACGGAAAAAACTCGCCCAGGAATGCTGACTTGAAGTCGGCCCAAGTCTCAATAGAGTCAGGGGGCAAGCGCATGAACCAGGTGTTCGCTTCCCCCTTGAGCACAAATGGCAGAGCTTTCAGCCTATAATCATCTTCAGTCGCTCCTGCTGGTCTTCTCTGCGCTCTACAAATCTTACAAAATTCGTGAAGGAACTCATACGGCCCTTCATAGCTTTTCCCGCAGTATGTAGGTAGAATCGCTATGACATGAGGCTTCACGTCACAAGCAGTCTGTCCCGGGGTGACCACGATAGCTTGCGGTGGTTCTCCTTCGGTATGCGCATTCAGCGTACCGATCTCTGGATCTTCGTCCATGTTGGCAGCCATTCCTGGATTGCCTTCCAACAGTGGTAACTCCACGGGAATTGGTCCTTCTATGGTGTCCTGTTCTTCGTCGCTACTCGTGTCTAGGTCGGACAGAGTTGTTGACAGGCCAGAACGAGTGGTCACAAGTATGGATCCTCGCTGAAGTATCTTTGGTTTCCACGGATTAGGATCCGAACTGCTTCTCATAAACTGAAACAAAAGAAAAAGAGAAAAAATTATACACAATATTTACGCCAAAGTATCACACACAATAGTATATAAAACGCCATCCATCCCCGGCAACGGCGCCATTTGAAGAGGTTACGAGGTGCGTAGGTGTCGTTCAAGTGAGGATATATCCTACTGGCAGGATAAAGATCCTAACTAAGCCTAGACCTCGTCTTCAAAGATTCCTCAACCCACTTCTACTGATCAGTATAGTGGAGGTAAGGGTCGAATCCCACAGAGATGGTGCGTTTAAACTACTGCGGTGATGTTTTGGAGGGTTGGTTAGCTACCACGCTCGGGTTGAGTTTCTACCTAGGCGAGTAATTAAAGGGTGGCGTCCTACTGACTAGGATGGGGGAGCAGATCATGGAATGCAACTGTGTACGTGGAAATGAGGGGACATGGTGTAACAGAAATTGTTTGGAAAGGACGGTATTTCTATTTTTGGCTAAACAGAATATTCAGAGTGTAGTGGAGGTAGTGGTGACTAGGCTGACAGATCTGCAGGTACAACCAGAGGTGAAGGACAAAAGAAAGCAAAAGTAAATAAAAGTAAGGTGGTCCCCAATCTGGATGTAGACATCGTCTTCTCCAACAACACAACTTGAACTCAGATAACAATTCCAGATCCAACCCGGCAAACGCAGATTAACAACTCGCGAACACAGATCTAAAACTAAGAAATCAAATCTGAAATCAAACGCTGAAACTGGACTTCTGCATGCTGGTCAACATGAAAGATCGATTCAGAAAATAAAACGAAGCCTTGCATGCAACGATCTACTTCCAGATCAAATAGTACATGTTTACCTATCCTAAAGAAATTTGTTACGTAACAGAATTTAGAGATTTAGCACTTAAAACACCGAGAAATCTTAGATCTAAGCTAACTAGACAAGGAAAGAAAAGAACACTACAATGAACGAAACGGAAATCAACTTCATAGCATTAACACGTTCGGATATCCAAAGCAAGCATTTCAAAACAACAAAATCCCAAAATGTAACAGAAATCCAACGTAAAGACGGAGAACTAATTAAACTACGAAAGCAATTTAAAGATTGTTTGCCACTCCGGGCGATAAAATCTCTGACTGGAACTACGATCTAGCTAACTGGAACGGACGATGACTGGAACTCGGGAACATTCTGAACGTCAGGTGATCATGGCTCGGCGAGGCAAGAAGTGGACACGGCTGAAAGACTGAAATTACCGAGAGAACTCTCTACCTAAAGATGATGGTGAATTGAAGTCTATCCCCCCCGGCTGCTTCTTCTCTCTCCAACTTGGCTACCTTTTATAGGGAGGCTACCCTTGATTTTAGGGTAAATCCTCGCTGCAATTTGACTTCTTTGCCCTTAATTGTGGGTAATCCGTCCCAGCTATCCGTCTTCTTCATCTCAAGCCGTTTTAGCACGTATACGGATCAGTATGAGACCATGCTGGCGCTTTTTCTACCCGAACACTCCGGAACTTCCCTACTGGCCAGAACACTTATCCTGCACACTTTGAGCAACTGCTTTGCAAATATAATCATTTAAACCTGTCATACTGACCAGTAACCGAGGCCTAGAATACGACTTATCAACACACATTCATGCTCACACGTTCCTCATTCACATATTTGCATACAAACACATATCATTCACAAATATTTCGATCCAACACCCATGATTTCAACCAACAATGCAAAAATCAAACAAGTTCTTACGAACACACAATTTCCCTCCCGTTAAAACTTGCGATCTATCAAACCTACACTCTCTACATGCATGTAGGACTCAAAACATGGTTCAAAAGAGAAGGAGGAGGAAAAGTGTGCGAATATACCTTCCTTTGACAAAACGAATCGGTAGAAACGTAGAATGGAGCGATTCGTCGGAGGTTCGCGAAGATAACTTCAACGGATTGCAAGAACAAGGGTTGGATGGAGGATTTTTTTTGGAGATGGGAGAGTGGGAGAGATGAAGAACCGTGTGGGAGAGGGAGAGAGAGGGGTGGGCGAAATTTTGAAGGAATGGGGGCTAGGGTTTGATAAGTTGGTATTTATTTGCTAGGTTTAAGTCCGTGAATGAATTAAATAAATAAATTGTGGAGAATTAAAATATAGGCTAATGAATAAAAATCCCACAATTATAAAGAGCCTAATTTTCGAAAATTATGGCTGAAAATTTAATAAGAGATTATTTGATATTTACTTGGAGAGAAATAAATCCACAATTTGGGTAATAAAAATAATGAATACAAGGAAACAAATAAATTAAATCTCCAAGTAGGAACAATTGTGGTGGGGGCCGAAAATTTCAAGGACTTTGCACAAGGAAATTATTTAAATCCCCAATTAAATAGAATAGGATTTAAATTTTGGTAAATTCTTTATGCAAAGAGGCTCCCATAAAATAGGTAACAATTATTTAAATTCCCACAAGGAAAATAATAGTATGGGGCGTGTGACATGGAAGGGAAGTAGTAGAAAAATATTCACATCCCCAATTAAATTGACAAAGGAATTTATTTGAATAAATAGGGATTCCACAAATTAGGAAACAAATAAAATATTCTCCAAATTTTATTGGAGAGGGCCGAAAATTGCTAGGCTAAATAGCCAAGGAAATACCCCAACTCTCTATCTATTTTTGGGCGAGGGAAATGAAATATATCATGATTTAATTGGATTTAATTCAAAAGAAGAGAGTCAATAAAGCACCAATTAAATCAAATGAAAAATAATCCAATCTCCTATTGGAGATTTTTGAAACTCCCAAGGATAAAAGGATGGAGTTCGAATTTCATGTAGTGTAATTTAAGGTCCATTGGTTTGGATTTAATTTGGAATAATGTCCCAAAGCAATTAATTAAATCCACAAAAAGAAGTACTGTTTCAATAATTAGGAAGGGCCGAATATTTCAATGAATCGACTCGAGAAAGGATAAATGCATGATCCTATTAATCTTTTCCCCACATTGGAAAAACGATAAAATCTCAAGCTCATCATTCCACAATTACCACGGTAATTTATTTCACGCAAAGCACTTAATCACATAAAATCAAACGTTTTTTTTTTAAAAAAAAAAATCCAAAATTCCAATAACATAAAAAAAAATGTCACAAAAGTTTGGGATGTTACATCCTTCCCCTCTAAACAGAAATTTCGTCCCGAAATTTAAACGTCTCACACAAACAGCTCGGGAAACTTTTCTTTCATCTTATCTTCTAACTCCCACGTAGCTTCCCTCGGGACCATGGTGCTTCCACAACACCTTCACGGACGCTATCGACTTGCTCCGTAGCTCTTGTACCTTCCGATCTAGGATTGCTTCGGGCCTTTCCTCGTAGCTCATGTCGGGGGTTAGGATCACTTCCTCTTGGTGACTCACATGTTTGGGGTCGAACACGTACTTGCGCAACTGCGATACGTGGAACACGTTGTGCACGTTCCCAAAGCTGGGAGGTAACGCCAAACGATACGCCACAGGACCTACTTCGTCGATGATCTCGTACGGTCCAACAAAACGCGGTTTCAGCTTGCCCTTCACTCCAAATCTCACAACTCCTCTCGTCGGGGACACTTTTAAGAACACTTTGTCACCAACGTCGAATTTGATTTCCGTTCGACGCACGTCAGCATACGATTTCTGCCTATCTTGAGCTTCCTTGATCCTTGCACGGATTTGATGCACAATTTCGGTCATCTCCTTTATGGCGTCGGGTCCTAACATCTTTCTCTCGCCAACTTCATCCCAATAAAGTGGGGATTGACACTTCCTACCGTACAAGGCTTCGTACGGAGCCATATCGATCGTCGCTTGATAGCTATTGTTGTAGGCGAATTCGACCAATGGTAGAACAGTTTTCCCAACCTTCTCCTCGATCTAGGACAACGGCTCGCAACATATCCTCAAGCGTCTGAATCGTCCTCTCTGACTGTCCATCCGATTGTGGGTGATAAGCAGTGCTGAAGTTCAGTTGTGTGCCCAATTCGCGTTGCAAACTCGTCCAAAACTTCGATGTGAACTTCGTATCGCGGTCGGACACGATGGTCTTTGGCACTCCATGCAATCGCACCACTTCATTCACGTAGAGCTTAGCTAACTTATCCGCGCCATAAGAGTAATCTTGTCGTAGAAGTGCGCACAATTTTAGTA